>NC_051335.1:7110121-7475771 GCF_015220235.1 Choloepus didactylus
GGGGTTTATTTCACTACACAGTGACAGTCTTAAGGCCACAAAGCATCCAAGGTAACACCTCAGCAATCGGGTACCTTCACCGGAGGATGGCCAATGGCGTCCAGAAAACCTCTGCTAGCTAGGAAGGCAGCTGGCGTCCGCTCCAAATTCTCCGGCCTCGGAACGGCTTTCTCCCAGGACGTTCCTCTCTAGGAAGCTTGCTCCTCCTCAAAACATCACTCCCAGCTGCACTGGGTTAGTTCCCTCTCTCTGAGTCAGCTCATTTATATAGCTCCACTGATCAAGGCCCACCCTGAATGGGCGGGGCCACACCTCCATGGGAACGTCTCATCAGAATCATCTCCCACAGCTGGGTGGGGCACATTCCAAGCAAATCCAACCAGCACCAAAAACTTCTGCCCCACAAAACTACAAAGATAATGACATTTGGGGGACACAATACATTCAAACCGGCACACCATGGAACGACGCAGTGCCCCCAACCCACCTCAGGCCCCAGGTGCTCTGTACTGGGAACCATCAACCAAAACCTGCTTTCCTTTCCTCTGTCTTCTTAGGTCTGACCACAGCACAGTGGATCTCAACAAACTAAGGACCGAAGTGAGGTGGTGGTGCATTTATGAAATTGGTTCTGAATCCTTACTGAGACAGCAGAGACAAATACACAACAGGTCTCTCCTCTGTTCTCTAGCCTAGAGGGACAGGCAAGTCACAGGTTGATGGACGTCCTGCTTCTCTGTCCTCAGGGTGTAGAACTAGGCCCAAGGGAAGGGTGTGCTTGCATAGGCACCAGGGAAATGTCTTATTTCACTGAAGTCCCCGCAGACACAGGCAGAGAAGGCTGGACATGGATCCCTGCACACATACCCCTTGGACTCCTGGAGGATGGTCCTCATGGAAATTAAATATTATAGGAAATTTTTTACTTTTTTCACTCACCATCATGGGACCAGCATTTCCAAAGGACACAGACCTGCTCCGAGAGAAGGACGAAAATCCAGTTCGACATCTGAAGAACAAGCCATCCCACCAGCCACCGCTGGAATATCCTTTTGTATTTACCGATTTGGTGATGCAAACAAGGGAGGCAGATGACACCCCCATGGCGAGAGTCTAATGCTTGGGTGGACAGCACTTCCCTGCAACCTCAGTGGTGTCAGTCAATGCACCCCAATGGCCCCATCCTTTGAATTTCACCATTGGTTTTCCCAAGCCATCCTGCAAGATATATGTCATCCAGACCACAGACATTTCTAGGGTTTCAGATGGTCTGACACTACCTGTCCCTCTAGACTCGGGTATGCTTCTGAGGCCCATGGGAAAGGAAGGAAAGGTCCAGGGGGCCAGGGACCAACCAGCAAAGAAAGGGGCAAGGGTCCACTGCTGCTTCTTTGTCACCTTGACCTACACTGTCTCTTCAGACACGTTGAAGGTTTTGCCTAGGTCAACACCTTCCATGTTGAGCTGGTCCTTTGAAGGTTCCTACACTCAGATCTGGGATTAGAGAGGACCTCTTCATGCAGACTTGCAAACTAGAGTTTCCATTTTGCCAAGGTATTCATGACATTTTGCCTCAGTCCCAATCTCTGCACAGAAACCTTCATATCCCCCTAGCAAAAGTAGGAGCCACCCACATAAGATGCCAAAACACCCAAGGAGTAGCCAAGGGCATCGCCTCATGTTGAGAGACTCTCCCAAACCTTTACTCCTGGACTGAGACAAGGAAGGCCAATGGAGATGCAATGTTCTGAACCTTGGCTGGGCCTCGTTTGGTCTTCCTTGCATCCAGTAAAGTCTGACCCACAGGGAACATGGTGTTCTGCAGCCTACCTGCCTTCACATCACCGATGATATCCATACCCTGGCCAGAGCCTCAGGCCATATCCACAGCATCCTCTACAATCCCTCTTGCCAGATCTGTGTCCCACATGACTTGAGGGCAACAGTGACATCATCCACCAAGCCCTTGGCCTCCATCTGCATTATCTATGCCCCCCTCTTGGGAAGACATCTTCAATGTCATGGGGCTCCTGTTTTCAGGAAGAGAGGGTCTCTGCTGGCAACAATTCAAGGGCAGGGTTTGGGGAGTCACCAAGGCAAGGAGAGAGGCCTGTGGAAGTGTATCAAGCCATGTGCCCATAAGGCTCTCCAGAACCTGCCAGAGATTACCAAAGCTATATCAGGTGTGGGCTGGACACCTGGAGAGACAGAGGTGACTTGGAAGGAGAGAGCATACCTTCCCATTGCCCTCCAGGTCCTGGCATCATTTTGTGGATGGTGGCCCAGATCAGTGATGTCTGCCCCAATTGCATGGACTCAGGGAACACTGAGAACAAGTCTTTGCACCAAGGGTTCCAATGGCCCAAGGTGGCTTTCCATGTGCCATTTCATGGGCCTATGTGTCAGGCTCTTCCTCACTAGCTCCTTCTGGTGAGGGCCTTTCCCTTCAGGGAAACAATGGCCACCCTGTTGTCTGGCCCACCTGGTACCTGCTGGCCCCATGGTTACTTTTCTCTAAGCTGGACAGTGAAACGTGAAGGTCACCCCTCCCACAAGGCCCCCGGCTTTCCATTGAGGGTTCAGGGGATGTCTTCTGTTGTGGGGCCCACAGTCTCCCTTAGCTAAGCCACCCTGTCCTTCTAAGGGAATGTTCAGCAGTATACAGTGCCAGAACACTTTGCTTTGTTTCCTTGGAAGCTGCTTCAGCAAGTTCCGCCCCAACATGGCGGCCACCAGAACCTGAACATTGGCTTCCTGTGTTCCACCGGCCTGGACAGCTTGGCTGTCCTTGCATTCTACCATTGCCCAATTCTGGAGCTTCTGTGACAGAAGGAAGTGTATGTCCAACATATCTCCTAGGTATCACAGAGAGGCACCGTGCAAGCCTCAGTCCTGTGTCCCACCCGGGACACTGACTTGATTGCATTCCATGGCCACCCCAGGAAAGTACAGGGATTTTTAAACAACATCCGCTTGATGGCAGTGTTGAACCAGATATGAAAAACTCATGGCTCACTGGGCCTCTCCCTCCACCCTTTGAAAACAAAAAAACGGCTATCAGTGTCCAACCACACTACAGCTAAGGTGCTCCTTGGCTTGGCCACCTTTCAATAGGCTGCATGCCCATCTTCAATTCCACAGCGACACACACGCAGAGGACCTACACCCATTGGTGTCTGTTCAGATTACTTCCCACCAAGCGGGATGGTGCCCCAGCAAGGCCCATAGACTCAGGCCCTCAACCAATCCTTGCCTTTCTCCCTGGCACTGCAGGTGCCTTGGGTCCTGTAGCACAGCAAGGAGTCTGGATGCACAATTGGGCCTGGACACTCTACCAGCCTCCCCAAAGAGCATCACCCATAGCCCCACAGACACGAGATTACCCCTAAAAACCCACCCACCAACACCTTGGGACCAGAGTAACTGAGGCATGCTGACAGCTCCTTGAAAGGCCAGCTTGACTGTGAGGTCTCAAGGAGCCACACAAAGAGGGGCAGCCAACACACAGGGAGTGAAGAGTGAGGTGTCTGTGAAAGGGCAGGATAAAGAACTTGCACACCAGGCTTGGTACTCATGGTCACACTGCCTTGTCTGCAGCCATAGTATGGATGCCTCGACCAGCAGGACAGCTGGTGGCCATCCTGTTCATGCCCCATCTTGCCACTTGTCTGGTATCAATCTCCAGATACTTGGCTCCATTGAACTTGGAAAGGAACACAAAAAGTGTACCTGTGAGTCCCTACGTGTTTTGGTTGGCAAGCTTGGAAATGCAATGTGACCTTAGGCACCTTAGCCTTCTTTGACTTTTGCTTTCCTTTCTGCAAGTTCCAGGAGAGTATAAAAAGAATGGTTCCATGGTATTCCAGGATTGCAACTGCCCACCATTAGCATATGGCCATAAAGGGAGGGAAAACAAATGCAAGAATTGGTAGACAGAGGAAACCAGACTCAAGGACAACAGATCTGACACCAATAAGGAGTCCTTGGAGGAACCAGTGGAACAACACTGCCTCCAAGTGCCATGGGCTCCAGGTGCACTGCATTGGGAACCATCAACCAAAACCTGCTTCCCTTCACTCGGTCTTCTTAGGTCTGACCACAGCACAGTGGATCTCTCCAAAGTCAGGTGGAAGTGCGTTTTTGGTGCATTATTGAAAACGGTTCCTGAATCCCTATGGAGACATGCAGAGGCAAATGCACAACAGGCCCCTCCACTGGTTCTCCAGCCTAGAGGGTGAGGGAAGTCACAGGTTGATGGAAGTCCTGCTGCTCTATTCTCTGGGTATACACCTAGGCCCAATGGGAAAGAGTGCTTGCATAGGCATGAGAGGAAGGTCTCTTATGCCAAAGTCCCTGCAGACACAGGCAGAGTGTCCTGGACATGGATCCCTGTGAACATATCCCTTGGATTCATGGACAATGGTCCTCATGGAAATTCAACACTTAAGGAAATTTTTTTTTTCTCTTCTTCACTGCCATCATGGACCAGTATTTCCAAAGGACTCAGATCTCCTCTGAGAGCAGGGTGCAAACTCTGTCCAACAGTTTGAAGAACAATCCATACCTCCAGCCACTGCTGGAGCATCCTTCGGGTCTTTCCCAATTTGGTGATGCTACTGAGGGAGGCAGAAGACACCCTCATGGTGAGAGTCCAATGCTCTGGTGGGACAGCACTTCTCTGTGACCTCGGCAGTACCAGTGAGTGCATCCCAATGTCCCCATCCCTTGGATTTTGCCACTGGTTTTCCCAAGCCATCCTGCATGATATTTTGTCCTCCAAAATCACAGATATAGGTTAGGGTTCAGACGGTCTGACACTACCTGTCCTCCTAGACTCGGGTATACTTCTGAGGCCCATGGAAAGGAAGGAAAGAGCCATGAGACTTATTGGCAAAAAAAGGGGCAAGGGTCCACCACTACTTTCTTTGTCACCTTGACCCAAGCCATCGGTTTCTTCTGATATGCAGAAAGTTTCATCTAGGTCAACACCGTTCACATCAAGCTGGTCCTTCGAGGGTTCCTGCACTCAGACCCAGGATTAGAGAGGGCCCCTTCATGCAGACCTGCAAATTAGAAATCTCTATTTGGCCAAGTACTCATGACACCTTTACCTCTATTCCAATCTCTGCACAGAGGTCTTCATATCCTCCTAGCACAAGTAGGAGCCACCCACCCAAGATGCTGAAACACTCAAGGAGTAGCCAAGGGCATCACCTAATATTAAGAGACCATGCCAATCCTTTGCTCCTGGACTGAGACAAGGAAGGCCCATGGAGAGGCAATGTTCTGAAACTTGGTTGGCCTCGTTTGGTATTCCTTGCATTCAGGAAAGTCCTGACTCACAGGGCCCATGGTATTCTGAAGCTCACCTGCCTTCACCTCACCGACAAAATCCATACCTTGGCTGGAGCCTCTGTCCATATCTACAGCATCCTCTGCAATCCCTGGAGCCAGGTCCTGTGTCCCACATGTCTTCAAGGCAACAGCAATGTCATCGTCCCAGCCCTTGCCTCCATCTGTATTAGCCATGCTCCCCTCTTGGGAAAACCTTTGCAATGTCACTTGGCTTCTGTGTTTTCAGGAAGAGAGGGTCTCTACCAGCTGTGATTCAAGGACAGGGCTTGTGGGGAGGACACACAGACAAGGAGGCAGGCCTGTAGATGTGTTTCAATCCACATGCCCATTGGAAGGCTCTCCAGATGAGGTGAGGCTGGAGACCTGGAGAGACAGAGGTGACCTGGAAGAAAGAGAGGGCATAATTTCCCATTGCCCTACAAGTCCTAGCATCATTTTGTGGATGGTGACCCAGATCAGTGACATCTGCCCCAGCTGACATGGACACCTTGAACACCGAGAACAGGGGTCTTTGCAAGAAGGGTTCCATCTGCCCAAGGTGGCTTTGCATGTGCCATTTCTTAGGCCCAGGCATCGGGCCCTTCCCCACTGGCTCTTTCTGGTGAGGGCCTCTCCCTCTGGGCCAGGATGGCCACCCTGTCATCTGGCCCCAAGGCTACTTCTCCCTAAGCTGGACAGTGAAACATGAAGGTCCCACCTCCTACACAGCCCTGGGCTTTCAACTGCAGGTTCAGAGGATGTCTACTGTTGTCGGGCCCAGGGTTTCCTTTAGCTAAGCCACCTTGTCCTTCTGAAGGAATGTGTGGCAGTAAACAGGGCCAGAGCACTTTGCCCTGGCTCCTTGGAAGCTGCTTCAACAAGTCCCGCCCCAACATGGCAGCCACCAGACCCTGAGCATTGGCTTCCTGTGTCCCATCGGCCTGGATAGCTGGCTGTCCTTGCCTTCTCCCACTGGCCATCTCTGGAGCTTCTGCAACAGAAGGAGGCCTATATCTCCTAGGTTTCATGGGAGATCAACACCATGCAGGCCTCAGTCGTGTGTCCTGCCTGGGACCCTGACTTGTCTGCATTCCATGGCCTCCCAAGGAAGGTACAGGGATTGTTAAAACAACATCCACTTGATGGCAATATTGCACCAGATTTGCTAACCTTCCCTTATCAATGAGCATCTCCCTCTGCCCCTTTGAAAATGAAAGAATGGTTACCCCTGTCCAACCTCACTAACAGCCAAGGGGCTCCTCAGCTTGGGCATGTTTCAATAGCCAGCTGGTCAAGCTAGTGCCCATCTTCGGTTCCTCATCCTGGCCCCCCGCATACACAGGGGACCTACACCCGTGGGTGTCTATTTTGCCTCCTTCCCAACAAGCATGATGTTGCCCCAGCAAGGCCCCTACTATGTAGACCACTCTCCTGGCGCTGCAGGTCGGCTGGATCCTAAGGCACAGAAAGGAGCCTGGATGGAGAAATGTGTCCAGACACCTCTACAACCCTCACACAAAGACCACTTTGCCCGCCCCCCCCACATCCACACATGAGCCCCCCTGCACCCATGTCCCCCAACCCAGGAAGAACACTCTCATTGGGGCATGCTGACAGCTTCCCAAAAGGTCAGCTTGATTGTGAGGTTTCAAGGAGCCAGACACAGAGGGGATGCAAATGCCACAGTGAAGGGTGCAGGTCTTCTGAAAAGGCAGGGCAAGGCTCCCAAGCATTGGGCCAGGCTCTCATAGTCACAGGATTTTTTCTGCTACCCATGAGATTGTTACCTTGACCAATGGGGCAGCCATGTAAATCTCAGTATACCTCACCCAATACATCTTGTAAAGGAAGTCACAAAGTGTAGTGACAGCACCTGTGAATCCCCACATGCTTGGTTTGGCAAGGCTGGAAACCCAAAGTGAGCTTAGATGTCTTTGTTTTTCCAGACATTTGGGTTGGAAAGGTTGCCTGACTTTTTTGCTACATGGAATGCACGCTGTGATCAGAGGAGCCCCCGCAGAAACAGGCAGAGAGCACTGGACCCGGATCCCTGTCCACATACCCCTGGGACTCAAAGAGAATGGGCATTATGGAATTTCAACAGTTTAGGAAGTTCTTCGATTTTTCACTCCCCAACCTGGGACCAGCATTTGCCAAGGACTCAGATCTGCTCCAAAGGTAGGGTAAGAAGCCTGTCAAACAGGTGAAGAAAAACCCATTCTACCAGCCACCCCTGGAGGGCCACTTTGGTCTTTCCCGATTTGGTAATGCTACCAACCAAGAAGAAGGACACCGCCATAGTGAGAGTACACTGCTCGGGTGGGAAATCACTTCTTCTGCTTGGTGCTGCCAGTCAACAGAGCCCAAAGACCCAGTCCTTTGAATTTTGCAATTGGTTTTCCCAAGACATACTGCAAGAGACTTTCCTCCAAACCACAGACCCACATCCCGGGTTTTAGAAGGTCTGACTTGACCTGTACCCCTAGACTCCCAGTGTGCTCCTGCGGCCCACAGGAAAGGAAGAAATGAGTAAAGGACCAACTGGCAAGGAAGCGCTGTGTCCCCCACCACTCTCTCTGTCACCTTGGCCTACACCGTCCCTTCAGACAAGCAGAAGCTTCTGCCTAAGATGAATGCTCATTGTGTCAAGCAGGTCCTTCGTTGCGCCTGAACTCTTAACAGGGATCAGAGAGGAGCTGTTCTAGTTTGCTAATGCTACAGAATGCAAAACACCAGAGATGGATTGGCTTTTATAAAAGGGGGGGTTATTTGGCCACACAGTTACAGTCTTAAGACCATAAAGTGTCCAAGGTAACACATCAGTAATCGGGTACCTTCACTGGAGGATGTCCGATGGCATCCGGAAAACCTCTGTTAGCTGGGAAGGCATGTGGCTGGCGTCTGCTCCAAAGTTCTGGTTTCAAAATGCCTTTCTCCCAGGATGTTCCTCTCTAGCAAGCTTGTTCCTCTTCAAAACATCACTCACAGCTGCACTGAGTTCCATCTCCCTGAGTCAGCACATTTACATGGCTCCAGTGATCAAGGCCCACCTTGAATGGGTGGGGCCACGCCTCCACGGAAATATCCCATCAGTTATCATCTACAGTTGGGTGGGGCGCATCTCCATGCAAACAACCTAATCCAAACATTCCAACTTAATCCCCACTATTATGTCTGCCCCACAAGATTGCATCAAAGAATATGGCTTTTTCTGGGGGACATAATACATTCAAACCAGCACAGGAGCCATGCACACAGACCTGCAATCTAGAGTCTCTGTTTGGCCAAGATATTCATGACACTTTTCCTTCAGTTCCTATCCCTGCACAGAGGCCTCCTAGCACAAGGAGGAGCCACCCACCCAAGACTCCAAAACACCCTAGGACTTCCACGGGCACCACCTCACTTCAAGAAATGCTCTTACTCAAAAAAAAAAAAAAAAAAAAAGAAATGCTCTTGATGCATTACTCCTTGTCCGCCACAAGAAAGGCCCATGTATGTGTGATGTCCTAAAACTTGGTTGGGCCTTGTGTGGTCTTCTCACATCTAGGAAAATCTGTCACAGGTCCTATGGTATTCAGGACTCCACCTGCCTTCATGTCACCAAGAATGACCATAACTTGGGTGGAACCTCAAGTCATATCCACAGCATCCTCTGCAATCCCTGGAGCCAGGTCTGTCTGCCACTAACTCGAGGGTGTCAGAAACACCATCCTCCTAATACTCTGGCTGCACCCATAATAGCCAGGTCCTCCTATTTGGTAAGGCATTTGCAATGTCGCACAGCTGCTCTGTTTTCCAGAAGACAGGGCACGAACAGCCTCGGTGGTGGGAACCTCGGTGGTGGGAACTGAGATCATGGAATTAAAAGCTTTGATCATGGCTCCCCAGAGGAAGTCATGACCACAGGTTCCTCCCACTATACTCAACTTTTCAAACCATCTATAACAGGGTGGGTTTCTAGTCCCCCACCCCCACTGCCTTGGCCTCCTCCACCTGTGCTGTGAATGAAACAGGTGGAGACTTGGACTTTGAGACATCCCCCTCAACCCAGGATCAAAGACACAGCACAGAGCTGAGCAGAAGAACATGGTGAGGCAGGTTGGACCAATGGAGAGGAAGAGGATCCCAGAGGTTCAGCCCCCAGTGGCAGTGACAAAGGTTGTCAAAAGTGCACAAGAAATGCCTGGGACTCCATGATGGTAAACCTACTTCCTGGTCAGGGCAGACATACTTGTTTGGGTCTGGAGCTCCGGCTGAGCATGTGTTTGTGTGTCTGTGTGAGAATGGCTGTGTTTGTGTGTGCTTTAACTAGCATGCAGAAGTGAGTGGTGTTAACCAGACAAGGAGAGTGGTCACGCAGAAACATCTCAAACCCAAGTGCCCTTCAGGAGGCTCTCCAGAACCCCTCATGGATGACCAAGGCTGTATCCAGTGTGGGCTTGAGACCTGGAGAGGCAGAGATGAACTTAAAGAAGGAAAGGACATTCCTTCCCATTGTCCTCCAGGCCTTGAAGTCATCTTGCAGATGGTGACTGAGGACCTACATGTCTACCAATTAAGCTGCCCTGTCCCCTACCACACTTGGGGTTGGGTCCTGGAGCACTGAGGACAGGCCTTTGAATGAATGCACCTGACCTCCTGGGATGGGCCTAGAAGTTCCATTTCTTCATCCCAGGCTTTGTGTCCTTCCCCATTGCCTCCTCCAGATGAGGGCTGCTTCCCACTCTACTTGGCTGGCAACCCTGCCCAATTCCTCAGGCCTTCCTGGCATCTGCTGTGGCAGTGCCAATTCTCCCTGAGCTTGACAAGGAATCATGAAGGGGCCACCTCCGACATGGCCCAGGGCTGCTTTCCACAGCCCTGTGCAGGGGAGGTCTTCTGCTGGGGCTCACGGTGGCCCAGAGAGGCTCCCAGGGACCTGAGCCTCCCTTAGCTGAGCCACCTTATCCTCCTAGGATAAGGTGGGGCTGAAAATACCCCCAGAGCCCTTTGCTGTGGCTTCAGCAAATCCTGCCCCAACATGGCGGCCACAAAGGCCCTGAGCATTGGCTTCCTGTGTCTCACTGGCCTGGGCAGCTGGCAGTCCTTGCCTTCACCCACTGCCCTTCTCTGGAGATTCTGCAACTAGAGGAAGCCTAAGGCCAACTTATCTCCTATGTTTCATGGGAGATCGAGCCTGTGCAGGCCTCAGTCATGTGTCCTGCCCTGGACCCTGAGTTGACTGCATTCCATGGCCTCTCCAGCAAGGTACTGGGATTGTTAAACAACACCCGCTTGATGGCAGTGTTGAACCAGATATGAAAAACTCCCTTATCACTGGGCCTCTCCCTCCACCCTTTGAAAATGAAAAAACGGCAACCAGTGTCCAACCCCAATACAGCCTAGGGGCTTCTCAGCTTGGCTATCTTTCCACACACACACACACACACACACACACACACACACACACGCACACAGCCTACACCCATGGGTGTTCAGCCTCCTCCCCAGCGTGTGCGTGCGCACACACCACACACACACACACACACACACACACACACACACACACAGCCTACACCCACGGGTGTTCAGCCTTCTCTCCAGCAAACAGGATGGTGCTCCAGCAAGGTCCATATCTTCTGGCCCTCAACCAATCCTTGCCTTTCTCCCTGGCACTGCAGGTGGCTTGGATCCTGTAGCCCAGCAAGGACTCTGGATGCACAAGTGGGCCTGGGCACTCTACCAGCCTCCCAAAAGAGCATCACCCATAAACCCACACACCCGAAGCCCACCTCCAAAAACCCGCCCCCAATGCCTTGGGACCAGGGTCACTGAGGCATGCTGACAGGTCCTTGAAAGGTCAGTTTGACTGTGAGGTCTCAAGGAGCCACACAAAGAGGGGCAGCCAACACACACAGAGAGCAAAGGGTGAGGTGTCTGTGAAAGGGCAGGATAAGGAATTGAGCACCAGGCATGGCACTCAGGGTTGCACTGCCTTTTCTGCCACCCATGGTATTGATGCCTCGACCAGTGGGACAGCTGGTGACCATCTGGTTCATGCCCCATCTTGCCACTTGTCTAATATCAATCTCCAGACCCTTGGCCCCATTGAACTTGGAAAGGATGACACAAAGTGGCATGAGTGTACCTGTGAGTCCCTACATTTTGGTTGGCAAGTTTGGAAACCCAATGCGACCTTAGATGTCTTAGCCTTCTTTGACCTTTGCTTTCCTTTCCGCAAGTCCCAGGAGAGCAGGGAAAGAACAGTTCCATGGCATTCAGGACTGCAACTGCCCACCCTTAGCATATGGCCAGAAAGGGATTGAAAGCAAACACAAGAATTGGTAGACAGAGGAAACCAGACCCACGGACAATGGATCTGACACCAAGAAGGCATCCTTGGAGGAACCAACAGAATGATGCTGTGCCCCTAACCTGCCACGGGTCCCAGGTGAACCATATTTGGAACCATCAACCAAAATCTGCTTCCCTTCACTTGGTCTTCTTAGGTCTGACCACAGCACAGTGGATCTCTCCAAACTCAGGACCGAAGTGTGTTTTGGGTGTGTTTTTGAAAATGGTTCCTGAATCCCTGTGGAGACACGCAAAGACAAAAGCACAACAGGCCCCTCCCCTTGTTCTCCAGCCTAGAGGGTGAGGCAAGTAACAGGTTGATGGAAGTCCTGCTGCTCTATTCTCTGGGTATACACCTAGGCCCAACAGGAAGGGAGTGCTTGCACAGGCACAAGGGGAAGGTCTCTTAAGCAGAGTTCCCCATGGACACAGGCAGAAAGCACTGGACATGGATCCCTGCACACATATCCCTTGGATTCATGGAAATTCAACACGAGGACATTTTTTATTTTTCCACTGCCCATCATGGCACCAGTATTTCCAAAGCACTCAGATCTCTTCTGAGAGCAGGGTGAAAAGCCTGTCCAACAGTCGAAAAACAAGCCATCCCTCCAGCCACCGCTGGGACCTCCTTCGGTCTTTCCCGATTTAGCAATGCTACCAAGGGAGGCAGAAGACACCCCCATGGTGAGGGTCCAGTGCTCCAGTGGGACAGCACTTCTCTGCCACCTCAGAGGTACCGGTCAGTGCATCCCAATGGCCCCGTCCTTGGAATTTCACCGTTGGTTTCCCCGAACCATCTGCAAGATACTTGTCCTCCAAATCACAGACATATGTCTAAGGTTTCAGATGGTCTGACACTACCTGTCCTCCTAGACTCGGGTATACTTCTGAGGCCCACAGGAAAGGAAGGAAAGAGCCATGAGCCGACCAGCAAAGAAAGGGGCAAGAGTCCAGGGCTGCTTCTTTGTCACTTTGATCCAAGCCATCCATCTCCTGACATGCGGAAGGTATCACCTAGGTCCACACCCTCCATGTCGAGCTGGTCCTTCAAGGTTTCCTGCACTCAGATCCAGGATTCGAGAGGGTCCCTTCATGCAGACCTGCAAATTAGAATCTCCATTTGGCCAAGTACTCACAACACATTTGCGTCTGTTCCAATCTCTGCACAGAGGCCTTCGTATCCTCTTAGCACAAGTAGGATCTGCTCACCCAGGAGGCCGAAACACTCAAGGAGTAGCCAAGGGCATTGCCTCATGTTAAGAGACCATCCTGATCCTTTGCTTCTGGATGAGACAAGGAAGGCCCATGGAGATGCAATGTTCTGAAACTTGGTTGGGCCTCATGTGGTATTCCTTGCATTCAGGAAAGTCTGAGTCACAGGGCCCACAGTATTCTGGAGCCCACCTGCCTTCACCTCACTGACAATACACATACCCTGGCCAGAGCCTCCATCCATATCTACAGCATCCTCTGCAATCCCTGGAGCCAGGTCTGTGTTTCACGTGTCTTCAGGGCAACAGTGACATCATCCTCCCAGCCTTCAGCCTCCATCTGTATTAGCCATGCTCCCCTCTTGGAAACACATCTGCAATGTCACTTGGCTGCTGGGTTTTCAGGAAGAGAGGGTCTCTTCCAGCTGTGGTTCAAGGGCAGGGCTTCAGGGGAGGACATCCAGATAAGGAGGCAAGCCTGCAGAACTGTTTCAAGCCACATGCCCACTGGGAGGCTCTCCAGAATCCCTCACAGATTACCAAAGTTATATCAGGTGTGGTCTGGAGACCTGGAGAGACAGAGGTGACCTGGAACAATGAGAGGGCATAACTACCCATTGCCCTCCAGGCCCTGGTGTCCCAGATCAGGGGCATCTGCCCCACTTGACATTGACACCTGGAACACCGAGAACAGGCCTTTGCAGGAAGGGTTCCATCCGCCCAAGGTTGCTTTGCATGTGCCATTTCTTAGGCCCAGGTATCAGGCCCTTCCCCACTGGCTCCTTCTGGTGAGGGCCTTTCCCTCTGGGCCAGGATGGCCACCCTGTCTCCCTAAGCTGGATAGTGAAACGTGAAGGTCCTGCCTCCTACACGGCCCAGGCTTTCCACTGTGGGTTCAGGGGACGTCCTCTGTTGTGGGGCCCAGGATCTCCCTTAGCTAAGCCACCCTGTCCTTGTAAGGGAATCTTCAGCAGTATATTGGGCCAGAGGACTTTGTCCTGGCTCCTTGGAAGCTGCTTCAGCAAGTCTCAGCCCATCATGGCAGCCACCAGACCCTGAGCATTGGCTTTCTGTGTCCTACCAGCCTGGACAGCTGGCTGTCCTTGCGTTCTCCCATTGTCTGGCCCTGGAGGTTTTGTGACAGAAGGAGGTCTATGGCCAGTATATCTCCTAGGTTTCACAGGAGACCGACACCGTGCAGGCCTCAGTCCTGTGTCCTGCCTGGGACCCTGACTTAACCCCATTTCATGGCCTCCCCAGCAAGGTACAGGGATTTTGAAACATCACCCGCTAGATGGCAGTATTGCACGAGATATGAAATACTGCCTCCTCCCTGGATGTCTCCCTCCGCCCTTTGGAAACAAAAAAAGGGCAACCAGTGTCCAACCTCTATAAAACCAAGTGGCTCCCCAGCTTCCCCACCAGTCAAGAGCCTGAGTTCCCATCTTCAGTTCCCCAGACCACCCCCCACAACACACAAGACCTACACCCTTGGGTGTCTGCTTGGCCTCATTCCCTGCAAGCAGATGGCACCCCAACAAGGCTCCTAGTAGGTGAACCTCTCTCCCAGGCATGGCATGTGGGTGGGATCCTAGGGTACAGAAAGGAGTCTGGATGCATAAATGCGTCCAGAGGCCTGGACAACCCTCACCCAAAGAGCAGTTACCCCACCCCCACAGACCCACACAAGAGCCCCACCTCGTCCACACGAACGAACCCATGAGGACCACTGTCACTAGGGCATGCTGAGATTCCTGAAAGGTCAGCTAGATTGTGAGGCCTCAAGGAGTCAGAGGGGAAGGAAATGACACAGGGAGTGAAGGGTGTGGGTCCTCTGAAAAGGCAGGACAAGGCTCCCCAGCATCGGGCCAGGCTCTCATAGTCACGGGATGTTTTCTGCTACCCATGGGGTCGTTGCCTTGACCAGTGGGGCAGCCATGTAAATCTCAAGATACCTCACCCAAAACAGATTGTAAAGGAAGTGACAAAGTGGAATGAGGGCACCTGTGAGTCCCCACGTGTTTGGTTTGGGAAGGCTGGAAACCCAAAGTGAGCTTAGATGTCTTGGCCCTTCCTGACCTTTGGGTTGGCAAGGTCGCCTATTTTGCTCCATGGGATGGACGCCCAGACTGGAGGAGCCCCCACAGAAACAGGAAGAGAGCACTGGACATGGATCCCTGCACACATACCCTGGGCCTCACAGAGGATGGGCCTCACGGAATTTCAACAGTTCCAGAATTTTTCAATTTTCTTACTCCCAACCTGGAACCACCATTTGCCAAGGACTCAGATCTCCCCAAAAGGTAGGGTGAGAAGCCTTCCCAAGGGTTGAAGAAAAGCCCATCATAGCACCCAGCACTGGAGGGCCACTTTGGTCTTTCCCAATTTGGTGATGCTAGCAAGCAAGAAAGGACACCCCCATGGAGAGAGTATGCTGCTCCAGAGGCAAAGCACTTCTTCTGCTCGGTGCTGCCACTCAACGCAGCCCAAAGGCTCCATCCTTTGAATTTGCAAACACTTTCCCCAAGCTGTACTGCAAGAGACATTCCTCCAAACCACAGACCAGCACCTCGGGTGGCAGTTCTGACTGCACCTCTACCCGTAGACTTACAGTGTGCTCCTGAGGCCAACGGCAAACAACAAAATGAGTAGAGGACCAACCGGACAAGGAAGTGTTGTGTCCCCCACTGCTCGCTCACTCTGTCATCTTGGCCCACACCGTCTCTTATGACAAGCAGAAGCTTCCGCCTAGGATGATGCCCATCATCAAGCAGGTCCTTCAATGTGCCTGAACTCTTAACAGGGATTAGAGAGGACACTTGCACGCAGACCTGCAATCTAGAGTCTCCGTTTGAACAAGGTATTTGTGACACTTTTGCTTCAGTTCTGATCCCTGCACAGAGGCCTCCTAGCACAAGGAGGAGCCACCCTTGCAAGACTCCAAAACATCCAACGACTGCCACGGGTATCACCTCGCTTCAAGCAACACTCTGGATCCATTACACCTTGGCCAACAGAAGAAAGGCCCACAGATGTGCGTTGTCCTGAAACTTGGTTGGGCCCTGTGTGGTCTTCTTGCATCCAGGAAAATCCGTCACAGGTCCTATGATATTCAGGATCCCACCTGCCTTCACTTCATCAACAACGACCACATCTTGGCTGGAGCCTCGGGCCATATCCACGGCATCCTCTGTAATCCCTGGAGCCAGGTCTTTGTCCCCCATGATTTGAGGGTGACAGCGACATCATCCTCGCAGCCCTCGGGCTCCATCTATATTAGACATGCCACCCTCTTGGGAAGGCATCTGCAGTGTCACATAGCTGCTCTGTTTTCAGGAAGAGTGTCTTTGCAAGCTGCGATTCAAGGGCAGGGCTTGAGGGGGTCACCCAGACAACGAGGTGGGACTCTGGTGTTTCAAGCCACCTGCCCATAGGGAGGCTCTCTAGAACCCTTTACAGATTACCAAAGTGATATCACATGTGGGCTGGAGACCTGGAAAGACAGAGGTGACCTGGAAGATGGAGAAGGTGTACCTCCCATTCCCTCCATGCCCCCGCCCAGCATCATTTTGTGGATGGTGACCTAGATCAGTGACATCTGCCACACTTGGCATTGACTGCCAGAACCCTGAGAATAGCTCTTTGCACCAAGGTTTCCCGCCACCCAAGGGGGTTTGCATGTGCCATTTCTTAGGCCCAGGCATCGGACTCTTCCACACTGGTTCCTTCTGCTGAGGGCCTTTCCCTTCTGGGCCAGGATGGCCACACTGTCGACTGACACCTGCTGTCCCCTCGACTACCTCTCCCTAAGCTGGACACTGACACGTGAAGGTCCCACCTCCTACATGGCCCCAGGCCTTCTACTGCGAGTTCAGGGGATGTCTTCTGCTGTGTGGTCCAGAGTCTCCATTAGCTAAGCTGCCCTGTCTTTCTAAGGGAATCTGCAGCAGTAAGAACACAAGAGCACTTTGCTCTGTCTCCTTGGAAGCTGCTTTAGCAAGTCCCGCCCCAACATGGCGGCCACCAGACACTGAGCATTGGCTTCCTGTTTTCCCCCAGCCTGGAGAGCTTGCTGCCCTTCCCTTCTCTGGGTGCCTGGACCTGAAACATCTTCGACAGGAGGAGCCCTATGGCCAAAATATCTCCTAGGTTTCATGGGAGATTGACACAGTGGAGGCCTCAGTCCTGTGTCCTGCCTGGGACCCTGACTTGACTGCATTCCGTGGCCTCCCCAGCAAGACACAAGGATTGTTAAAAAGCATCCGCTTGATGGCAGTACTGCACCAGATATGAAAAAATGCCTTCTCCCTGTGCCTCTCCCTCCGCCCTTTGAAAATGAAAAAATGGGAACCAGTGTCCAACCTCACTACAGCCAAGGGGCTCCTCAGCTTGGCCACCTTCCTATGGTCTACTTGCCCGTCTTTAATTCCCCAACCACAGCTCCCCCCACACTGATGGGATCTACACCCGTGGGTGTCTCTTTCACCTCCGCAGCAAGTGGGATGGCGCCCCAGTGAGGCCCCTACCAGGTGGACTGCTCTCCCTGGCATTGCAGTTGGGCTGGACCCTAAAGTACAGACAGGAGTCTGGATGCAGAAATGTGCCCAGACACCTCTACAGCCCTCACCCAAAGAGCAGTTCATCTGCCCCCACACACCCACACGAGACCCCAGATGTCCACACCCTCCAAACCATGAGGAACTCTGTCACTGGGGAATGCTGAGAGCTTCCAGAAAATACAGCTCAATTGTGATGTCTCAAGAAGCCAGACACAGATGGGCAGCAAATGACACAGAGTGAAGGGTGCAGGTCCTCTGAAAAGGCAGGACAAGGCTCCTGAGCATCAGGGCAAGCTCTCATAGTCACACGACCTATTCTGCTGCCTGCAGGAGCCTCACTTTTAGCAGTGGGCAGCCATGTAAATCTCGAGATATCTCAACCAATAGAGCTTGTAAAGAAAGTCACAACGAGGCGTGAGGGCACCCGTGAGTCCCCACGTGCTTAGTTTGGACAGGCTGGATACCCAAAGTGAGCTTAGACATCTTGGCCCTTCCTGACCTTTGGATTGGCAAGGTCGCCTGCCTATTTTGCTTCATGGGATGGATACCTTGACCGGACGAGTCCCCACAGAAACATGCAAAGAGCACTGGACACGGATCCCTGCCCACATATCCCTGGGATTCACAGAGGATGGTCCTCCTGGCACCTGCTGACCACATGGCTACTTCTTCCTAAGCTGGACACTGAAACGGGAAGGTCCCGCCTCCTACACGGCCCTGCGCTTTCCACTGCAGGTTGAGGGGATGTCTTCTATGGTGGGACCCAGGTTCTCCATTAGCTAAGCCACCGTGTCCTTCTAAGGACATCTTCAGCAGTATACAGTGCCAGAACACTTTGCCCTGTCTCCTTGGAAGCTGCTTCAGCAAGTTCCACCCCAACATGGCGGCCACCAGACCCTGAGCACTGGCTTCCTGTGTCCCATCAGCCAGAACAGCTGGATGTCGTTGCCTTCTCCCGCTGCCTGGCTCTGAGCTTCTATGACAGGAGGAGACCTACAGCCAACATATCTCCTAGGTTTCATGGGAGATCAACACCAGGCAGGCCTCAGTCCTCCATCCTGCTCAGGACACTGACTTGACTGCATTCCATGGTCTCCCCAGCAAGGTACAGGGATTGTTAAACAACATCCGCTTGATGGCAGTAGTGCACCAAATATGAAACGCTCCCTTATCACTGGGCCTCTCCCTCTGCCCTTTGAAAATGAAAAAACAGCCACTATTGTCCAACTCACTACAGCCAAGGGGCTCCTCAGCTTGGCCACCTTTCAACAGCGTGCACGCCAATCTTCAGTTCCCCCACCCCCCCCACAGGAGACCTACAACCCATAGGTGTCTTGCTTCCTTCCTAGCAAGCAAGATGGTACCCCAGCGAGGCCCCTACCATGTGGACAGCTCTCTGTGGCACTGCAGGTAGGCTGAATCCTAAGGCACAGAAAGGTGTCTGGATGCAGAAATGTGCCCAGACGCCTCTAAAACCATCACCCAAAGAGCAGTTCACCTGCCCCCACACACCCTCACATGAGCCTGCCTACACCTACGCCCACCAACCCATGAGGAACACTGTCACTGGGGCATACTGAGAGCTTCCTGAAAGATCAGCTTGATTGTGAGGTCTCAAGGAGGCAGACACAGAGGGGAAGCAAATGACATAGGGAGTGAAGGGTTCGGGTCCTCTGAAAAGGCAGGACAAGACTCCCAAGCATCGGGCCAGGCTCTCATAGTCACAGAGTCTCTTCTGCTATCCGTGGGATCATTGCCTTTACCAGTGGGTCAGCCATGTAAATCTTGAGATACCCACCCAATACATCTTGTAAGGGAAGTCTCAAAGTGAAGTGATAGCACCTGTGAATCCCCACGTGCTTGGTTTTGCAAGGACAGAAACCCAAAATGAGCTTAGAAGTCTTGGCCATTCCAGACTTTCAGGTTGGCAAGGTCACATGACGTTTTTGTTAAATGGGATGGATGCCTTGACCAGCGGGACAGCTGGTGGCCATCCTGTTCATGCCCCGTCTTGCCACTGGCCCCATGTCAATTTCCAGACATCTGGCCCCAAGCTTAGAAAGGAAGACACACGGTGGCATGAGTGCAACTGTGCATCTGTATGTGTTTGGGCTGGCAAGTTTTGAAATCCAAAGCAATCTTAGGTGTCTTGGCCTTTCCTGACCTTTACTTCCCATTCTGCAATTCAGGGGAGAGTCAAAGAAGAACACAGTTCCAGGGTGTTCAAGGATGCCAAAAGCCCACATCTCAGAATATGGCCAGAAAGGAACCCAGCCTAATACAACATCTAATGTTATACCATTGTCCCCATGCCATAAATCTATGTTGGAAGTCTCTCACCCCTGAGGATGTTTGGAATACCAGAAATTACTGCATTTTTTAAACCTGAGAAATCTTGTTATTTGAGACTTATTTTTAGTAAAGAAGAAAACAGAAAAAACAGAAAAAGTGTAAGCACATGTAACATGATCACTTAGGCATCACCTGCCTTCACAATTTTCCTTTTTTCTTTCCATTCCTTTTCTTCTGCAACAAGTTATAAGTATGTCATTGACTCAAAGTTGGATGGCCATTCATATAAGACATTTGAACTGGATGTTACAAAACTCTGTATATCACCTATACGCATTTCCTTTAAATTACTTGAGACTTTTTTTTCAGTTTTCATTCTTTTCCACTGAGCTTTTGTCTTTTGTGTATCATTTAAAGCTCACCTTTTAAAATTGTTACACAATATAGCTCTATATAACCAGTCCTCACCTGTATACCCATGACTTATAGGGAGTGACAGACAAAAACTGGCTGTATAGACCCCATTTTGTCAACACTGATTCTGGTGTATTTCCACTGGAAAATATAGAAATGGATTTTTTTTTTTTGTCTAATGTTCCTGTGTAAGCCATAATTTATTACTAAAGTGTTTTACAAAAATAACATCTCTTCATCTTTTCATACTTACAAAACATAATTCATGGATGAGGTAAAAAAAAATCAGATCACAGAAACACCTCATGTGAAAGCTGAGGGTGTTTATCTCCTGAAAGCTGTCCTCTGAAACAACCACAATCATTACAACCAGAATCATTACTTTGGTCTTTATACTCACAAAACTTTCCTCTTGGTCTCTCTGTGTCTGAACATGTGTGTGGCTGAATATATATGAATATATTCACAATGTTTCTCCCACCATTGACATAAATAGCCTTAATATGCCCCCAGCTTGACTAAACTTTAGGCTTCTTCCTGAGGCTAGGCCCCTGACCTCCCTCTCACCCTGGCCTTTACAGAATCAAGTTGGAACCTCTTCCATCAGCCTTCAAAGTAAACTAGGCAGATAGCACCATGTGATTGAACCATCCCATTGCATGACCTCCCCCAAATGCCTCCAGTACTTTTACACAAGTTCACTCACCCTTACATACTCTGCTTCAGTGGAGCTGAGTTCAGACTTAGTTCTGGTCTCTGTTCCCTATGGCAAGAGCTTTGAATATAGTGCCTGCTTAATATGGTCTGGTGCAATTTTCTTCAACACCAGAAATGGAAAAATGACCTTCAACTGATCAGCAGCTCATTTGACTCACTAACAAGAGGAAATTGGCTATCTCCATTAATGCTGCAGAGAGATAAACAATACTTTTATGAGGGGAAAGGGTATTTATTCTATTGTATGGCCATGTTACAATATATACAACTAATCATCTCTAGCTCCACATTTGCAATATAGATGAACCCCAAAACACACAAACAATATCTTACGTATGAGGTTATTCACTATCTCATAGTTTGTCTTTTTTTTAAAATGGAGAGGAAAAACAAAGTGTTTAGTGAGAAGGGACACCTAATGCATGGCCCTACCCAACGTCTCTCCACACATCTGGGAATCCTAAACAGTTGTTAAAAAAATGAAAAGGACAGAGGAAGACGGTTTCTCTCTCGAGACATGCAAAGTCCAGGGTACATACAATTTTATGAAAGGAACAAAATGTGGAAGAGAATATAGCACGTGATGCTTTCAGTGTCCAAAAAGGGGCTAAGTGAAAACATATATCTTTGTTTGCTTTCATTTGCATTGAACACTAGAAAGAAATCCCAAACATGTAAGTCTAAGGGGAAATATATTTTGCATGAAAAGCTGTCTGAAATCAATATATTACACAGAAAATAACCCTCATACTATTCTTTAAAATAAGCAGCATTATCATATTTTTTCTTATTTTGCAGCCATATCTTAGAGATATTGCAGGTTCAATTCCAGACCACAGCAATAAAGTGACTATCACGATAATGTGAGTCACAAAATTTTTGGTTTCCCAGTGGACATAAAAGCTATGCTTATACTATACTGTAGTCTATGAAGTGTGCAATAGCATTATGTCTGAAAAATGTACATACCTTAATTTAAAAATCTTTTATTGCTAAAAGAAGGCTAACCATTATTTGATCTTTCAGCAAGTTATAATCATTTTGCCGGTGGAGGGTCTTGTCTCAGTGTTGATGGCTGCTGACTGATCAGAGTGATGGTTGCTGAAGGCAGGGGTGGCTGTGGCAATTTCTCAAAATAAGCAAGAATGAAGTTTGCTGCATTGATTAATTCTTCCTTTCAACAAAGATTTCTCTGCAGCATGTGATGGTCTTTGATAGCATTTTACACACAGTAGAACTTCTTTCACAATTGGAGTCAATCTTCTCAAACCCTGCCACTGCTTTATCAGCTAAACTTATGTAATATTCTAAATCCTTTGTTTTCATTTTTAGACCATTCACAGCTTCTTCACCAGGAGTAGATTCCATCTCAAGAAACCATTTGCTCATCTGTTCAAGTTTTATCATGCAATTGCAGCAATTCAGTCATATCTTCAGGCTACACTTCTAACTCTAGTTCTCTTGCTATTTGACATCAACAGTTACTTCCTCCACTGAAGTCTTGAACTCCTCAAACACATCCATTAGGTTTGGAATCCACTTCTTCCAAATTCCTGTAAATGCTGATATTTTGACTTCCTCAAATGAATCATGAATGTTTTTTATGTCACCCAGAATGGTGAATCCTTCCAGAAGGTTTTCAATTTACTTTGCTGAGATACATAATTCTTAAAGGCCCTAGGATTTTCAGAATGGTAAATGAGCGCTGACTTCAACTTCAAGTCACCAGTTGAATTAGCCCCTAAGTAGCCATCCTTTGAAGCTTTGAAGCCGGGCATTTTCTCCTCTCTACTGTGAACGTCCTAGATGGCATCTTCATCCAATAGAAGGCTGGTTCATCTACATTGAAAATCTGATGTTTAGAGTAGAAACCATCATCACTTATCTTACTTAGATCTTCTGGATAACTTGCTGTTTCACCTTGCACTTTAAATTTATGAAGATGGCTTCTATTCTTAAACCTCATGAACCAACTTCTGCTAGCTTCAAACTTTTCTTCTGCAACTTCCTTACATCTCTTAGCCTTCCTAGAATTGAAGAGAGAGGGAGCCTTGCTCTGGATTAGGTTTTAGCTTAAGGGAATGCTGTGGCTCATTTGCTCTTCTATCCAAACTACTAAAACTTTCTCAATATCAGCAAAAAGGATGTTTCACTTTCTTACCATTTATGTTCACTGGAGTAGCACTTTTAATTTACTTCAAAAACTTTGCCTTTGCATTCAAAATTTGGCTATCTGTTTGGTGCAGGAGGACTAGCTTTTGGCTTTTCTTGGCTGTTGACCTGTGTTCCTCATTAAGCCTAATCATTTCTATATTTTGATTTAAAGTGAGAGACCTGTGACTCACCTGAACACTTAGAGGTCATCGTAGGGTTATTAAATGGCCTAATTTTGATATTTTGTCTCCAGGAACAGGGAGGCCCAAGGAGAGGGAGAGAGAAGGGAAAACTGCTCATTGGAGCAGTCAGAACACTCAAAATTTAACGATTAAGTTTGCCATCTTATAGGGGCATTGTTTGTGGCACCCCTAAACAATTACAATAGTAACATCAAAGATCACTGATCACAAATCACCGTAACAGATAAAACAATAATGAAAAAGTTTGAAATATTGCAAGAGTTACCAAAAGGTGATACAGCGACACGAAGTGAGCACATGCTGTTGGGAAAATGATGCTGATAGACTTGCTGGATGCAGGGTTGCCACAAACCTTCAATTTTTAAAAAAATGCAGTATGTGTGAATTGCAATAAATCTAAGCTCCATAAAATGAGGTATGTCTGTATGTCTTTGCAAGAGACAGGACTATCCTTTCTCTTTATTATATCTTACAAGTCTAATTCCTGGGAGGAATCTAGACCCAGCATCATGGGATGGAGAACATCTTCTTGACCAAAAGGGGATATTAAATGAAATAAGTTTTAGTGACTGAGAGACTCCAAAAGGAGCCGAGAGGTCACTCTGGTGGGCACTCTTATGCACAATATAGATAACCCTTTTTAGGTTCTAATGAATTGGAATAGCTAGGAGTAAATACCTGAAACTATCAAACTACAACCCAGAACCCATGAATCTTGAAGATGATTATATAACAATACAGCTTATGAAGGGTGACAATGTGAGTGGGAAAGCCATGTGGATAATACTCCCCTTTGTCCAGTGCATGGATGGATGAGTAGAAAAATGGGGGCAAAAAAATAAATAAATAAAGGAAGAATGGGGGGACAGTTTGGGTGTTCTATTTTTACTCTCGTTTTCTTTTATTCTTGCTTTCACTTTTTCTGGTACAAGGAAAATGTTAAAAAAAAGATTGATCAGGGTGGTGGGTGAACAACTATATGGTGGTAATATGATCAATAGATTGTGTACTTTGGATGATTGTTTGGTATGTGAATAAATCTTAATAAAAAAATGAGTTGATGGGGTGTGTAGACTTCCCCAAAGATAGAGATCATTTTATGATAAAAAGGCAGTCCTAATCCTGACAGTTGTGGTGGGCAAAATAATGGACCCCAATGTTCTCCAAGTCCAAATCCTTAGAACCTGTGAATATACTACCTTACACATAAGAAAGGAACTTTGGCAAAAGTTGTAAGGCTAAGTACCTTAAGATGGGGAGATTTTCCTGGATTAGGGAGTTTGGAACAGTTTAATCATCTGAATGCTTAAAATCCAGCTGTGGTCAGACAGAGACGTGAGTAGTGAAGAGTCCGAGAGTTGTGGTATTGCTAGCTTACAAGATGCAGGGGTGGGTTGGGGGGACCATGAGCCATATATGGGCCACCTCAAAACCTGGAAAAGGCAAACAAACAGATTCTCCCCTAGAGCTTTCAAAATGAAATGCAGCCATGATGACACCTTAATTTTAGACTTGTGAGACCTGTGACATTTCTGATCTACAGAACTGAATGTAAATTTGCATTGTTTTAAGACATTTCATTAGTGATAACTTGTTGCAGCAAGTATAGTAAATTAATTCCTCACATACACTCATACAAATTATGTTCTCCAAGCACAATGATATCAAATTAGAAATAAAAAACTGAAGGACTTTTGATAAATTCACAAAAAGTGGGAATTAAATAACAACCACCAGAATAACCAATGGGTGAAAGAAGAAATTACAAATAAACTAGAAAACACTTTGAGAGTAACTACACAAAAATATAACATACCAAAACTTATGGGGTGCAATGAAAACAATGCTCAAGGGAAATTTACAGCTGTAAACACATTAAAAAGGAAGACAGATCCCAAATCAATAACCTAACCTTACTCCTGAAGGAACTGGAAAAATAAAAGCAAGATAACCATAAAGCAAGCAGAAAAAGGAAATAATAATGATTAGAGCAGATATAAATGAAATAGAGAATTAATGAAATCACAGGTTAGTTCTTTGCGAAGATCAATATGAATGAAAAACATTTAACTACACTGACCATAAAAAGCTGAAATTGCTAAAAATCAAAAATGAAAAGTAGAGATATTACAGCAGACTGGACATAAATAAAAATGAGTATAAGAGAATTCCTCACTTATATGAGGAGGAATGAACAGGTATGAACAGTTGTCTGCCAACAAATTAGATAACTTAGATGGAATAAACAAATGCCTAGAAACACACAAACTACCAAAAACTTTACAAAGAAAGAGATAATCTGAACAAACCTAAACAGAGTAAAGAGATTGAATCAGTAATCAAAAACCTTCCAACAGAGAAAAGTCCAGAACCGGATGGATGGCTTCACTGTTGAATTCGACCAAATGTTTAAAGAATAATTAGCACAAATCCTTCTCAGACTCTTCCAAAAAACAGAAGAGGAGGGAACAGAACACTTCATAACTCATCCTCTGAGTTACCCGGATACCAAAGGCAGATACAGACATCACAGGAAAAGAAAATTACAGGCCATAATCCCTTATGAATAAAGAGGCAAAACTCCTCAACAAAATACATGTAAATCAAACCCAGCAATACAGTAAGAGGATTATGATCAAGTAGGATTTATCCCAGGAATGCAAGGGTGACTCAACATTGCAAATGTACCCAATGACACTGAATTGTAATTTGAAAATGGTTAATTTTATGTCTTGTGAATTTTGCTTAAAGAAAGAAATTATGACTAGAAAAAGAAAAACATTTTTACAGAATAAAACAAAACAAATAGACTTGAAAACACACAAAAATTGAGTATATGATACAGGAAGCCTTCCAAATTGGCAGGAGTAAACATGACCTTGAAACAAAGGGGTGGCCATCTAGAAAATGTCTCTTGGTTCCATATCTCACATACTTAACCAGGATAAACTCTACATGGATCCAAGAATTAAAGGTACAATGAAAATAATCATAAAGCTCCTAGAAGAAAGCTTTTCTACTTTTTACTAAAATCCAGTCTATCAACAAAAACACAGAAGAAAGTGAACACGTAAAATTCATGATGGTAAAGAAAAAAAAAAAAACACTATCCATGTCAGAAATGGATGACAAATGGAAAAAAATATTTCCAACTCACATCACTCAACTTCCTAATACATCGACAGCCAGCTCCTAGAAATCAGTTAAGAGAAAGAACAGCAACCCAATGAAAAACATATTAACAGTGCAAAAGGAAAGTCAAAGGATCCTTAAAGATATGAACAGATTCCTCAGCCACTCATCAGATGGAAATGCAAACAAAATTTATTCTTGTACAATTTCTTACATATCATCAGCCAACTTTGTCCTTTTGTTCATTTCTGTAAATGTAACAACACAACAAACATTTTCTTCAGATCTGTTCAGGGACTGAACAGGATGTGACAGTTCTGATAAATAGCAAATGTGAACAAAATGGATTTGTGTGGCAGTTGGCACTATCAAACAAGTTTGTCAGGAATAATAAGAATCTATTCAAACCCAACCATGAAGCACAACTATTATTTCGTGGTCCTTGGAAGGAGCACAGTGCATTACAGGAAATGTATTTCTTTATGGCTAATACAGGACATATTAGTTTTCTGTGGGTAAATTCTGGAAAGCCCAGTCCTTATCAGCATTCTGTTTGGGTTGATGGGAAAGTTCTGGTAATGGATGGCGGTGGGGGTAGCACAGCATTGTGCATGGGATTAATCCGCTGAATGGTAGTTATCCTTGGGAGTGATTGAGATGGAAAAGTTTATGTTGTATATATATTTTCACAATTTTAACAAAAGCATCTGAAGTGACAATAATTAAATCCTGTAACAATGGAGGAGGAAAGATCCCCAAAAACACAGCATTGGAACATATGAAAAAAATTAGAATACAGGGTGAAGTATTTATATCAATGTTAAATTTCGTGAACTTGATAACTGTACTTAAGGCAGCGATATAAGTGAATATCCCTGCTCTTAGAAATGTACGTGGAGGTATTAATGTGTTCAAGGAACTTGAGGTACATAATCTACTCTCAGACGTTCAGAGAGAGAGAGAGAGAGAGAGAGAGAGAGAGAGAGAGAGAGAGAGAGAGAGAGAGAGAGGGACATGGATTGACAGATATGGGAAACATGGCTAAACGTTAAAATTGGTGGAGCTGAGTAACTGGGGGAAAGGGTATAGGTTGAAGTTCTCTCTATGGGTTATGTATTATTTTTGCACCTGTCCTATAAATTTCTTTATCTTCATTTTATTAAGATACATTCACATACCATGCAGTTATACACAACAAATCGTACTTTCGATTGTTTACACTACCATTACATAGTGGTACATTCATCTCCTAAATCAATCCCTGACACCTTCATTAGCACACACACAAAAATAATAAGAATAATAATTAGAGTGAAAAAGAGTAATTGAAGTAAAAAAGAACACTGGGTACCTTTGTCTGTTTGGTTCCTTCCCCTATTTTTCTACTCATCCATCCATAAACTAGACAAAGTGGAGTGTGGTCCTTATGGCTTTCCCAATCCCATTGTCACCCCTCATAAGCTACATTTTTATACAACTGTCTTCGAGATTCATGGGTTCTGAGTTGTAGTTTGATAGTTTCAGGTATCCACCACCAGCTACCCCAATTCTTTAGAACCTAAAAAGGGTTGTCTAAAGTGTGCGTAAGAGTGCCCACCAGAGTGACCTCTCGGCTCCTTTTGGAATCTCTCTGCCACTGAAGCTTATTTCATTTCCTTTCACATCCCCCTTTTGGTCAAGAAGATGTTCTCCGTCCCACGATGCCAGGTCTACATTCCTCCCCGGGAGTCATATTCCACGTTGCCAGGGAGATTCACTCCCCTGGGTGTCTGATCCCACGTAGGGGGGAGGGCAGTGATTTCACCTTTCAAGTTGGCTTAGCCAGAGAGAGAGGGCCACATCTGAGCAACAAAGAGGCATTCGGGAGGAGGCTCTTAGGCACAACCATAGGGAGGCCTAGCCTCTCCTTTGCAGCAACTGTCTTCCCAAGGGTAAAACCTATGGTAGAAGGCTCAACCCATCAAACCACCAGTCCCCTATGTCTGCGGTCATGTTAACAACCATGAAGGTGGGTTAGGCGAATACCCCTGCATTCTCCACAGGCTCCTCAAGGGGGCACTACATCTTTTTTTTTCCTTGTTTTCCTTTCTTTTTTTTTTTTTTTTTAACTTTCCCTTCTTTTTTAAATCAACTGTATGAAAAAAAAGTTAAAAAGAAAACAAACATACAATAAAAGAACATTTCAAAGAGACCATAACAAGGGGGTAAGAAAAAGACAACTAACCTAACTGCTTAACTTCCAACATGTTCCTACTTTACCCCCAGAAAGTTACATAATATAGCAACATTTCTGTGAACTTGTTCCTACTATATCCATCAGAAATTAACAGACCATAGTCATTCCTGGGCATCCCCAGAATGTTAAATAGCTTATCTGTTCTTCTTGGATTATTGTTCCCCCTTCCTTAATTGCTCTCTATTGATAGTTCCCCTACATTCTACATTATAAACCATTTGTTTTACATTTTTCAAAGTTCACATTAGTGGTAGCATATAATATTTCTCTTTTTGTGCCTGGCTTATTTCACTCAGCATTATGTCTTCAAGGTTCATCCATGTTGTCATATGTTTCACGAGATCGTTCCTTCTTACTGCCGCGTAGTATTCCATCGTGTGTATATACCACATTTTATTTATCCACTCATCTGTTGAAGGACATTTGGGTTGTTTCCATCTCTTGGCAATTGTGAATAATACTGCTATGAACATTGGCGTACACATATCTGTTCGTGTCACTGCTTTCCGACCTTCCGGGTATATACTGAGAAGTGCAATCGCTGGATCGAATGGTAACTCTATATCTAATTTTCTAAGGAACTGCCAGACTGACTTCCAGAGTGGCTGAACCATTATACAGTCCCACCAACAATGAATAAGAGTTCCAATTTCTCCACATCCCCTCCAGCATTTGTAGTTTCCTCTTTGTTTAATGGCAGCCATTCTAACCGGTGTTAGATGGTATCTCATTGTGGTCTTAATTTGCATCTCTCTAATAGCTAGTGAAGCTGAACATTTTTTTATGTGTTTCTTGGCCATTTGTATTTCCTCTTCAGAGAACTGTCTTTTCATAACTTTTGCCCATTTTATAATTGGGCTGTCTGTACTATTGTCATTGAGTTGTAGGATTTCTTTATATATGCAAGATATCAGTCTTTTGTCAGATACATGGTTTCCCAAAATTTTTTCCCATTGAGTTGGCTGCCTCTTTACCTTTTTGAGAAATTCCTTTGAGGTGCAGAAACTTCTAAGCTTGAGGAGTTCCCATTTATGTATTTTCTGTTTTGTTGCTTGTGCTTTGGGTGTAAAGTCTAGGAAGTGGCCGCCTAATACAAGGTTATGAAGATGTTTTCCTACAATATCTTCCAGTTTTATGGTACTTTCTTTTATAATGAGATCTTTCATCCATTTTCAGTTAATTTTTGTGTAGGGGGTGAGGTAGGGGTCCTCTTTCATTCTTTTGGATATGGATATCCAACTCTCCCAGCCCCATTTGTTGAAAAGACCATTATGACTCAGTTCAGTGACTTTGGGGGCCTTATCAAAGATCAGTAGGCCATAGATCTGAGGGTCTATCTCTGAATTCTCAATTCAATTCCATTGATATATATGTCTATCTTTGTGCCAGTACCATGCTGTTTTGGCAACTGTGGCTTTATAATAAGCTTCAAAGTCAGGGAGTGTAAGTCCTCCAACTTCATTTTTCTTTTTTAGAGTGTCTTTAGCAATTCGAGGCATCTTCCCTTTCCAAATAAAGTTGATAACTAGCTTTTCCAAGTCTGCAAAGTAGGTTGTTGGAATTTTGATTGGGATTGCATTGAATCTGTAGATGAGTTTGGGTAGAATTGACATCTTATGACATTTAGCCTTCCTATCCATGAACATGGAATATTTTTCCATCCTTTAAGGTCACCTTCTATTTCTTTTAGTAGAGTTATGTAGTTTTCTTTGTATAGGTCTTTTACATCTTTGGTTAAGTTTATTCCTAGGTACTTGATTTTTTTAGTTGCTATTGAAAACGGTATCTTTTTCTTGAGTGTCTCTTCAGTTTGTTCATTTCTAGCATATAGAAACATTACTGACTTATGTGCATTAATCTTGTATCCCGCTACTTTGCTAAATTTGTTTATAAGCTCTAGTAGGTGTATCGTTGATTTCTCAGGGTTTTCTAGATATAAGATCATATCATCTGCAAACAATGACAGTTTTACTTCTTCTTTTCCAATTTGGATGCCTTTTATTTCTTTGTCTTGCCGGATTGCCCTGGCTAGCACTTCCAGCACAATGTTGAATAACAGTGGTGACAGCGGGCATCCTTGTCTTGTTCCTGATCTTAGAGGGAAGGCTTTCAGTCTCTCACCATTGAGTACTATGCTGGCTGTGGGTTTTTCATATATGCTCTTTGTCATGTTGAGGAAGTTTCCTTCAATTCCTACCTTTTGAAGTGTTTTTATCAAAAAGGGATGTTGGATTTTGTCAAATGCTTTTTTAGCATTTATTGAGATGATCATTAGATTTTTCCCTTTTGACTTGTTAATGTGTTGTAATACATTGATTTTCTTATGTTGAACCATCCTTGCATGCCTGGAATGAACCCCACTTGGTCATGGTGTATGATGCTTTTAATGTGTCTTTGGATTCGATTTGCAAGTATTTTGTTGAGGATTTTTGCATCTATATTCATTAGGGAGATTGGCCAGTAGTTTTCCTTCTTTGTAGCATCTTTGCCTGGTTTTGGTATTAGATTGATGTTAGCTTCATAAAATGAGTTAGGTAGTGTTCCATTTTCTTCAATGTTTTGAGAGAGTTTGAGTAAGATTGGTGTCAGTTCTTTCTGGAAAGTTTGGTAGAATTCCCCTGTGAAGCCATCTGGCCCTGGACATTTATTTGTGGGAAGATTTTTGATGACTGATTGGATCTCTTTGCTTGTGATGGGTTGGTTGAGGTCTTCTATTTCTTCTCTGGTCAGTCTAGGTTGTTCATATGTTTCCAGGAAATTGTCCATTTCTTCTACATTGTCCAGTTTGTTGCCATACAGTTCTTCATAGCATCCTCTTATAATTTTTTTAATTTCTTCAGGATCTGCAGTTATGTCACCTTTTTCATTCATTATTTTGTTAATATGGGTCTTCTCTCTTTTTGATTTTGTCAGTCTGTCTAGGGGCTTGTCAATCTTGTTGCTCTTCTCAAAGAACCAACTTTTGGTGATATTTATCCTCTCTATTGTTTTTTTGTTCTCTATGTCATTTATTTCTGCTTTAATCCTTGTTATTTCTTTTCTTGTACTTGGTTTAGGATTGGTTTCCTGTTCATTTTCTAGCTTCTTCAGTTGATCCATTAGTTCTTTGATTTTGGCTCTTTCTTCCTTTTTAATATATGCGTTTAGTGCTATAAATTTCCCCCTTAGCACTGTTTTTGCTGCATCCCATAGGTTTTGGTATGTTGTGTTCTCATTTTCATTCATCTCTATATATTTAGCAATTTCTCTTGCTATTTCTTCTTTAACCCACTGATTGTTTAGGAGTGTGTTGTTTAACCTCCAGGTATTTGTGAATTTCCTAAGTCTCCGATGGTTATTGACTTCTAATTGTATTCCATTGTGGTCAGAGAATGTGCTTTGAATAATTTCAATCTTTTTAAATTTATTGAGGCTTGTTTTATGTCCCAGCATATGATCTATTCTGGAGAAAGTTCCATGAGCACTAGAAAAGTATGTGTATCCGGTGATTTGGGATGTAATGTCCTGTATATGTTTGTTAAATCTAATTCATTTATCAGATTTTTTAGGTTTTCAATTTCCTTATTGATCTTCTGTCTGGTTGATCTATGTATAGGAGAGAGTGATGTGTTGAAGTCTCCCACAATTATTGTGGAAACATCAATTGCTTCCTTTAGTTTTGCCAGTGTTTCTCTCATGTATTTTGTGGCACCTTGATTGGGTGCATAGACATTTACGATTGTTATTTCTTCTTGCTGAATTGCCCCTTTTATTAGTATGTAGTGGCCTTCTTTGTCTCTCAAAACATCCCTGCCTTTGAAGTCTATTTTATCTGAGATTAATATTGCTACACCTGCTTTCTTTTGGCTGTGGCTTGCATGAAATATTTTTTTCCATCCTTTCACTTTCAGTTTCTTTGTGTCCCTGTGTCTCAGATGAGTCTCTTGTATGCAACATATTGATGGTTCATTTTTTTTGATCCATTCTGCGAATCTATATCTTTTAATTGGGGAGTTTAATCCATTTACATTCAACGTTATAACCGTGAAGGCATTTCTTGAATCAGCCATCTTATTCTTTGGTTTATGTTTGTCATATTTTTCCCCTCTCTCTATTAATATCCTTTATTGTACCCATACCGAATCTCTTTAGTACTGAACCTTTCTCCAAGTCTCTCTGTCCTTTCTTTGTTTCTCTGACTGTAGGGCTCCCTTTAGTATCTCCAGTAGGGCAGGTCTCTTGTTAGCAAATTCTCTCAGCATTTGTTTGTCTGTGAAAAATTTAAGCTCTCCCTCAAATTTGAAGGAGAGCTTTGCTGGATAAAGTATTCTTGGCTGAAAATTTTTCTCACTCAGAATTTTAAATATATCATGCCACTGCCTTCTTGCCTTCATGGTGGCTGCTGAGTAGTCACTACTTAGTCTTATGCTGCTTCCTTTGTATGTGGTGAATTGCTTTTCTCTTGCTGCCTTCAGAACTTGCTCCTTCTCTTCTGTGTTTGACAGTGTGATCAGAATATGTCTCAGAGTGAATTTATCTGGATTTATTCTATTTGGAGTTCGCTGAGCATTTATGATTTGTGTATTTATGTTGTTTAGAAGATTTGGGAAGTTTTCCCCAACAATTTCTTTGAATTCTCCTCCTAGACCTTTACCCTTTTCTTCCCCTTCTGGGACACCAATGAGTCTTATATTCTGACGTTTCATATTATCTATCATATCCCTGAGGTCCATTTCGATTTTTTCAATTTTTTCCCCATTCTTTCTTTTATGCTTTCATTTTCCATTCTGTCATCTTCCAGGTCACTGATTCGTTGTTCAACTTCCTCTAGTCTTGTACTATGAGTATCCAGAATCTTTTTAATTTGGTCAACAGTTTCTTTAATTTCCATAAGATCTTCCATTTTTTTATTTAGTCTTGCAATGTCTTCTTTATGCTCTTCTAGGGTCTTCTTGATTTCCTTTGTATCCCGTACCATGGTCTCATTGTTCATCTTTAGTTCTTTGAGTAGCTGCTCTAGGTGCTGTGTCTCTTCTTTTGATTTGGGTGCTTGGGCTTGGGTTATCCATATCGTCTGGTTTTTTCATATGCTTTATAATTTTCTGTTGTTTTTGGCCTCGTGGCATTTGCTGAACTTGATAGGGTTCTTTGAGAATTTGTAGACCAATTGAAGTCCTTATCTCTAATTTATCAGATCTACAGCTTCGTGGAGTACACTTTCTCTAACTAACCAGCAGGTGGCGTCCACGAGCCACCTGTTCTCCACAAGCCAGTTCTCCCCTGCTTAGCCTTTTTGGTGAGTGGGGGAGTGAGTCTTGTGGGTTCCAATTGTTGTACCAAGCTTGCGTGTGTCGTTGGTGTTGCCTGCCCTGTATATGGGGCGTTTTTCTGGGCAGTCAGGGAGGGGGGGTGGCCCTAACAATCAAATCTCCCTGGTGATCCTAGAGTTTTAAAGCTGCTGCAATAGTCTAATCCTTCAGTTCAGTCCTGCCACAGTTTGTCTCTGCCACTGACCCACAGGTCCTTGGTATTGGCGTCTGGCTCCTGAGACTTGCAAGTGGGCCCCTCTTCCAGGCTGTGCACCCCGGGTCCTCTGTTGAGGGATGACTGTGCTATGTCACAGGTGAGTGCCATCCCCCCAGGGCAGTTCTGGGCTGCTCGGCTGTGTAGGGAGGCACCCAGTCTGCTGAAATGATGGCTGAATGGGGCTTTGTTAATTCACACTGCTCCACCTTCCCAACTCTGGGACAATCAGCTGAGGTGGCAGGTAAGGCTAATGTCCACACCCAGTTTTGTGGTGTGTGCCTGTTATTTGAAGCACTTCCGTCACACTGGGTTGTCTGGGGCAGCTCTGGGCTATGGGCCTGGGAATGGGCAGGAGTGTTTCCTGTCCACCAGGATGATGGCTGTGAGCGGACACCCCCCTTTTCTTGGGTAGGTTGTGGTGTTTAGTGAATTTTCTCAGCCACTGGATTATTGCCTTTTGTCTCAGAGCTCTCTTAGTTCTGCTCTTGACTTGACCTGCCCAAATTGCAAGTCTTTGAAACTTTCTGTATTGGGCTTCTTAGAGTAATTGTTTTAGAAAAAAGAAAAAAAGGGTTAAAAAAAAAAAAAGAAAGAAAGAAAAGGGCCCTCCTCAGAGATCTAATGGGTTATTGAAATGCTAAGAGACAAAGCAACCAGGGCCATTAAGGAAAGATCCACAGGGCAGAGAGATCAGCTTTTCTTCGGGATTTGCATATGCACCTCAGGGCCTGAGCCTCTGCCCTTCCCCTTTCTATGTTCACCAGAACTCCAAATATCCTCTGCTTTTATTTTGGAGTTTTTCGTGTTGTTTTTTTTTCTATGCCTGTCTCCTCTCTGCTGGGCTGGCTGCTCTCAGATTCTCTGGTGTCTGGTCTCAGTCTGTCTATGGTTGGAGTTTGGATCAGTAGAATGAGTTTCCTATAAGGGCTGCCACTGCAGTTCTCCCTTCTCCTTCCCGGAGCTGACAGCCCCTCCTCCCACGGTACTGAGCCTGGCAGGGAGGGGCACAGGTCCCCTGGCCACAAAAATTTACAGATTTCGCTGATCTCAGCAGTTCCACGTTTTCATGAGTGTTGTATGAAGTATGCCCAAAGTCAGATTGCTCTGTGGTGTCCAGTCCACGCAGTTCCTGTCTTTCTACCTAGTTTCCTGGAGGAGTAACTAAAACATACAGCTCACCAGTCCGCCATCTTGCCCTGCCTCCTGTCCTTCCTCTTTTAATAGAGTGATCTCCAGTATCATGCCCTCGGTTCTGTGTTTAAGCTGAGGAAGAACAGATTGATCTTTTCTCCAGTCCAGGCCTCTCCCCTGACCTCCAGACCTATACATGATGTTTATGTAGGTGTGGTTTGTGGTGCCCCAAAACAATTAGAATAGTGAAAGTCAGAGATCACAGATCACTGTAAAGATATAATAATAATGAAAATGTTTGTAATATTGCAAGAATGACCAAAACGTGACACAGAGACATGAAGTGAGCATACAGTGTTGGACAAATGGCACCAGTAGACTTGTTCGATGCAAGGTTGCCACAACCCTTCAATTGGTAAAAAATGCAGTGCCTATGAAGCACAGTAAATCTTAGTGCAATTAAATGAAGTATGCCTGGATAGTATGACCTCATTTTGCATGTAAGCAAACTGAGGCAGAGAGATGTTAACTAACTTGCCAAAGATGACATACCTTACTGGTGTGTGGCAAAGTCAGCGTTTTGATCTAAGATCTTTCTGACCTTCAGTGTCAATATCTGCCACACACACTTGGATGAAAAAGCAGACCTTGATTGTTTAAGTAGAATGTTGATGATTTGTTCTATTGGCAGGTTTTTGCTATTTTCAAAAATTGGCATCAAGTTAAAAAGAACCTTGAATTCTTTAGAGTTGGGCATTTGTAGCTCAATTTGTAAGAAGTTACATATTATAAATTTAAAGTATGTTCAACTAGCAAATTAAAATTAATCGCTATAAAACTATACTGGAATATTTACATTAGATACACTATAATTCATTTTATGTAATATAAGCCACAAAATTATTTTAGATATATAAATGATCATTAATATGATTACATATGTTAGCTGTTCTAAAATTTTCTTTAATAACTCCTTTCTTCAAAACTACTTTAAGAATTCTTTTTTTATTCTGGCTTCAACAGTTTTTGGAAATGTTGCCCTTTCATTTTAGTAGCTTTGCTGTAGATTTTTCTGGATTTCCTACATATAGAATCATGTCATCTGCAAATAGTGAAAGTTTTACTTCTTCCTCTCCAATTTGGATGCCTTTTATTTCTTTTTCTTGCCTAATTGCTCTAGCTAGAACTTCCAGCACAATGTTGAATAGCAATGGTGATAGTGGGCATCCCTGTCTTGTTCCTGATCTTAGAGGAAAAGCTTTCAGTCCCTCCCCATTGAGTGTGATGTTAGCTGTGGGTTTTTCATATATTGCCTTTATCATATTGAAAAAGTTCCCTTCTATTCCTATCCTTTGAAGTGTTTTCATCAGGAAAGGATGTTGAATTTTGTCAAATGCCTTTTCTGCATCAGTCGAGATGATCATGTGGTTCTTCTGCTTTGATTTATTGATGTGGTGTATTACATTAATTGATTTTCTTGTGTTGAACCAGCCTTGCATACCTGGAATAAATCCCACCTGGTCGTGGTGTATAATTCTTTTAATGTGCTGCTGTATTCGATTTGCGAGTATTTTGTTGAGGATTTTTGCGTCTATATTCATTAAAGAACTTGGTCTATAATTTTCTTTTTTTGTAGTATCTTTGCCTGGTTTTGGTATTAGGGTGATGATGGCTTCATAGAAAGAGTTAGGTAGCTTTCCCTCTTCTTCAATTTTTTTGAAGCGATTGAGCAGGATTGGTACTAATTCGTTCTTGAATGCTTAGTAGAATTCACACGTGAAACCATCTGGTCCTGGGCTTTTCCTTTTGGGGAGCTTTTTGATGACTGACTCAATCTCTTTACTTGTGATTGGTTTGTTGAGGTCATCTATTTCTTCTTGAGTTAATGTTGGTTGTTTATGTTTTTCTAGGAAGTTGTCCATTTCATCTAAGTTGTCTAGTTTATTAGCATATAGTTGCTCATAGTATCTTCTCATTATCTCCTTAATTTCTGCAGGTTCGGTAGTTATATTTCCTTTCCCATTTCTGATTGCATTTATTTGCATCTGCTCTCTCTTTTTTTTTGTTAGCCTAGCCAGTGGTCCATCGATTTTATTGATTTTCTCAAAGAACCAACTTCTGGTTTTGTTGATTCTCTCTATTGTTTTCCTGTTCTCAATTGTATTTATTTCTGCTCTAATCTTTGTTATTTCTTCCCTTCTGCTTGCTTTGGGGTTAGTTTGCTGTTCTTTCTCTAATTCCTCCAGGTGAGCAGTTAACTCTTCAACTTTTGCTCTCTCTTCTCTTTTAATATAGGCATTTAGGGCAATAAATTTCCCTCTCAGCACCGCCTTTGCTGCATCCCATAAGTTTTGATAAGTTGTGTTTTCATTGTCATTTGCCTCGGGGTATTTACTAATTTCTCTTGTAATTTCTTCCTTTACCCACTGGTTTTCTAAGAGGGTGTTGTTTAGCCTCCATATGTTTGTGAATTTTATGACCTTCTGCCTTTTATTTATTTCCAACTTCATTCCATTGTGGTCTGAGAAAGTGTTTTGTATAATATCAATATTTTTAAATTTGTTGAGACTTGCTTTGTGACCCAACATGTGGTCTATCCTAGAGAATGTTCCATGAGCACTTGAGAAAAAAGTGTATCCTGCTGTTGTTGGATGTAGTGTTCTATAAATGTCTGTCAAGTCTAGTTCATTTATCATACAATTCAACATCTCTGTTTCTTTGGTGATCCTCTGTCTAGATGTTCTATCCATTGATGAGAGTGGTGTATTGAAGTCTCCAACTATTACTGTAGAGGTATCTATTTCTCCTTTCAGTGATCGCAGTGTTTGCCTCATGAATTTTGGGGCATTCTGGTTTGGTGCATAAATGTTTATGACTGTTATGTTTTCTTGATGAATTGACCCTTTTATTAATATATAGTGTCCTTCTTTGTCTCTTTTAATTGTTTTGCTTTTGAAGTCTAACTTGTCTGATATTAATATAGCTACTCCTGCTTTTTTCTGGTTGTTGTTTGCATGAAATATCTTTTTCCAACCTTTCACTTTCAGTCTATGTTTGTCCTTGTGTCTAAAGTGAGTTTCTTGTAGACAGCATATAGAGGGGTCCTGTTTTTTAATCCATTCTGCCAGTCTGTGTCTTTTTATTGGGGAGTTTAATCCATTTACATTTAGTGTTATTACTGTAAGGGCAGTACTTTCTACTACCATTTTGTTTTTTGGAATTTATATGTCATATCTTATTTTTTCCTCTCCTTTTACCTTTCCTGATAATCTTCATTTCTGCACTCTTCTCCAACTCTCTCTCTCCTGTCTTTTCCTATCAGCCTGTAGCGCTCTCTTTAGTATTTCTTGTAGTGCCGGTCTCTTATTCACAAACTCTCTCAGTGTCTGTTTGTCTGAAAATGTTTTAATCCTTCCCTCATTTTTGAAGGAAAGTTTTGCTGGGTATAGAATTCTTGGTTGGCAGTTTTTCCCTTTCAGTATCTTAAATATATCATGCCACTGTCTTCTTGCCTCCATGGTTTCTGCAGAGAAATCTGTACATAGTCTTATTGACTTTCCCTTGTATGTGATGGATTTCTTTTCTCTTGCTGCTTTCAGAATCCTCTCTTTGTCTTTGACATTGGACAATCTGACCAGTAAGTGTCTTGGAGTAGGTCTATTGGGATCTATTCTATTTGGGGTACATTGTACTTCTTGAATCTCTAATTTTCTGTCTTTTATAAGAGTTGGGAAATTTGCAATGAATATGTCTTCTATTACTCTTTCTGCCCCTTTTCCCCTCTCTTCTCCTTCTGGGATACCCATAACACATATATTTGTGCATTTCATGTTGTCACTCAGCTCCCTAAGACCCTGCTCATATTTTTCCATTTTTTTCACCATCTGTTCTTTTGTGTGTATGAATTCGAATGACCTGTCTTCCAGTTCACTGATCCTTTCTTCTGCCTGTTCAAATCTACTGTTGTGTCCCTTCATTGTGTTTTTCATCTCCTCCACTGTGGCCTTCATTCCCATGAGTTCTGCCATTTGTTTTTTTAAGTTTATGAATTCTTCTTTATGGTCAGCCAGTGTCTTCTTCATATCCTTCAGCTCTTTTACTATATCTTCCTTCATTTCATTAAATTTATTTAGCATTAGTTGCCTCCACTCCTGTGTCTCAGCTGAGCTATTAGTTTGTTCCTTTGGCTGGTCCATGTTTTCGTGTTTCCTGGTATGGCTTGTTATCTTAAGTTGTCTAGGCATCTGATTCTCTTGATTAGTTTATTTTGGAGCTTGTTTTCTGTCTTTTACCTAGTGGTTTTCTTGTTGGTTGGCTTTGTTTTCTGGCCTCTGTTATTCAGTTCAGCTTATTCTAGACCTCTAACTTAGGTTCTATTTAGTTGATCAGAATTTTTCCCCTCTTGTTTTTTCTGTTTCTTGCTCTGCCTCTATGTAACCTTTTCGTGAGTGGGTCTCCTCAGATATGGTCGACCCTAGTCAGATTTTCCCAGTCTAGTGAGGCCCAGGTTTCAGTGGGAGGGTATGGAGTTTTCCTGAGAATGAGACCCTCCTATGAGGCCTTTAGAATTGGTGCTTTTCCTCTCCTGTCCAGCAGGTGGCGCTGGCCAGCCCATAGCTCCCCCACCAGTGTGAGGAGGTGTGGAGCCTTTAGTTCTCCTGGTGACTCTGATCCTGTCAGGGGCATGGCTGACTGAAGCAATGTTCGCTGCGATCTCAGCTTTTCCTCCAATTCCAAACTTGTGTCCAATGTGTGACTGGTTACTGGAGACCCCGAAAACACTGTTTCATATAGTTCTTGGGTAATTGCCAGCTGCTCTAGGGGAGAGACGAAATTCTGCTCCTCACCACTGCGCCATCTTGCCCCACCTCCTTGCCCTTTCATTTAAAAAAACTTTCCTAGCTTCTGGTCTAACTCTGGAGCAATATTGTATATACTGTCAGTCATTTGAATTTGAATAAAGCATGTTAATAATTGCTTAAACTTGGTCTGCTGTGTGGCCCTGATGAGTGCTTTTTTATACACTTCTCAGGAATGATGAAAATAAATATGTTTTTCTAAGTGATAGAATTAATAGATAAATCACTTTTATTTTAAAGTCCAAAAATAACATAATTCTTTTCTCTGAACAAGTCGCCATGCATCACGGCATAATTATAGCAGATCCAACTGTAATGTCAACCTTAGGTCCTCTTCGTCTTCTCCTCTGAGGGGGTTACTGTTCTCATCAAAACAATACAGAATGCAGTGTGTATTGTTGGTCATCAAGAATTATTAGTTCCTATCATGACAGTTCAGTGCAGACACAGATGCTGCAGCAATTACTCCCCAAGGTACTTTGTGCCTAAGGCGTTTTTACAACCAGTGTGCTTTCAGTATGATACTCCTGCTCAGGAAGAATTGTATACATACTGGTTTACTTTTCCAGCCAGTATGGTTAGAGCTTGACATTTCAAATACCTAAGAGATTTAAGGCCAATTTCTACTTTTATTCTGCTCTGCTACATACGTTTTAGCTGTGAACCATTGAGCCATTTAATTATTCTCCATGTGCCTCAGTTTCCTCCTCTCTAAAGTGGGGATGACAAAACCTACTTCATAGTTTGGTTGTGAGGATTATTATCCTGAATTCCATGTGTTTATTTAAAACAGCATAGTATTGTGATTAAGGATGCACGCTTGGGTGTCAGTCTATTGAGGTACAAATCTTGGTTCTGCTACTTTCTGTCTGTATGATCTAGGATAAGTCACATAACCTCTTAGTGCCTCAGTTTCCTTAAGTATAAAATGGGGAGAGTAATAACTACTTACTTCATGGGGTTGTTGTAAGGATTAAATGGGTCAATGCATATGAAATGCTTTGAATAATACCTGGCACCTCTTAAGTCCTCAATAGCTGTAAGCTATTGTTATCTTTATCATTGTAAACCTCCACTTGTCAGAGCACAGCATGGTGTTTGTTTACTATGGTCACTAAACTGAGACCTCCTTAAGAGCTAGGATGGAATCTTATTCTTAGGTCTTCTGAGCCTGGCATATCATAGGTATTTACTTTAAAAAGTGTGTGTAATGAATGAATTAGTGAGTGAAGGAATGCATTCATGCTTCTCGCATCTACCCCAATTCCCCTCTCTACTCCGATGAAACTCATCACCTCCTCCCCTGGCTCACATGGTATTTGCAGCTGGACTGACCATGTTTTCTGGAAGAAAAATTTGGTATATTTGGTATAAAATCAGAAAAATCTTGTGAAAGCTGTACCACTTATCACGGTCTCATATTCTGCCTTATTAAATGTATGTCTCTTTCCCTACTTACCTGTGACTACAGGTTTTATGTTCTCTTTGTGGTCCTCTGCTATTTGGTAGGTGAAGGATAAATGATTATTGAATTGAATGAACTGAACGAAGAATATATGGGAATCCAGGTGATGAGTTCACCTTCCCTGTACCTCCTTCTCATATGGAAAGAAAGAGCTGCACATTCCGTATCAGTGATGGTTTCAAGATTATTAGGAGCTGAGCTCGCTTCGGCAGCACATATATTAAAATTGGAACTATACAGAGAGAAGATTAGCATGGCTCCTGCACAAGGATGACATGCAAATTATTCAGGAAGCATTCCGTATTTTTCTGTAATATAAAATATTCAACAATTTCAATAAAAGATAAACTTAAAAAAAGATTAATAGGAGCTCTGGGATCTGAATCTGACTTATTTTGAGGTACTACATGTCAAACCGCAAATTAGGTGCATGCAGGACATGTGAGAGGGAAGAGCCAGAAGCAGGCATTTGAAAGAATTATGTTTTGCCAGGTTGCATATTGATGCATGCCTTCAATAGTTGTTCCTTTATTCTATCCCCTGTATATCTGCTTTTGCTTTTGTTTATCTTTCCTGGTCTAACCCAAGACCTCAAAAGATAAATTAGATTGGAAATACCTCATTAGTGCTTTTCAGTCCCTGGGCAAGGAAAGCTGGTGGCAACAGTGCAGTTTCACTCTTGCTGCATCTCTGTACCTGGAGCTGCATGGAAATACTTTCTCTAATTATACTCATTAAAAGTCTAATGAACTCTTCTGTTTTAAGAAAGCCTTTTACATGTTCTATTGTTAAGCAGTTTCTTTTCTTTTCTGTGTGTATTCTGTTGTTAATTTCCATTTATTACCCTTCTGGCTTTATTATGATTGGTTCCATTTTCCCATGTAACTAGACACATGTATTATGTTAAATTGTGTATATAAGGAGAGGTCATTCTTTATTCAGTCTCATAAAGCTATTCTCTTATTTTGCTGCTGTACACATGAAGGTTGAGTGTGTCTGCCTTCTGGTAACATGTTAAGGCTGCAATATTTGTCTAGTTGTTGGGATATTTAGCTCTTGTTTATATTTGTTGTAGCACATGTGTAAATCTAATCATAGTAGAATACTCCCTTTTAAATACATGAAAATTAGTCTTTTTACTGTAAACCAGTATGTATACCCTGTACCAAAAAGGAAACCATTTATGTTTATTGGCTCAACTTACTGTATGATTTTCTTTTCTAATATAATTATCTTAAACCTTCACTTTCAGTAATTAAAGTTAAAAGTACTCATGTTAGTGACTGCTAATTGGGAGCATAGTTTCTTTTGGGGGGGGGATGAACATGTCATTAAAGTAGATTTTAGTGATGGTTGCACAGCCCCATGAATATACTGAAGTCCATTGAATTGTGCTGTGAAATGGACTTTACAATAAAGCTTTGAAAAAAAAGAGCTATTCATATCACTATGTAACAGCTCTACCACTTGACTAGCTGGCTGTGTGACCTTGGGCAACTTACTTTCCCTGTGCCTTCTTCATCTATACAATGGGGATAATGAGAAGAATACTTTCCTCATGCGCTTGTTGTGAGGACTAAATGAGTAAATACATGTAAACTGTTTAGAATTGTTCTTTGGAACATAAGCCCTCAAATGTCAGTTGTTGTGTGTAGGGCTAAGAGAGATAGGTCTGGGACTGGAGATATATCTTTTTAGTGTCATCAGTATATAGATGGTAATTAAAACCATGGGTTGGGCATACATCACTCAGGAAGCACATGCAGAGGGGAGAAGAACAGAGAGCCAAGGACTGAATCTAGGAAAATGCCAGCCTTTAGCACAGGGGCAGGACAAGCAGATCTGGTAAAGAAGACTCAAAAGGAGTGTCCTGAGAGTTAAGAAAGCAAAAGAGAAAACAGTCTTCCAAGAAGGAGAAAATGCCTAATAGTGTCAGTGCTACAGAGAGGTTAAGTAAGGTAAACTGCGAGGTGGCCATTAAATTTGACAAGTTAGAGATGTGGGAGGGTGGGGGTAGGAATCAGCTTGCAGAGAGAGAGTTAAAGAAGTGAATAGAAAGTGAGGAAGTAGAGATTATAAGTGTATTCCTTTGGGAGGGGGGCTGTCATTTATTCAACAGTTATTTATTGAGCTCCTACTATGTGCCAAGCACTGCTTTAGGTGTTAAAGGTACTCTAGTGAACAAACACACACGCACACACACAAACCCTGCCTTGCAGGAGCTTAAATGGGGCCTACAGAGGACAGAGAGATAAGGCCAAAAGAAGGTACATTGTCTATGAAAGTGGTTTTTTTGTTTTTCTTTTCTTTAGAAAAGGACTTAAACTTATTTCAGTTAAGGAACCGTGGGGAGATAGAGAGTAAAGATGGAGAGGTTGACTACATGGGGGAGATGGTGTAATTATTGGTGCAAAAAGAAGATAGGGGAATGAAGCCCAAGAACATTGATGGAGGCTCTTTACCAGCCTTGAACAGGAGAAGAGATCTTGTGCTGGTTTGAAATTGTTATGGACCCCAGAAGAGCCATGATCTTCTTCTTTTTTTTCATGGATTATGATTTTTATTTTAATATTTCTGCATTTACTTTTTTTATCTTCATTTTATTGAGATATATTCACATACCACGCAGTCATACAAAACAAATCGTACTTTCGATTGTTTACAGTACCATTACATAGTGGTATATTCATCACCCAAATCAATCCCTGACACCTTCATTAGCACACACACAAAAATAATAAGAATAATAATTAGAGTGAAAAAGAGCAATTGAAGTAAAAAAGAACACTGGGTACCTTTGTCTGTTTGTTTCCTTCCCCTATTTTTCTACTCATCCATCCATAAACTAGACAAAGTGGAGTGTGGTCCTTATGGCTTTCCCAATCCCATTGTCACGCCTCATAAACTACATTTTTATACAACTGTCTTCGAGATTCATGGGTTCTGGGTGGTAGTTTGATAGTTTCAGGTATTCACCACTAGTTACCCCAATTCTTTAGAACCTAAAAAGGGTTGTCTAAAGTGTGCATAAGAGTGCCCACCAGAGTGACCTCTCGGCTCCTTTTGGAATCTCTCTGCCACTGAAGCTTATTTCATTTCCTTTCACATCCCCCTTTTGGTCAAGAAGATGTTCTCCGTCCCACGATGCCAGGTCTACATTCCTCCCCGGGAGTCATATTCCACGTTGCAAGGGAGATTCACTCCCCTGGGTGTCTGATCCCACGTAGGGGGGAGGGCAGTGATTTCACCTTTCAAGTTGGCTTAGCTAGAGAGACAGGGCCACATCTGAGCAACAAACAGGCATTCGGGAGGAGGCTCTTAGGCACAACCATAGGGAGGCCTAGCCTCTCCTTTGCAGCAACCGTCTTCCCAAGGGTAAAATCTGTGGTAGAGCGCTCAACCCATCAAACCACCATTCCCCTATGTCTGTGGTCATGTTAGCAACCATGGAGGTGGGGTAGGCAAATACCCCTGCATTCTCTACAGGCTCCTCAAGGGGGCACTACATCTTTTTTTTTCCGTGTTTTTCTTTCTTTTTTTTTTTTAACTTTCCCTTCTTTTTTAAATCAACTGTATGAAAAAAAAAGTTAAAAAGAAAACAAACATACAATAAAAGAACATTTCAAAGAGACCATAACAAGGGAGTAAGAAAAAGACAACTAACCTAAGATAACTGCTTAACTTCCAACATGTTCCTACTTTAACCCAAGAAAGTTATGTAATATAGCAACGTTTCTGTGAACTTGCTCCTACTATATCCATCAGAAATTAACAGACCATAGTCATTCCTGGGCATCCCCAGAACGTTAAATAGCTTATCTGTTCTTCTTGGATTATTGTTCCCCCTTCCCTAATTGCTCTCTATTGCTAGTTCCCCTACATTCTAGATTACAAACCATTTGTTTTACATTTTTCAAAGTTCACATTAGTGGTAGCATATAATATTTCTCTTTTTGTGCCTGGCTTATTTCACTCAGCATTATGTCTTCAAGGATCATCCATGTTGTCATATGTTTCACCAGATCGTTCCTTCTTACTGCCGCATAGTATTCCATCGTGTGTATATACCACATTTTATTTATCCACTCATCTGTTGAAGGACATTTGGGTTGTTTCCATCTCTTGGCAATTGTGAATAATGCTGCTATGAACATTGGCGTGCAGATATCTGTTCGTGTCACTGCTTTCTGATCTTCCGGGTGTACACTGAGAAGTGCAATCCCTGGATCGAATGGCAACTCTATATGTAGTTTTCTAAGGAACTGCCAGACTGATTTCCAGAGTGGCTGAACCATTATACAGTCCCACCAACAATGAATAAGAGTCCCAATTTCTCCACATCCCCTCCAGCATTTGTAGTTTCCTCTTTGTTTAATGGCAGCCATTCTAACCGGTGTTAGATAGTATCTCATTGTGGTCTTAATTTGCATCTCTCTAATAGCTAGTGAAGCTGAACATTTTTTCATGTGTTTCTTGGCCATTTGTATTTCCTCTCCAGAGAACTGTCTTTTCATATCTTTTACCCATTTTATAACTGGGCCGACTCTACTATTTTCATTGAGTTCTAGGATTTCTTTACATATGCAAGATATCAGTCTTTTGTCAGATACATGGTTTCCAAAAATTTTTTCCCATTGAGTTGGCTGCCTCTTTACCTTTTTGAGAAATTCCTTTGAGGTGCAGAAACTTCTAAGCTTGAGGAGTTCCCATTTATCTATTTTCTGTTTTGTTGCTTGTGCTTTGGGTGTAAAGTCTAGGAAGTGGCCACCTAATACAAGGTCTTGAATATGTTTTCCTACATTATCTTCTAGGAGTTTTATGGTACTTTCTTTTATATAGAGATCTTTCATCCATTTTCAGTTAATTTTTGTGTAGGGGGTGAGGTAGGGGTCCTCTTTCATTCTTTTGGATATGGATATCCAACTCTCCCAGCCCCATTTGCTGAAAAGACAATTATGACTCAGTTCAGTGACTTTGGGGGCCTTATCAAAGATCAGTAGGCCATAAATCTGAGGGTCTATCTCTGAATTCTCAATTCAATTCCATTGATCTATATGTCTATCTTTGTGCCAGTACCATGCTGTTTTGGCAACTGTGGCTTTATAATAAGCTTCAAAGTCAGGGAGTGTAAGTCCTCCCACTTCGTTTTTCTTTTTTAGAGTGTCTTTAGCAATTCGAGGCATCTTCCCTTTCCAAATAAATTTGATAACTAGCTTTTCCAATTCTGCAAAGTACGTTGTTGGAATTTTGAATGGGATTGCATTGAATCAGTAGATGAGTTTGGGTAGAATCGACATCTTAATGACATTTAGTCTTCCTACCCATGAACATGGAATATTTTTCCATCTTTTAAGGTCCCCTTCTATTTCTTTTAGTAGAGTTATGTAGTTTTCTTTGTATAGGTCTTTTACATCTTTGGTTAAGTTGATTCCTAGGTACTTGATTTTTTTAGTTGCTATTGAAAATGGTATCTTTTTCTTGAGTGTCTCTTCAGTTTGTTCATTTCTAGCATATAGAAACATTACTGACTTATGTGCATTAACCTTGTATCCCGCTACTTTGCTAAATTTGTTTATTAGCTCTAGTAGCTGTATCATCGATTTCTCAGGGTTTTCTAGATATAAGATCATATCATCTGCAAACAATGACAGTTTTACTTCTTCTTTTCCAATTTGGATGCCTTTTATTTCTTTGTCTTGCTGGATTGCCCTGGCTAGCACTTCCAGCACAATGTTGAATAACAGTGGTGACAGCGGGCATCCTTGTCTTGTTCCTGATCTTAGAGGGAAGGCTTTTAGTCTCTCACCATTGAGTACTATGCTGGCTATGGGTTTTTTATATATGCTCTTTATCATGTTGAGGAAGTTTCCTTCAATTCCTACCTTTTGAAGTGTTTTTATCAAAAAGGGATGTTGGATTTTGTCAAATGCTTTTTCAGCATCTATTGAGATGATCAATTGATTTTTCCCTTTTGACTTGTTAATGTGTTGTAATACATTGATTGATTTTCTTATGTTGAACCATCCTTGCATGCCTGGAATAAACCGCACTTGGTCACGGTGTATGATTTTTTTAATGTGTCTTTGGATTCGATTTGCAAGTATTTTGTTGAGGATTTTTGCATCTATATTCATTAGGGAGATTGGCCAGTAGTTTTCCTTTTTTGTGGCATCTTTGCCTGGTTTTGGTATTAGATTGATGTTAGCTTCATAAAATGAGTTAGGTAGTGTTCCATTTTCTTCAATGTTTTGAGAGAGTTTGAGTAAGATTGGTGTCAGTTCTTTCTGGAAAGTTTGGTAGAATTCCCCTGTGAAGCCATCTGGCCCTGGGCATTTATTTGTGGGAAGATTTTTGATGACTGATTGGATCTCTTTGCTTGTGATGGGTTGGTTGAGGTCTTCTATTTCTTCTCTGGACAGTCTAGGTTGTTCATATGTTTCCAGGAAATTGTCCATTTCCTCTACATTATCCAGTTTGTTGCCATACAGTTGTTCATAGTATCCTCTTATAATTTTTTTAATTTCTTCAGGATCTGCAGTTATGTCACCTTTTTCATTCATTATTTTGTTTATATGGGTCTTCTCTCTTTTGGATTTTGTCAGTCTAGCTAGGGGCTTGTCAATGTTGTTGATCTTCTCAAAGAACCAACTTTTGGTGATATTTATCCTCTCTATTGTTTTTTTGTTCTCTATGTCATTTATTTCTGCTTTAATGCTTGTTATTTCTTTTCTTGTACTTGGTTTAGGATTGGTTTGCTGTTCATTTTCTAGCTTCTTCAGTTGATCCATTAGTTCTTTGATTTTGGGTCTTTCTTCCTTTTTAATATATGCGTTTAGTGCTATAAATTTCCCCCTTAGCACTGCTTTTGCTGCATCCCATAGGTTTTGGTATGTTGTGTTCTCATTTTCATTCGTCTCTATATATTTAGCAATTTCTCTTGCTATTTCTTCTTTAACCCACTGATTGTTTAGGAGTGTGTTGTTTAACCTCCAGGTATTTGTGAATTTTCTAAGACTCCGATGGTTATTGACTTCTAATTGTATTCCATTGTGGTCAGAGAATGTGCTTTGAATAATTTCAATCTTTTTAAACTTACTGAGGCTTGTTTTATGTCCCACCATATGATCTATTCTGGAGAAAGTTCCATGAGCACTAGAAAAGTATGTGTATCCTGGTGATTTGGGATGTAATGTCCTGTATATGTCTGTTAAATCTAATTCATTTATCAGATTGTTTAGGTTTTCAATTTCCTTACTGGTCTTCTGTCTGGTTCATCTATCTATAGGAGAGAGTGATGTGTTGAAGTCTCCAACAATTATTGTGGAAACATCAATTCCTTCCTTTAGTTATGCCAGTGTTTCTCTCATGTATTTTGTGGCACCTTGATTGGGTGCATAGACATTTACGATTGTTATTTCTTCTTGCTGAATTGCCCCCTTTATTAGTATGTAGTGGCCTTCTTTGTCTCTCAAAACATCCCTGCATTTGAAGTCTATTTTATATGAGATTAATATTGCTACACCTGCTTGCTTTTGGCTGTGGCTTGCATGAAATATTTTTTTCCATCCTTCCACTTTCAGTTTCTTTGTGTCCCTGTGTCTAAGATGAGTCTCTTGTATGCAACATATTGATGGTTCATTTTTTTTGATCCATTCTGCGAATCTATATCTTTTAATTGGGGAGTTTAATCCATTTACATTCAACGTTAAAACCGTGAAGGCATTTCTTGAATCAGCCATCTTATCCTTTGGTTTATGTTTGTCATATTTTTCCCCTCTCTCTATTAATATCCTTTATTGTACCCATACCGAATCTCTTTAGTACTGAACCTTTCTGCAGGTCTCTCTGTCCCTTCTTTGTTTCTCTGTCTGTAGGGCTCCGTTTAGTATCTCCAGTAGGGCACGTCTCTTGTTAGCAAATTCTCTCAGCATTTGTTTGTCTGTGAAAAATTTAAGCTCTCCCTCAAATTTGAAGGAGAGCTTTGCTGGATAAAGTATTCGTGGCTGGAAATTTTTCTCACTCAGGATTTTAAATATATCGTGCCAGTGCCTTCTCGCCTCCATGGTGGCTGCTGAGTCGTCACTACTTAGTCTTATGCTGCTTCCTTTTTATGTGGTGAATTGCTTTTCTCTTGCTGCTTTCAGAACTTGATCCTTCTCTTCTGTGTTTGACAGTGTGATCAGTATATGTCTCGGAGTCGGTTTATTTGGATTTATTCTATTTGGGGTTCGCTGAGCATTTATGATTTGTGTATTTATGTTGTTTAGAAGATTTGGGAAGTTTTCCCCAACAATTTCTTTGAGTACTCTTCCTAGACCTTTACCCTTTTCTTCCCCTTCTGGGACACCAATGAGTCTTATATTTGGACGTTTCGTATAATCTATCATATCCCTGAGGTCCATTTTGATTTTTTCAATCTTTTTCCCCATTCTTTCTTTTATACTTTCATTTTCCATTCTGTCATCTTCCAGGTCACTGATTCGTTGTTCAACTTCCTCTAGTCTTGTACTATGAGTGTCCAGAATCTTTTTAATTTGGTCAACAGTTTCTTTAATTTCCATAAGATCTTCCATTTTTTAATTTAGTCTTCAATGTCTTCTTTTTTTTTATCATCATTTTATTGAGATATATTCACATACCACGCAGTCATACAAAACAAATTGTACTTTCGATTGTTTACAGTACCATTACATAGTTTTACATTCATCACCTAAATCAATCCCTGACACCTTCATTAGCACACACACAAAAATAACAAGAATAATAATTAGAGTGAAAAAGAGCAATTGAAGTAAAAAAGAACACTAGGTACCTTTGTCTGTTTGTTTGCTTCCCCTACTTTTCTACACATCCATCCATAAACTAGACAAAGTGGAGTTTGGTCCTTATGGCATTCCCAATCCCACTGTCACCCCTCATAAGCTACATTTTTATACAACTGTCTTCGAGATTCATGGGTTCTGGGTTGTAGTTTAATAGTTTCAGGTATCCACCACCAGCTACCCCAATTCTTTAGAACCTAAAAAAGGTTGTCTAAAGTGTGCGTAAGAGTGCCCACCAGAGTGATCTCTCGGCTCGTTTTGGAATCTCTCTGCCACTGAAGCTTATTTCATTTCCTTTCACATCCCCCTTTTGGTCAAGAAGATGTTCTCCATCCCACGATGCCGGGTCTACAATCCTCCCCGGGAGTCATATTCCACGTTGCCAGGGAGATTCACTTCCCCTGGGTGTCTGATCCCACGTAGGGGGGAGGGCAGTGATTTCACCTTTCAAGTTGGCTTAGCCAGAGAGAGAGGGCCACATCTGAGCAACAAAGAGGCATTCAGGAGGAGACTCTTAGGCACAAATACAGGGAGGCCTAGCCTCTCCTTTGCAGCAACCGTCTTCCCAAGGGTAAAACTTATGGTAGAGAGCTCAACCCATCAAACCACCAGTCCCCTATGTCTGTGGTCATGTTAGCAACCATGGAGGTGGGGTAGGCGAATACCCCTGCATTCTCCACAGGCTCCTCAAGGGGGCACTACATCTTTTTTTTTTTTTCCTTGTTTGTCTTTTTTCTTTTTTTTTTTTTTAAACTTTCCCTTCTTTTTTCAAATCAACTGTATGAAAAAAAAAGTTAAAAAGAAAACCAACATACAATAAAAGAACATTTCAAAGAGACCATAGCAAGGGAGTAAGAAAAAGACAACTAACCTAAGATAACTGCTTAACTTCCAACATGTTCCTACTTTACCCCAAGAAAGTTACATAATATAGCAACATTTCAGTGAACTTGTTCCTACTACATCCATCAGAAATTAACAGACCATAGTCATTCCTGGGCATCCCCAGAACGTTAAATAGCTTATCTGTTCTTCTTGGATTATTGTTCCCCCTTCCTTAATTGCTCTCTACTGCTAGTTCCCCTACATTCTACATTATAAACCATTTGTTTTACATTTTTCAAAGTTCACATTAGTGGTAGCATATAATATTTCTCTTTTTGTGCCTGGCTTATTTCGCTCAGCATTATGTCTTCAAGGTTCATCCATGTTGTCATATGTTTCACCAGATCGTTCCTTCTTACTGCCGCGTAGTATTCCATCGTGTGTATATACCACATTTTATTTATCCACTCATCTGTTGAAGGACATTTGGGTTGTTTCCATCTCTTGGCAATTGTGAATAATGCTGCTATGAACATTGGCGTGCAGATATCTGTTCGTGTCACTGCTTTCCGATCTTCCGGGTATATACCGAGAAGTGCAATCGCTGGATCGAATGGTAGCTCTATATCTAGTTTTCTAAGGAACTGCCAGACTGACTTCCAGAGTGGCTGAACCATTATACAGTCCCACCAACAATGAATAAGAGTTCCAATTTCTCCACATCCCCTCCAGCATTTGTAGTTTCCTGTTTGTTTAATGGCAGCCATTCTAACCGGTGTTAGATGGTATCTCATTGTGGTCTTAATTTGCATCTCTCTAATAGCTAGTGAAGCTGAACATTTTTTCATGTGTTTCTTGGCCATTTGTATTTCCTCTTCAGAGAACTGTCTTTTCATATCTTTTGCCCATTTTATAATTGGGCTGTCTGTACTATTGTCATTGAGTTGTAGGATTTCTTTGTATATGCAAGATATCAGTCTTTTGTCAGATACATGGTTTCCAAAAATTTTTTCCCATTGAGTTGGCTGCCTCTTTACCTTTTTGAGAAATTCCTTTGAGGTGCAGAAACTTCTAAGCTTGAGGAGTTCCCATTTATCTATTTTCTCTTTTGTTGCTTGTGCTTTGGGTGTAAAGTCTAGGAAGTGGCCTCCTAATACAAGGTCTTGAAGATGTTTTCCTACATTATCTTCTAGGAGTTTTATGGTACTTTCTTTTATATTGAGATCTTTGGTCCATTTTGAGTTAATTTTTGTGTAGGGGGTGAGGTAGGGGTCCTCTTTCATTCTTTTGGATATGGATATCCAACTCTCCCAGCCCCATTTGTTGAAAAGACCATTATGGCTCAGTTCGGTGACTTTAGGGGGCCTTATCAAAGATCAGTCGGCCATAGATCTGAGGGTCTATCTCTGACTTCTCAATTCGATTCCATTGATCTATATGTCTATCTTTGTGCCAGTACCATGCTGTTTTGGCAACTGTGGCTTTATAATAAGCTTCAAAGTCAGGGAGTGTAAGTCCTCCCACTTCGTTTTTCTTTTTAGAGTGTCTTTAGCAATTCGAGGCATCTTCCCTTTCCAAATAAATTTGATAACTAGCTTTTCCAAGTCTGCAAAGTAGGTTGTTGGAATTTTGATTGGGATTGCATTGAATCTGTAGATGAGTTTGGGTAGAATTGACATCTTAATGACATTTAGCCTTCCTATCCATGAACATGGAATATTTTTCCATCTTTTAAGGACCCCTTCTATTTCTTTTAGTAGAGTTATGCAGTTTTCTTTGTATAGGTCTTTTACATCTTTGGTTAAGTTTATTCCTAGGTACTTGATTTTTTTAGTTGCTATTGAAAATGGTATCTTTTTCTTGAGTGTCTCTTCAGTTTGTTCATTTCTAGCATATAGAAACATTACTGACTTATGTGCATTAATCTTGTATCCCGCTACTTTGCTAAATTTGTTTATTAGCTCTAGTAGGTGTATCGTTGATTTCTCAGGGTTTTATAGATATAAGATCATATCATCTGCAAACAATGACACTTTTACTTCTTCTTTTCCAATTTGGATGCCTTTTATTTCTTTGTCTTGCCGGATTGCCCTGGCTAGCACTTCCAGCACAATGTTGAATAACAGTGGTGACAGCGGGCATCCTTGTCTTGTTCCTGATCTTAGAGGGAAGGCTTTCAGTCTCTCACCATTGAGTACTATGCTGGCTGTGGGTTTTTCATATATGCTCTTTATGATGTTGAGGAAGTTTCCTTCAATTCCTACCTTTTGAAGTGTTTTTATCAAAAAGGGATGTTGGATTTTGTCAAATGCTTTTTCAGCATCTATTGAGATGATCAATTGATTTTTCCCTTTCGAGTTTTTAATGTGTTGTAATACATTGATTGTTTTTCTTATGTTGAACCATCCTTGCATGCCTGGAATGAACCCCACTTGGTCATGGTGTATGATTTTTTTAATGTGTCTTTGGATTCGATTTGCAAGTATTTTGTTGAGGATTTTTGCATCTATATTCATTAGTGAGATTGGCCGGTAGTTTTCCTTTTTTGTGGCATCTTTGCCTAGTTTTGGTATTAGATTGATGTTAGCTTCATAAAATGAATTAGGTAGTGTTCCATTTTTTTCAATGTTTTGAAAGATTTTGAGTAAGATTGGTATCAGTTCTTTCTGGAAAGTTTGGTAGAATTCCCCTGTGAAGCCATCTGGCCCTGGGCATTTATTTGTGGGAAGATTTTTGATGACTGATTGGATCTCTTTGCTTGTGATGGGTTGGTTGAGGTCTTCTATTTCTTCTCTGGTCAGTCTAGGTTGTTCATATGTTTCCAGGAAATTGTCCATTTCTTCTACATTATCCAGTTTGTTGCCATACAGTTGTTCATAATATCCTCTTATAATTTTTTTAATTTCTTCAGGATCTGCAGTTATGTCACCTTTTTCATTCATTATTTTGTTTATATGGGTCTTCTCTCTTTTTGATTTTGTCAGTCTAGCTAGGGTCTTGTCAATCTTGTTGATCTTCTCAAAGAACCAACTTTTGGTGATATTTATCCTTTCTATTGTTTTTTTGTTTTCTATGTCATTTATTTCTGCTTTAATCCTTGTTATTTCTTTTCTTCTACTTGGTTTAGGATTGGTTTGCTGTTCATTTTCTAGCTTCTTCAGTTGATCCATTAGTTCTTTGATTTTGGCTCTTTCTTCCTATTTAATATATGCGTTTAGTGCTATAAATTTCCCCCTTAGCACTGCTTTTGCTGCATCCCATAGGTTTTGGTATGTTGTGTTCTCATTTTCATTTGTCTCTATATATTTAGCAATTTCTCTTGCTATTTCTTCTTTAACCCACTGATTGTTTAGGAGTGTGTTGTTTAACCTCCAGGTATTTGTGAATTTTCTAAGTCTCTGATGGTTATTGACTTCTAATTGTATTCCATTGTGGTCAGAGAATGTGCTTTGAATAATTTCAATCTTTTTAAATTTATTGAGGCTTGTTTTATGTCCCAGCATATGATCTATTCTGGAGAAAGTTCCGTGAGCACTAGAAAAGTATGTGTATCCTGGTGATTTGGGATGTAATGTCCTGTAGATGTCTGTTAAATCTAATTCATTTATCAGATTTTTTAGGTTTTCAATTTCCTTATTGGTCTTCTGTCTGGTTGATCTATCTATAGGAGAGAGTGATGTGTTGAAGTCTCCCACAATTATTGTGGAAACATCAATTGCTTCCTTTAGTTTTGCCAATGTTTCTCTCATGTATTTTGTGGCACCTTGATTGGGTGCATAGACATTTACGATTGTTATTTCTTCTTGTTGAATTGCCCCTTTTATTAGTATGTAGTGGCCTTCTTTGTCTCTCAAAACATCCCTGCATTTGAAGTCTATTTTATCTGAGATTAATATTGCTACACCTGCTTTCTTTTGGCTGTAGCTTGCATGAAATATTTTTTTCCATCCTTTCACTTTCAGTTTCTTTGTGTCCCTGTGTCTAAGATGAGTCTGTTGTATGCAACATATTGATGGTTCATTTTTTTTGATCCATTCTGCGAATCTATATCTTTTAATTGGGGAGTTTAATCCATTTACATTCAACGTTAAAACCGTGAAGGCATTTCTTGAATCGGCCATCTTATCCTTTGGATTATGTTTGCCATATTTTTCCCTCTCTCTATTAATATCCTTTATTGTACCCATACCGAATCTCTTTAGTACTGAACCTTTCTCCAAGTCTCTCTGTCCTGTCTTTGTTTCTCTGTCAGTAGGGCTCCCTTTAGTATCTCCAGTAGGGCAGGTCTCTTGTTAGCAAATTCTCTCAGCATTTCTTTGTCTGTGAAAAATTTAAGCTCTCCCTCAAATTTGAAGGAGAGCTTTGCTGGATAAAGTATTCTTGGCTGGAAATTCCTCTCACTCAGAATTTTAAATATATCGTGCCAGTGCCTTCTCGCCTCCATGGTGGCTGCTGAGTAGTCACTACTTAGTCTTATGCTGTTTCCTTTGTATGTGGTGAATTGCTTTTCTCTTGCTGCTTTCAGAACTTGCTCCTTCTCTTCTATGTTTGACAGTGTGATCAGTATATGTCTCGAAGTGTGTTTTTTTGGATTTATTCTATTTGGAGTTCGCTGAGCATTTATGATTTGTGTATTTATGTTGTTTAGAAGATTTGGGAAGTTTTCCCCAACAATTTCTTTGAATACTCTTCCTAGACCTTTACCCTTTTCTTCCCCTTCTGGGACACCAATGAGTCTTATATTCGGACGTTTCATATTATCTATCATATCCCTGAGGTCCATTTCGAGTTTTTCAATTTTTTTCCCCATTCTTTCTTTTATGCTTTCATTTTCCATTCTGTCATCTTCCAGGTCACTGATTCGTTGTTCAACTTCCTCTAGTCTTGTACTATGAGTGTCCAGAATCTTTTTAATTTGGTCAACAGTTTCTTTAATTTCCATAAGATCATCCATTTTTTTATTTAGTCCTGCAATGTGTTCTTTATGCTCTTCTAGGGTCTTCTTGATTTCCTTCATATCCCGTACTATGGTCTCATTGTTCATCTTTAGTTCTTTGAGTAGCTGCTCTAGGTGTGTCTCTTCTGGTCTTTTGATTTGGGTGCTTGGGCTTGGGTTATCCATATCGTCTGGTTTTTTCATATGCTTTATAATTTTCTGTTGTTTTTGGCCTCGTGGTATTTGCTGAACTTGATAGGGTTCTTTTAGGGTTTGTAGACCAGTTGAAGTCCTTATCTCTAATTTATCAGATCTACAGCTTCGTGGAGTACACTTTCTCTAAGTAACCAGCAGGTGGCGTCCACGAGCCACCTGTTCTCCACAAGCCAGATCTCCCCTGCTTAGCCTTTTTGGTGAGTGGGGGAGTGAGTCTTGTGGGGCCCAATTGGTGTACCAAGCTTGCGTGTGTAGTTGGTGTTGCCTGCCCTGTATGTGGGGCGTGTTTCTGGGCAGTCGGGGAGGGGGGGTGGCCCTAATAATCAAATCTCCCTGATGATCCTAGAGTTTTAAAGCTACTGCAATAGTCTAATCCTTCAGTTCAGTCCTGCCACAGTTTGTCTCTGCCACTGACCCACAAGTCTTTGGTATTGGCGTATGGCTCCTGAGACTTGCAAGTGGGCCCCTCTTCCAGACTGTGCACCCCGGGTCCTCTGTTGAGGGATGACTGTGCTATGTCACAGGTGAGTGCCGTCCCCCCAGTGCAGTTCTGGGCTGCTGGGCTGTGTTGGGAGGCTCCCAGTCTGCTCAAATGATGGCTGAATGGGGCTCTGTTAATTCACACTGCTCTCCCTTCCCAGCTCTGGGACATTCAGCTGAGGTTGCAGGGAAGGCTAATGTCCACGCCCAGTTTTGTGGTGTGTGCCTGTTATTTGAAGCACTTCCATCACACTGGGTTGTCTGGGGCAGCTCTGGGCTATGGGGCTGGCGATAGGCAGGAGTGTTTCCTTTCCACCAGGATGGTGGCTGTGAGCGGACACCCCCCTTTTCTTGGGAAGTTGTGTTGTTTAGTGAATTTTCTCAGCCACTGGATTATTGCCTTTTGTCTCAGAGCTCTCTTAGTTCTGTTCTTGACTTGACGTGCCCAAATTTCTATTCTTTGAAGCTTTCTGTATTGAGCTTCTTAGAGTAATTGTTTTAGAAAAAGCAAAAAGGATTTAAAAAAAAAAACAAAAAAAAAAACGGCCCTCCTCAGAGATCTAATGGGTTATTGAAATGCTAATAGACAAAGCAACCAGCGCCATTAAGGAGAGGTGCACAGGGCAGAGAGATCAGCCTTGCTTCGGGATTTGCATATGCGCCTCAAGGCCTGATCTCCGCCCTTCCCCTTTCTGTGTTCACCAGAACTCCAAAAATCCTCTGCTTTTATTTTGGAGTTTTTCGTGTTGTTTTTTTTCTATGCCTGTCTCCTCTCTGCTGGGCTGGCTGCTCTCAGAGTCTCTGGTGTCTGGTCTCAGTCTATCTATGTTTGGAGTTTGAATCAGTAGAATGAGTTTCCGATAAGAGCAGCCACTGCAATTCTCCCTTCTCCTTCCTGGAGCTGACAGCCCCTCCTCCCCCGGGAGTGAGCCTGGCAGGGAGGGGCGCGGGTCCTCTGGCCACAAAAACTTACAGATTTCGCTGATCTCAGCAGTTCCACGTTTTCATGAGTGTTGTATGAAGTATGCCCAAAGACAGATTGCTCTGTGCTGTCCAGTCCACGCAGTTCCTGGCTTTTTACCTACTTTCCTGGAGGAGTAACTAAAACATACAGCTCACCAGTCTGCCATCTTGCCCCGCCTCCGCAATGTCTTCTTTATGCTCTTCTAGGGTCTTCTTGATTTCCTTTGTCTCCCGTACTATGGTCTCATTGTTCATCTTTAGTTCTTTGAGTAGCTGCTCTAGGTGCTGTGTCTCTTCGGATCTTTTGATTTGGGTGCTTGGGCTTGGGTTATCCATATCGTCTGGTTTTTTCATATGCTTTATAATTTTCTGTTGTTTTTGGCCTCGTGGCATTTGCTGAAGTTGATAGGGTTCTTTTAGGATTTGTAGACCAATTGAAGTCCTTATCTGTACTTTATCAGATCTACAGCTTCGTGGAGTACACTTTCTCTAACTAACCAGCAGGTGGTGTCCACGAGCCACCTGTTCTCCACAAGCCAGTTCTCCCCTGCTTAGCCTTTTTGGTGAGTGGGGGAGTGAGTCTTGTGGGGTCCAATTGGTGTACCAAGCTTGCGTGTGTAGTTGGTGTTGCCTGCCCTGTATATGGGGCGTGTTTCTGGGCAGTCAGGGAGGGGGGGTGGCTCTAACAATCAAATCTCCCTGGTGATCCTAGAGTTTTAAAGCTGCTGCAATAGTCTAATCCTTCAGTTCAGTCCTGCCACAGTTTGTCTCTGCCACTGACCCACAAGTCCTTGGTATTGGCGTATGGCTCCTGAGACTTGCAAGTGGGCCCCTCTTCCAGGCTGTGCACCCCGGGTCCTCTGTTGAGGGATGACTGTGCTATGTCACAGGTGAGTGCCATCCCCCCAGGGCAGTTCTGGGCTGCTGGGCTGTGTAGGGAGGCTCCCAGCCTGCTGAAATGATGGCTGAATGGGGCTTTGTTAATTCACACTGCTCTACCCTCCCAACTCTGGGACAATCAGCTGAGGTTGCAGGGAAGGCTAATGTCCACGCCCAGTTTTGTGGTGTGTGCCTATTATTTGAAGCACTTCCGTCACACTGGGTTGTCTGGGGCAGTTTTGGGCTATGGGGCTGGCGATGGGCAGGAGTGTTTCCTGTCCACCAGGATGATGGCTGTGAGCAGACACCCCCGTTTTCTTGGGAAGTTGTGGTGTTTAGTGAATTTTCTCAGCCACTGGATTATTGCTGTTTGTCTCAGAGCTCTCTTAGTTCTGCTCTTGACTTGACCTGCCCAAATTGCAGGTCTTTAAAGCTTTCTGTATTGGGCTTCTTAGAGTAATTGTTTTAGAAAAAGAGAAAAGGATTAAAAAAAAAAAAAGGGCCCTCCTCAGAGATCTAATGGGTTATTGAAATGCTAAGAGACAAAGCAACCAGGGCCATTAAGGAAAAGTCCACAGGGCAGAGAGATCAGCTTTTCTTCGGGATTTGCATATGCGCCTCAAGGCCTGAGCTCCGCCCTTCCCCTTTCTGTGTTCACCAGAACTCCAAAAATCCTCTGCTTTTATTTTGGAGTTTTTCATGTTGTTTTTTTTTCACTCTGCCTGTCTCCTCTCTGCTGGGCTGGCTGCTCTCAGATTCTCTGGTGTCTGGTCTCAGTCTATTTATGGTTGGAGTTTGGATCAGTAGAATGAGTTTCCGATAAGGGCTGCCACTGCAGTTCTCCGTTCTCCTTCCCGGAGCTGACAGCCCCTCCTCCCACGGGACTGAGCCTGGCAGGGAGGGGCGCGGGTCCCCCGGCTGCAAAAACTTACAGATTTCGCTGATCTCAGCAGTTCCACGTTTTCATGAGTGTTGTATGAAGTATGCCCAAAGTCAGATTGCTCTGTGGTGTCCAGTCCACGCAGTTTCTGTCTTTCTACCTACTTTCCTGGAGTAGTAACTAAAATGTACAGCTCACCAGTCCGCCATCTTGCCCTGCCTCCACATTTTTTTTTTAATCATCAGTAGTCAAGCACCCAGAAATAAGCACTTTTAACATTGTGTTGTTTATCTTTCTAGTTTCCTCCTCTCTTCCCATCTCTCCCAAGATAAGAGGAGGGGAAGTGAGTTACCTGCAAAATGACACATCTCTCATTCTGGAATCTAGTCCTCAGTTTCCCAAGGCCCAGAGAGAATACTAGAAAATCCCACCGAAAGCCAAAATGGTCTTTTACATTATTAGGGTCACCAGTATAGAGTACATTGTCTAAAACACTTGCCTTTCATTGAAGAGGAGGGAAATGAGGAACCCAGAGTCCTTCTGAGTTGGTAAGATTGGAACCGGCTATAGAAATACCATTTGGCCAACTTCCTCTATCAGGCAGACCAGTGTAGCTAGGAATCAGGTTTTTTCTTTGAGACTCAGCGTCATTGACCACCTAAAATTTTTACCTTGTCTCATGTCTGACTTCAGGAGGTCACGAGGTCACTTCCACCAGAACAAGTTGGTTGGTTGGGTAATGTTTGCCACACTGTGATTGAGTTGCCAAGGCAAGGCAAAAGTCTAGGTTGTTGTACATCTGAGCCAATGTTTTTTTAGTTTGTTTGTTTCTTTGTTGTTTTGCTATGCTATCTTGACAATAAGCTTAAAAATTAAACTAGAACTCCTGTGGTAAATTGAATGAGATGATCAATTTTTTTAGTACCCAGTATGAATTATTCCTCATCTTGGGCAAGTCAGCAAAGTGGGTTTTTGTTTGTTCATTTAACAGAGGTGTTTCAGCATTGACAGTGGAGAGAAGAGTTAGTAGATTCATGCAAGCTACCAAAATAAAATAGCGAAACCTTGACTTTGCAAAATATACTTTTGCTTTTTCAAAAGCATTCATATTTCTTAAATAATGTTGATTCTCTTTAGTTCCTGATGAAGTACTGCAAGTAAGTACCATTTTACTTGTCTTATAGATGAGGAAATTAGGTTGATAAACATACTTTGGAAAGGTTATGTGACTATCCAGGGTTACATAGCTAAGTAACAAAAAGAAGCAGGGCAAGTATTGAAATTTCATGCATTCCAGTGGGTACCCTTTTCACTTGCTGATTTCGATCATTTTCTAAATGGATCATGGATAGACCAAAACATCCAATGTTTTTTAGAAAAAGGTAAAATTCCTTTGGAGGGAGTAAATTTGCTCGCTGTCTATTATTGGGCCCTATCAATGGGGCTAAGTGAAGTAAAAGCTATTTACCTTGCCCCTACCTTTTAGGGTCAGTCTTTGGGCTTGATGAGCTGACTCCAATTTATGCCAACAATTGATTCTTTTGTACTAAATAGAGCACTGGTTACAATAAAACACTTTTTATTGCCTAGCTTTTTTCTTTTGACCAACACTGGGCTCTTTCTTAAATTAATTTTTTTGAGTGCCTGTTTGGCACGTGGCATCAGTTTTTCGGTAGGGTTTTATTTTTATTAATCAAATAGGTTGCTTGGAACAGAGAAATATTAGATTAGATTTCAGTCCTACCAATTTGGGGTCAATAGAAGGGTTATGCTTTGTTTCTTGGAGAATGATGCATTTCTTTCTGTTTTTCTTAGGGATATTCTCCATGGTTAAGAATGAACCATCCTTGGTAAAAGAGATCAGAGCCCAGGATCCCTTTATCCTCAAACTGAGGGTGATGGGGAGGAGTGGGGATACAGTTTGTTTTTGGTGCTATCCCTTTTTAAAATTTTAAATGATTCTGCTTGTGATAGTTTCTCTGCCCATACTCAAGAGCACATTAGTTCTTCTCTCAACCACTGATAGCCCTTGGGCATGGTTTTCAGTGCAGGTCAATACTGAATACAAGCTAATTTTTACAAGTCAAAGTTGGCATTGAGAAGGGATTTGTGGTACAACTTGCAGTCACATGGACAAGTATACTCTTTTAAATCGGCATCTGTGAAATAATTATATCCAATTCAGTTTGAGAACCTTACTTTGTAATTTCTAAAATACAATATGAATTAGGTTATATTTCATAATTAATGAAAGGAGACAAGATTGAGTTTCAGTTATGAAATTTGGAGAAATGTTAATTTGGGAGAGAAGCCTATTCATCTTAGAAAGTTTGCATGTTATGGTCTTTCTAGATTATCATCGGGACAAAATTTCACAGACTGTAATCTTTCACATGACCAAAACCTAGACGATAATTTAATTTTAAAGCGGAATGGAAATTTAAGCCACAGACCAGAATGGGACACGAGTACAAGATGTCAGAATACTACCTTCACAAAGATTCTTAGCATTCCACCTTAAAAATCAGACTGCACAGAGGAGAGGGCCAGTTCCACCAAGGCTGCTCAGAGCTGGTAGAGGAGTCATATTTTTTTCCTTCCACCCCTCTTAGGACATGCTTGATCTTGAGCATTCCAGCACCAGCTAATCTGCAAGATTCAGTCAGGCTAACTAATTGGGGGGAATGCATCAGCTCTGAATTACAATGGGCAGCAGGGAAGGAACCGTCAGCTGGCTACTCAGGGATAGTGTTTTTTGCAGCACTGCCATGCTGGTGGTAATAGAAGCAGCTACGGTAGCTTTGTTTGATTGAGGCTTTTGGCTACTGTTTTTAAATACCCAAGAAGCAGCTCATATTTCATCAATGTTGCATTGACAATTGGAGAAGAAGAGTGTAATTGTGTATAGGCGAGATGGCAGAAGCAAATCCCTCGAGAGGCAGGATGAGGTTCAGAAGGAATGCGGTAAGGGTTCTTCCTGCAGTCCTGGAAAGCTTATTCCAAAATTCAAATGCAGGGTTGCTGCAGCATGGTGCTATAGAACAAACTGCTGAATGGGGCTTTTTAGGATGGACTGAGAGAATGAAGAGCTGTGTTTGCATGGATTGCATTGACGGGATTACTTGGATGTTGACAATAGGGTAATTTAAAGAAGTGATGAGGTAGAATGTAATTTCAAAATCCAAATGTGTTCAGGTTTATGAGGAAGCACCGTAATTGCATGCTATTTGTTTAAGAGCGTACGAACAATTTTGAATTGTTTGGCAAAAGAGCTTTAAATCAGGGGTTAAAATAATATCGAACAAAAGGATGAATCTTTTCCTTCACCTTGATCTGATAGGGACCTGTCTGAGAGGATTTCATCAGCATTTGAAAAGGCAGCACTTCCTGGGTGTTGCCATACAAGTGAATTTAAAATGAAAATATGTAATGATTTTAAATCTTTGAGATTTCAATACTTCTCCAAAGTCAAACTTTAAAGATGCCTAATTCTAATCTGTTGACAACTTTTTGGGATTTAAACTAGAATTTAGAAATTTCTCCCCTCAGATACATTTCACTCTTCTAACTAAAATTTTCCCTTCATTGATTCATTAATGTACTAAATCAGCAGTTTAGTACATTTAGCAAATTTCTAAAGCAGTTTTTCCATGTACTTTGGAGAAAGGTGAATAACACTAGCTCATTTAATAACTAAATGGTCATCCATGAGACTTTAATTGCCAGTCATTTTCTTTCAAAACTTAAGATAGCTTTTATTGAGTTTATGATTTAACATGTAATACTTGGTCATTAAAAAAAATCCAGAAAACACAGAAAAAAGAAAGAAGAAAGTAAAAATTGGTCAAAGAATGAATGACACTTTGAATCAGAAGTAGTATAAGGGGTGGTGGTGGCAGTATATAGGAACTCTATACTTTCTGCATGATTTTTCTGTAAACCTACAACATCTCTTAATTTTTAAAAAAAGTAATATAAGGTAAATAAACCAGGAGGAATTTTATTGTAGTCGAATGACAGTGGAACTGTTTGGTTTCTAATAAAGCTGTTAGCTCAGAATGACGTTTTAAAAATTATACTTGGATTTACGAATCTTTTTATTTTGACAAAATTATATCTTCAGCTCTGCATGTGACTTTATATTATGAGAATAATAGCTTCAGACTTTTAACAATTTATAGTGCACAAAAAATACCTGTATATGTGCTTTGCAGTGTTGTGTGTAACTGACATTAAAACTTCTATTATCAAAAGTAACTTACTTAAGCTTCCAGAAATTTTCTGATTCTGTTATGTACCTAGAGGTTTCGCTCAGTGCTGAACTTAGTTTCATGCATACAGACACATTCATATACATACAGATAAATACAGCACACAGATATAAATTGAATAGATATTTGTTGACTATTCCTTGTATGCAAAACACTGTGCTAGAAACAAAATAGGTTACACTGGTGAATATGGAATGGCCACTGGACTGAAGGAGCTCTGGTAAAGAGGGTAGGATATGTTCCTAAATAACTATTACGAAAGAACTTCTGTATGATGAGGAATACCTTATAGAGGAGATGCCATTTGTTGTGATCTTAAATAAGGTCATTTGTTTCTGTTACCTTTCCTTGGTTCTATCCTCCATTTTCCTCTTAAATGAATGTCTCTATGTGGCTCCTAGAGACAGATATCTTGAAATGAAATTGTCTCAAGTCCAAAGCTCAGAACTATAGTGGGAGACTGCTTCTGGACTTACATGGGTAGGGCTTGACCACAGTGGAAGATTGGAATGTCAGCTGGTGACAGAATGGTTTGATCTTGGAAAGTCCCTGGAGTTGGTCTGTTCCTGGAGGCTATGATGGGTAGCACCTAAGAGGATGGTCCAGTGGATTTAAAGTCCAAAGAGAGGATCAAACTTGTTGTTTGGTGGCAATTGTGATGACTGTGGCAGAGTGAGAGGGAGGGGATGGGAGTAGATAGATACATGGCAAGAAGGGCAAACCATAAAGAAAGGAGTTTCCTGGGACTGTGCTGCCCCTGACAAGTGGCACGTTGACCTGTTGAGAATGTTCTGCATTCTTTAAGAGTGGGTTTCTAAGCGGAAGAGTACAGTAGTGGCTCAAACTACTGGAAAGTCTTCTCCATAGCTTGAGGTCATGAGATTTTTCTCAGCACATTCTGAAGAGATGGTTCAAGACCTTATCAAAGTCATACACGTGTCAGGACCTCAACATTAAATTCTGCCATGATAGTGCCTTATAGTGGTTTCCATGCAGCGCGTGCCAGGATGCCAAATTGTTTCCATTATTTGTTTGGACTGATAGGAATTGTTCCATTTTGCAGATATGGAAGTCAAGTCATTCCTAAATGCTAGACAGCAAGTCCGAGGGCACATTCAGTTTATGCAGTGTTAGGGGCTGTAGTAACCTGGGCAGAGTTTGTCCTCATGAGCCAGATAGACTGGGTCCCACTGCTTACCAGGGAGAATCTTGGGCAAATTCCTGCACCTCTCTGTGCTCCAGATCACTCTGTAAAATGACAATACTTATCTCTCTGCAAATATAAGTATATATGTAATATAAATACAAATATGTATAAATATATGACAAGGCTCTGCAAAGTTACAAAAGCTAAATAGGATATATAAAATAAGTATATATGTATGTGTATGTATGTGTGTGTGTGTGTGTGTATATATATATATATATATATATATATATATATAAGTATATATATAATATAAATACAAATATATATATAAATATAGGACAAGGCTGGTCCATATGTCATAGGTGTTCGGTCAAGGATCCCTCCTATTGCTACTGACTTTCTATGCCCTAAAGATTAAAAACAAAATAAAACTACAGGAATAGAAATTGTTTTATGTTACGTAATCAAACTTTTATGTTGGGTAAAACATTTTAAAACATTTTAAAAGAATAACTGGAAAGTGTATCTGGGAGATAGGAATTGCCTTCCTTAGATACTGTGCAACAGAATATTAAACAAGGTCAACTTCCAGACTTTCAAAGTGAAATGATGTGTTGGGTTTGTGCCTTTTGTGGTTTTAATGCTGTAAGACCATATACCTGGGCAATGTGGGGGTAGGAGGGAAGGTGAGAGAAGCTGATTCCATATGCCTGTTCCATTGAAAAACCAGGAAGTGCTGGCTCTGAGCCCTATGTAGAAAGGTGGCATTTTCATTTTACTCAGGGGCCTTTAAGCAGTCAAATGTAGAACTCCAAAAATAACACTTATAAGAAGCTAAAACCAATGCTATTTCCTTTCTCACGCAGAGTTTTTTTTTTTAAGAAAACAAAACAAAACAAGGCTTGTGCTCAAGTGTTCAGAAAATGGATTGGTAAACGGATGGATGGACAGCTAGATGGATGGATAGAAATGTAATGATAGAAAGATACATAGATACACATTTTACTGGGGTCATCCTGAGATAAGCTTTAGAATCTTTTCCCTTGATTCTAAGACTTCTGTTTTTCTCAACCACTTAACCGTGTGCCAGCATTGTTCTAGAAGCATGGATGAAAATCAAAATATAAAAAATAAAAATATAAAAAATATATAATTTTAATTTTCTTCTGTTGTTTAGTGTAAGCTTACCATGTGTCAGCTCCATTGTGTCTATTAGGGATATCCTAGGAGCTTCCCTCCCGAATTTAACTGTTTTTACAGGAAATAAATGCAAGTTGAGTTCAAATAACCAACTTTAAAATGAAGCTTTAGGATATAATTATTCATAACTTGGGATCGACTTGTCCAGTGTGAGAAAATTCCATGCCAGGAGCATTGCAAGATCTGACCTGATGACCACATTACTCTTATTTCTATTTCCATGTTTTTAGATTTTATCAATATCCATTTTTAAAGTGTTGGCCTTTTCATGTCCTTTATGACTTTAAATTTTGTTTCCTTAATTACTTACTTTCTGATATGTGCTCAGTTGAATACGTGTTTTGACAATTCTTTTTTCTTTTTTTTTCCTTCCCTGGGAATTTGCACTTGGTTTTGGTACTGCATCCTACCAGTTTTCTTCACCGAACTTTCACAGACATTGGCTTTCGATTTAGTCAGGAGGATTTCATGCTCAAATTACTGGTAAAAGGATATTATGAAAATGTTTCGTCCCTTTAAGACTTTGTACCATCCTGCTGATGTTTTGCATGTGCTCACCCAGCATGTAAAGGAAAACAAAAATCTTTCAAAAATGTGAATTTGAAATGTCTAAAAGCAATTCCTTTTAAAGAAAAAATATGTATCATTGATATTATACATGTGTGTCTCTGTGTATGTGTGTTTGTGTGTGTGTGTATCCCCAAAAACCTCAATCAGGAAATTTTCTTTTTAGTAAAAGCGGGTGTGTGTTTTATGTATTTGAACTCCTGTGAACCAACATCCTGAGCTAGTTCAGAGTACCATGTTCTTTTTCGAAAGATATTTTTATACGTTTTGAGGGTCAGGAATAGAGCACATATACATTTGGATACTTTTGCAAAGATTAGTCCCTCCTGATAAATTCTAAGATACTATGTAATGTCCTTTTGCTTCCTTCAGAAGCTTGGCTGTGAACCAGGTAAACTTTTCAAGGAAGGACAGATAGATATTTGGGTTTCTATGGAGATTAATTTTACTTTACAGAGAAAGTGTTTGGTAAATGCAAGCTGTTATTACCTGAAGAAAGCAGTACCTATGTAGGCGGAGGGAGGTGATCCAGGAGAGAACTTTTAGAACCATCTATGCAATATAATTTTCTGCTAAATATATGCTGAAGTGCATTGTACACTTGAATGGCAAGATGCCACGGAGAGCAGTTAACGGTATCTTTTTGCTTATTTATATAGGTGGTTATGCTGATCTCGGTTAGTGATTTGCTGACATACATTGATGACAAGTAATTAACCCCTGAGTTAGGCAGCACCTTGCAGTACTGCCACAGTGAATGGATCATCTTCAGAAATGTATGTTGCTTCTGCCCTTACTGTAGAGCCTATAGTTCTCTTTCAGCCTTTACATTTAGTTCTAGACTTTTCTTCCTCTTTCAGGGGGGAAAAACATTTCTGGGGCTCCTATTTTTCAAACACACATTCAACTTAACATCTGGATTTTGTTCTGTAGGAAATCTCTAGAAAGGATGAAGAATCACTGAGGATGACAGCTGAAGGAGAGGCCTAGGGAATAAGGAGCTCTTGCTCTACCCCACCCCTTCCTGTAGCCCTGTAGTAACTTGAAGAAACAAAAAGAGTTTGCATTCAAATCCCAGCACACCTGATTTTTAGCTGTAGGACTTTGGACAAGATACATAACCACTTTGGGTCTTAGTTTTCCCAACTGTAAAATTGGACTAATAACACTTACCTCATAAGGCCCTTGGGATGATTAAATGAAATCAGTGGAAAATGTTTGGCATAGCACTTGGCATATGGTTAGCCCTCAATAAATGTTAGCAGTATGTTTATTTGCATCAGCCCAGTGAGGTTCCTGAGGCAGTGAGATTTGGAGCAAAGAGTCCTTTGGTTCTAGATATTTCCAAATAGGGGAGGGCCCTATACCTCACAGCTATGCGTCTTTGGTTCCAGAATCTTGACTCCAAATCCTAGAGAAAGGAGAACACCACAGAGGGAAATAATGATGTTTACATCAGAATTCGATATTTCTCATGCCTGTTCCTCATACAACAGTTCTATCCATTTATACGAAGGTGCTTTAGCAAAAATAGCAGTGTCTAGCCTTCAGTAACCTGTAAGTCAACTTTGATGCCCTCATCTCTCGTCCAAAATAAAGTTTTTATAAAACAGGTTTACCAATTGCAGAGTTTAGTAAAATAAGGAAAACACTGCAAATTTTAAGGACATGAAATAAATCAATCAGACTATGGCAACTCTAAGGAATAGTTTTTATCAGTGTCCGAGTATTAACACAGAAATTTAGATAAAATGATATTCAGGAAGACTCTTAACCTTGTTTTTTAGTTTCTTAGAGGCTTAGATGCTATCATAGAGTTGATTTCCAAGGGCAATGCCAAATTTCCTTACTAGAGAGGAGTTCATAGGGCAGTATTTGCTGTCATACCTCAATCAAAGTAAACACAATTTCTGATCTAGGTTTTGATGCCTTGGAAGAGTTACCCTAAAATTAAAACCGTCACTGGCTCTTTTCAGGCTATAGAAAACTTTGCCCTCACAGTGAAGGAAATGGCACAGATGTTACAGTCCTTTGGAACCAAATTGGCTGAGACAGAACTACCAGATGATATTTCTTCAATAGAAGAAATCCTTGCAGTTCATGCTAAAAGGTATCACCTGTTGAAGGTATGTCTGATAGTGTGTGTATTAGTTAGGGTTCTCTAGGGAAGCAGAACCAACAGGAGATATCTGTAAATATTGTGAGATTTTGTAAAAGTGTCTCACACAACTGTGGGGATGGACGAGTCCAAATTCCGTAGGGCAGGATGCATGACTCCAAATTCCATAGTGCAGGCAGCGCACTGGCAACTCCGATGAAGGTCTTCGATGAACTCCCCAGGAGAGGCTGGCTGGCGGAAGAAGAAGTGAAAGTTCTCTTTCTTCTCCTTAAAAGTCTTCAACTGATTGGGTTAAATCCAGCTGACTGAATTCTCACATTGCAGAAGGCATGCCCTTCGTTGATGTAATCGGTCACAGCTGCAGCCAGTTGACTGACGATTTAATAAACCAGCCTTCTGCTTTATTCATCAGCCACAAATGTCCTTGCAGTAATGGTTAGGCCAGTGCTTGCTTGACCAGACGCCTGGGCACCATCACCTGGCCAAGTTGACACGTGAACCTAACCATCACAGTGTGGATAAACAAGTTTGCCATGGTCCTTATTTTTGTAGTGAGGTTTTAGTGTGTTTCTCATTGATTGCTGTGTAGAGAGACAAATGACATATTTATATATTATGAAACAAACTATTAAAAAACAAGAATTCTTTATGAGAGGAGTATGGATATGTTGGTTCTAAGGGTCCCCTTCCTAAATAGTGCATTGTCTTGTGGAGCCATTCATTTTTAAATACAATAGTTTATAAATGGGCCAGAATAAGAGATCTGTTACCTTGTACTCTCTATCTCATGCAAAGGCCTTCTCATTTGGAAAGGAAGAAGAGAATCAACAATCAGATAGGTGTTCTCCTTTGACCTCCACCACAGGTACGGTGTGAAATGGGAGAAGAACTTGATAAGGAGTTAGGAGGCCTGGCTTCTTGGCTCAGCCCTGCCAATAACTACTATTGTGAACATGGCAAACATTGCTCAGCTGATGACAACTCTTTTCCACAAAGTAGTAGTTCTCAATGTTGTCTACAATAGACCAGGGATGGCAAGCTGATATTCCTCTCCTACCCTGTTCTGTCTGGAGTGTTAGGTTGTGAAGGATTCTGAGGCACATTTCATACAATCAACAAGTCCTTTTGGATTCTCTTTCCCCCCAAAATTTAACTACTATCTGAGTAAGCACCAGGCATCCATATATTACTCATTTCCTTTATATGACAATAGGCATCCTGGGGACACTGACAGAGATTTAAGCTCTATGTAGAGGTAACAGTTTTATATCTAAGAAGAGAAGGGAAACTGAATCACAGTCTAAAAGCAAAACTGTCCAGGGAAAGAAAGCACTGGCACTCAGAAGCTGTGTGATGTTGGACAATATGCTTAGACTCTTTGTGCTTCAGTTTCCTTATCAGTACAACGAGGTTCATTGTGATGATGGTGATGATGGTGATGATGGTTGTTTTAGTTCGCTAAAGCTGCTGAAATGCAATAAACCAGAAATGGACCGGCTTTTAACAGTGGGGATTTATTAGCTTACAAGCTTACAGTTCCAAGGCTGTGAAAATGTCCAAATCAAACCATCATCAGATGATACCTGGACTCTTCTGTCACATGGCAGGGCACATGGCATCTATTGGTCTCCCTTCTCTTCTGGGTTTTGTTGCTTCCAGCTTCTGGCTTCAATGGCTTCCTCTCTGTTTCTGTGGCTTTCTCTCTTAGCTTCTTCTCTTTCTCTCTGTTTCATCCCGCCCAGGGCACTCCTCAGCTGAAATAACCTATTCAAAAAGTCCCACCCACAGTAGGTTTACACCCACAGGACTAGATTAGCTTTAAGGACATGATCTTTTCTGGTGTATACACAGCTTCAAATCACAATGATGATGATTCATGCACACAGGATAGGGTTGTTGGGAGAATGAAATGAAGTAAAGTATGTGATGTATGTACAGTGCTTGGCACATAGTCAGGTCTTCATAAACATTAGCTCCTAATGTCCATTCTCTTCGTAGAGGTGCCAGAGGAACTGTTCCCAGAAAAACACATGCACATCCAAATTTTTACTTATCCCTTTTGGGGAGTTCTCAGATCTCTGGAATTTTGGGGCCCTCTTAGATATCTGAAGGAGGTCTGTGTCCTTAGATCACTTTCCAAGGTTAAGACCTTTTGAGTAGAAGTATGTACTTTATGATCAATTAATTATTGCCAGATGTGGTATAAAATAAGAATTGGGAAAGGCAGTGAGTGGTAATAAGGATTAGTAGAAAAGGCATCTAACTATCTGAATATACACTACATCTTATTTGTAACTGCATCCTTTCTAAAGTGGTGGTCTTTATTGTGCTGTGCTGCTGCTGGTTTAATTGTGTCTATTAAAAATATTAGCAGAATCGAATGGAATAGACTAGAACTTTCTACCCTTAAGAGAAGGAGGCTACAAGTGTAGCACATAGTACTTATGCCCATAAGGATCTCATGAAAATAGTGACTACAGCAACCATCTCAAGAAGCAGCTTGTGGGCTCTGTGGTACTGAGGTATTCTTTAGTTTTTCAGATGGTTTTGAAAGCAAAGGTCATTCTAGAACTTCTGTTTCTATTCTCCTGGCCATAGATGTATGTTCCTACCTCTTCAGGTCATTGATGCAGATTACTAAGAGGCTGATGCATCCTGTTGTGCATTTGTACAGGATGATATTACAGCCGTAACCAAAGAAGGAAAAATTCTGCTGACAAATCTGGAAGTGCCTGACCCTGAAGAAATTGTCTGACCAAGAATTGAACATAATCAGCAAATAAGTGGTGACTGGCAAACTATTAATAAGTAAGTACTCCCTTTTAGATTTAGAGTTGCCTATTTTTTAAAAAAAGAGGGCTAAAAATGTTTTAATTGTTGAAATACATTGATAAATGAAGCAATTTACATTGTGGTACTAAGTAGAGATACATGGTCATTAACAAATAAAGAATTTTCCAAATATTCTACTAACCATCCATTACAAGTCCATGAAAATAGTATAAAATTAGCATGATGAGATGACATGATTATATGAATGTAGGGTGGGAGACTCAATGATTATGAAGTATTTGTAGTTACTGAAGCCTTTCAGTAAAAAAAATAAAAATTTAATCAAAATGTGCATGTGATGTGCAGATATAAGAAGTTTGTTTTGAAATATTGCCATGTAACTCATTCCTGATATAGTAAATTCTCTGATGTTTAATTAAAGCTGAAAACCAAAGAACAAAAAAGGACAAGAGACAACAATAAGAATCAATTTAATGATTTAACAGCTAAAAATTAATGTGAAATAGAAATAGTGAAAGATAACAGCCAAATACATTAGTTTGGGAAATTCATTTTTAGGGCTGTTCTGGTTTGTTAATGCTGCCAGAGTGCAAAATACCAGAGATGGATTGGCTTTTATAAAAGGGGGTTTATTTGGTTAGACAGTTACAGTCTTAAGGCCATGAAGTGTCCAAGGTAAGGCATCAACAATCAGGTACCTTCACTGGAGAAAGGCCATTGGCATCCAGAAAACCTCTGTTAGCTGGGAAGGCATGTGGCTGGAGTCTGCTTGCTTTCAGGCTGCGTTTCAAAATGGCGTTCTCCAAAATGTCAGTGTCATCTTTCAAGGGCCGCCGTTGAAATATCTGACTCAGCTGCAGCCAGCAAGATCCTTCTGTCTGTGCTCTTATATAGGGCTCTAGTAAAGTAATCAAGGCCCAGGCTGAATGGGCAGGGCCACACCTCCATGAAAATTATCTTATCAGAATTATCATCTGCAACTGGGTGGGTCACATCTCCATGGAAACAACCTAATCCAAAGGTTCCAACTTAGTCAACGCTAATGAGTCTGCCCCAACAAGATTACATCAAAGAACATGGCTTTTTCTGGGGGACATAATATATACAAACTGGTACAAGGGCCTTATTATCATAAGTTATAAATCGAATAAGGATATTTTTATATAAAAAAACTATCAAAAATGTGCAGTGAGAGTGAGGCCCCATCCTGGCAGAGTGAGAAGCTTCAGGGCTCCACCCACACAGAACCTTTGAACAACCAGCAAGAACTGGCAGACACATCTTTCTCAAATCTCAATGAAATGATTTACGGACTGTGGTAACTGGGCAAATACCAAATCAAGAAAAAGACAACTTAAAAGCATGGTACCCCAGCTGGATCCTCTCCCATCTACTCACCAACTCAGCAAGGAACTGGTTCATACTCTCAGTGTGGGTCCCTGGTCCCAGTTCTAGATGGAGCAGAATAACTCTTGTGCACATGCTGGGAGCATATATATCTGGCCCAGTATTGTCTGGTGGTGGCCTGAGGGACTTGCTATCCTAAAATGTACCATGCAGAGCTCTCCTATAGACCTATGTGGGAGAGCAGTCAAGTTGTGGTGCCTAGGGTAAGGGATTGCTGGCTGTAGGGCATAAGGAACAGTGCCTGGGACCATGAAGGAACTATTTCCTAGGGAAGAGGGGACATTTGGAACCATGTGAACAGGGGAATTCCTAGGGCCACATGCCCATACCCAAGACAAAATGTATGTTCAGAAAGGACCAGGGAGGCAGTTTAGAATTTCCTCAGAAATGTCTGTGCCCAGTATAATGTCCCACAGAGCCAAATTCTTTCTAAATCTTGGTGAGCAAGCTCTTGATTATTAAGGCAAGATAGTATTTTCTTCTAATTTTTTTGTGCAGTCATTGGACACAATGTTGACAGCTTCGGATGGTAGGGCAACATATACCCCTCTATAGTTTCTCCTCATGTCGTCTTCTGTTATCAGTTCTTCTGTTACCTCTTCAGCTGCCCTTGCGGGTCCTGGGCATGTGCCCAGGGGCAAAAGAAGAAACCAAGAGTTGCCTTTTGAAAGGGAATTATACATTTTGGGGGCAAGTTTTTAAGCATGAAAGTATTCCTGGACGTCTAGACTTCTGGGAACTCCTTCCTAAGTTGTCTCAGAGATGATTTTGCTTGTGGACATGAACCTTTGGTCACTGTTGGCCTCTACCTGAACCAGGTGTCACGGGCTGGAACTTTGCCTATAATTCTTAATGGTCATACCAGGTTTATCTACATATTTACAAAACAAATCCATGTTTTAAAGGACTTCTTTGACTTTTCTTTGTTAAGATTACTGACTCAAGTACATGATACGGAAATAGCCTTCGATGGATTTTCGAAAAACACCAACTAAAAATGGAGCAGTATCTGCAACTATGGAAGTTTGAGCAGGATTTTCAAGAAGTAAGTTATATTTCTTTATATAAATAAATACGTTCACTTGTGTGTATAAATGTTACGTTCTTCCAACATGCTAAGGTGAATAAATTAGCAGGCCCTTACAGTTGTTTTCCCAGTGCAATGCAATAAAAGGGCATGGGCTTTGTTGTCAGAGAGAATATGATTCAAATGACAGCTCTGTCATTTACTAGCCATGTGACTGGGGCAAGTCACTTTACCCTGAGGTGCCACAGTCTCCTCATCTGTGAAATAGGGATATTATCTACCTCATGAAGTTATCAGAATTGTGTAAAATAAGCTAGAGTGCTTCATATAGTGCCTGGTACCTAGTAGGCAACCAACAAATGGAGTTGTTGCTTTTGTTGTCATTACTGTGAGATATAATTCTTTGAAACATTCGCTAAATTAACATTGACATATTATACTTAGCTTCTTTTCATTATACTGGAGGTTCTTACTCCTTGATCATCAGGCATACATTTGCAAAATGCCCATTTATCTCTATGGAGAGGGAAAAAAAGAGGCAACTATGCGTGAACCTTGACTTAGAATGATGAAAACCACTACATCTATAGCTCACTCATTTCCTGTAGGAAAGTGCTCAAGTACCGAGGTATATGACAGGGTCATTGTTGCCATCTGCCTTGATGTTTATTATTCCCAGCTATTTAAGCTATAAACTGCTTTTGGACTATGAGATAGCTTTCCAATGAAATAATACTAGTTAATACTTATTGGTTTTTAAATGCCATTCACCTATGCTGACCGTATTTATTATGATTTAACAAAACTTTGTTTATGATCCTTGAATTTACTTCTAGGAAAAGCCTCACAGATGACATAAAATCGTGTTTAGTTAACACTTTTAAAAGATTAAAAGTATGTTACAGTTGAACTCTCCTGGGAAACCCATCATGTATGGTCAAGGGACGTAAAATTATTTTAGTTTCTCCCATTTCTTCTGAAGTCATGTCCAAGCTCCTTCCATTGTCTTTCAAGGAATTTTACCAAGGATCCAAGAAAAACTCAATTTTTCTCTCCTCCTTGGGCTCAGCTTGTTTTCTGTCCATAAGAGGCTTACTTGCATGGGGTTTCATTTGTTGTAGCAACATTGAGTTTGGGAGGCACATGGCATTCTCTCCTCTTTTGAAATGCCGTATTCTCCTTGAAGCCTTCCTTAAAGGAAAAATTGGTCAAGTTGCTCTTGATCCTTCCAGGTCTTTTATGTTTGTCCCATACGCCACCCCCACAACAGGCATAAAAATGGTACTTTCCATGCATATACCCATTATTCATCTATTTCTATCTTAATTTTGCATTCATACTTAATTCTTGTCCTGTAGTTACATGCGGTTTCTCCAAGTCATTGCTGGCTTCTTATCTATATGGTTGTTTGTCTTGGGTTGTAATCTCATTCATAGTGTCTCATACTGATATACAGACAAGTTCTGTTTAGAAGGTTAACTTAAAATTTTTTTTTATTTGGAAATAATTTCAAACTTACAGAAAAGTGGCAAACAAGCAGAGTAGAAAGAAACACCCAGACACTTTTACCTAACTTAATTTATCAATAATATTTTGCCCCATTTGCTTTATCACTTGTTCTCCCTTCCTCCCTCCCCCCCTTACAGACACACACACATGTTTATTTTTTCTGGCAGATATTTTTCATTTGAGAGTCAGTTGCATATGTGGGCCCTTTCCCAATAAATACTTCGGTATGCCTAATATTCTCTTACATAACCATGCTACGGTTATCAAATTCAGTAAATGTAACATTGAAGTAGTACTTTTATGTTATCTACCATTGGTATGCCAATTTTTTTGGCACAGTGTATTTTTATTTACCATAAACCATATCCATTTAGCTTTCTTCATGGCAAAATGGAAACAAATCCATTATGGCTCTTCCATTATTTTCTCCTGCATTATTATTATTATTTTTTAATTATTTACACATTTTTTATTTAAGCCCCTCCTTGCTGATCCTGATTTGAATCACCCTGTCAGGGTGTTGTTGAATTTCTCCACTGTAGAGATATTCTTTTCTTCCTGTAACTAATAGGAAATCTGAGGGGAGAAAGTATAAGGTCATGTAACTATCATGCCCCTCATCAAAATTTCCTCATCAATTTCATGTCAATTGATGATTTTTGCTGGAACCAAACTTTATCATGATGGTTGCAAAATGATGATTTTCCACCTCAAGCATTCCTTCCAGATTTGCGTTCTACTGTGAGCAAGAGCCTCCCCTTTTCACCATTATTTATCTGTCTGTTGGATTCCTAGATTCTGTTTTTTAGTGATTAATAATTCATTTCTGTTCTTAATTATTTTGGTGTTTCAAACTGGCTGCTGCGTCCTTGAGATGTGTCCCCACAGTTTTGAAATCACTTCCTTACTTTCTGGCATAAGGAGAGATTCCAAGTAGTCTTGTACCTCCTCTGCCCCAGATTGGAATTAGCCATTTCTCCAAGGACAATTGGTTTCTTTTCCTGGGAAATGGTATTAAAGATCAGCATCTGGATGCCAGGTGTGCTTATGGCTACTGGATGATCTTTGCTTCCAGTACTATTTAGCATAGAGTTAGGGAATATTTATGCATATGTACAATTACATGTATACATGCATACAAATTCATACCCACATGTATGTGCGTATACACATACAAATTGATCTTTTAGAAATCATGAATTCCCACTATCTAGGGGTTCAATTTTAAGGGATGAAGTTTTAATTTCCTGGGTTGCTCAAGCAAATACCATGAAGTAGGTCAGATTAAACAAGGAGAATTTATTTGCTCACAGTTTTGAGGTTAGGAAAAAAGTCCAAATCAAGTCATCATCAAGGCATCATCTGAAGACTGGTGTTCTGGGGCTGGCTGCCCACCATCTTTGGTCCTTAGCTTGCCATGTGGTGGCAGCACCCAGTCTCTCCCTTCTCTTCTGGGTTCCATTGATTTCAGCTTCTGGTTGCTGCCTCTGTGGCTTTCTCTCTGTTTGAATTTCATTCCACTTATAAAGGACCCCAGTAATAAGATTCACCATAATTGAAGTGGGTCACACCTTAACTGAAGTAGCCTCATCCAAAGGTCCTACTTACAATGGGTTCACACCACAGGAATGGATTATGTTTAAGAGCATGTTTTTCTGGGGCATACACAACTTCAAACCACCACAGAGGATATCTTATTTTTTTAATAACACAACTGAAAACATTTTTCATATGTGCAATTTTTCCATGTTGACATTGTTATTTAATAGCATTCCCTACAAAACTTCATTATAAAGGGAAAATCCTTAGTAACTTGTATGTTTTTGGAAACTGTTTATCCCCTTTCTTTAGCTTGTGACTGAAATTGAACATCTCTTAAATCAACAAGCAGAGCTGGCTGACGTAACAGGGAATGTGTCTCAAGTAAAACAAAAAATATAAATTTTGGAAAGCTTAGATGAAAATTCTCAGGTAAGACTACTTTTTTAGGTGTTTGCTATATTGATGACAGTTAATAGTTATGTTTTGGTGGGACTTAGGATAAACACTTACTATGATTAATAGCAACATTCTGAATCATTAGCACCATATTATTGGTCCATATTCTGTTCTGTTCGTTGTAGGCCAGGGGTGGCACTGCAGAGGTATCATCTTGTAGTTGTAATGGCAGTTTCTCCGAGATAGTGATTTCCACTGTTTTGAGTCCATCAGTAGGAACGTGAGCATAAATCATTTGAAGGAAGCTAAAAAAATGTCCATCAAAAATAATATTTGGTCCTCACCAATAATCATAATGAAAATGATAGAAAACATGTAAGAACATAATTCCTTAAATGCCCAGCAGGTGCATAACGCACTTGAATGAAACATAGACATGTATAGACAGACATACTTATTCTTACTAGGTACGTGATCTTGGTAAATCAATGAAATTTTCTAAGCCTCAACATCCTCATCTATAAATTGGGGGGTAAAACAACTTCCTTTACAGAGCAATTGTGAGGATTCATTTAGATGGTGTATGTAAAGCTCTTAACACAGTTTATGGGGTATAGTAAGTTCTCTGCTAACCTTAAAGCTTGGACTTGGGGCTTTAATGCTTATGAAACTCTAGCTTTTCCTTCCTGTCTTGTGTGCTTTCAACAATAGGTTTATGGGCGTACCACTGTATCTAAGACCAAAAATTGAGAGGTAACTATTGCAGTGACCAATTCTGGAATTATTCTTGTAGATCTCTGTGATGGTGAGACAATGTACAAATCCCCATGGTATAGTAAAAAGAGAAGGCAAACTGGCCTGGAAACTAAGGAGCTTTGATTTTAATTCTGGTTTTCTTGCTAGGAAGAAAGGGTAGTCACTTCCTTATTCTGGGCTTCCATTTTCTTCAGTTTACCTTGACAGACATTTCCTGGGCTCCTATTATGTGTCAGTCCCTAAACTGACCGTATCAAAAGGTCCCTTTTGATACGGAAACCCTGTGATAATCACTTTAAGCATGTAGTCAGGTGGGTGACGACTCTAATGAGATTTCTGAGGCCAGGATGATATGAAATACATTAGTTTTCATTTGGCTGTTGTGTTTTGATACATGTAGTTCTGCTCTAAATCTGTACATTTCAGGAGAAGCAAATCTCAACCACATTCTGGGTGGGATGGTCAATTTTCTTTTTCTGTAATCAGAAATGTGTGAGCTTCTGATGACATCACTGGCTGGAGCTAATTATTGTAGCTGTAAAGTAGCTTGCAGAACAGCAGTATGACATTGAATCACATTTTGGGCAATATATGTCCTCGGCTGAACCAATTTGCTTCTGAACCATTTTCTTCTTTTTTTCCCCTGTATAAACAGAGATCATGCAGTCATTATTTTCCTTCTTTCTTAAAACCAGGATCTGATAGCTAAGGCCCAGTTTGTGATATTACATGGACACAGGCTCTCAGCAAATCACCATTATGCACTGGATTTAATCTGCCAGCGATGCAATGAGCTACGTTACCTTTCTGATATTTTAGTTAATGAGATCAAAACAAAACGGTTACAGCTCAGCCGAACCCTCAAAATTCATAAACTCCTACAGCAGGTAGTGTCATGGGAAATGGACCATCTTTGTAAAAGGGATGTAAATTTTTTGCCTGGGTCTTCTCGGTCCAATATGCCTTGTCCTTATACCTCACAGTTCACCTTTTATCTTCTTGGTGGTTATGGGGTTGGGATCTGGGATAGCTTTGGAATTACAATTTGTAAGAGGCCCAAAGGACCAAATTTGATTATGGTTATTTAATCTACTTATGTAGCCTTTGTGGCAGGTTTGATATTGGAAGAATCTGGGCATCTGTTCTGAATTTCGAGATTGTGGTGGTGACTGGTTCCTTTCTACCTTGGATGTGTCTCTGAATCCTCTGTTCTGGTGATCAGTGATTTGCACTCCGAACACTTTAAAAAGTCCCGGAGGCATTTTTCTAAAGCCTGAAACTCTTCCCACATTTCATAGTAGAGTAATAGAGATTTAACAGTGACTGGAAAATACTCCTCTCTGACTTGTGGGTCTGACCCCTTTCATGAGTAGGAGATGAATAATAAGGTTACCCTGCAGATAGAGTCTTAGCAGTGGAATGTAAAATAGGGGTATCAATTATGCATGTCATTATTTGAACATAAACGTTGTAGACTGTGTATCTTCTCTGGCAAGGAAACCTTTATTCTTGTCCTCAGCAATCCTTAAGGATTTCTTTTATACTTCATGTGTTGCTGGGAGTTTCATATTTCTGTTATTGATTTTGGGAAAATAAAATGCAACCAAGGTGTTGAGACAATGGTCAGACTCCTGCGGCGGAATAAATTTCGTGTTAGCGAAATGAATGCAGTGGTTCCGACCTTAGCTATGAATGAGAAATATCTATGGAGCCCCAGAAAAACGTAAATGCCAGGCTTATAGCCCTGAGCTACTGAATTGGATTTTCTGAGGGCAGAACGCAGATATCTTTTTTTAAAAAACTTTAGTTTTATTGAGATATATTCACATACCATGCAATCATCCATGGTGTACAGTCAACTATTTACAGCCCAGTTATCTTTATTTTTCAAAAGCTCTGAAAGCAATTCCAGTTCTCAAAAACCAAGGCACTCTTAATAGACAAATATATTTCCTCTTTATCCATGCATGGATTTTTCTTGATTTTTTCACCAGGCTTGTCAGTGCTGTGATGAAGGGGAATGTCTTCTAGCTCATCAGGAAATAAACAAGTTTCAGTCTAAAGAAGATGCTCACAAAGCCCTCCAGGACATCAAAAATTTTCTTGAAATGGCTCTGCCCTTTATAAATTACGATCCCGAAACCCTGCAATATGAATTTGATGTAATTTTGTCTCCTGAACTCAGGGTAGGAGGCCCCCCAATCCCACCCCACAAATAAACAAATTAATCAGACTTTGCAATCGTTGTGGGTAAGAGTTATACTACCTCCCAGCTAACTAATGTGTAGTTACACAGTCCACTAAAGGGTCAGTGATAATTGTGGAGATACTGTTAAGCATCAAAAACTCCAAAGGCCTATGCTTGTTATATAAAGAAGAGCAATTTCCTCTCTGAGCTCTGGCTCCATCATCTTTAAACTCCTTTCACTTTTGGGGAGCTCTCACACATGTTTTCTTGCGCATCCTTGGAGAAAGGCCCAAAGCTGGGAGCAGGTCAAGAGTGCTCCACCCCAAACATTTTTCTTTTGTGCTGCAGTGAGCACCAACAGATGCTCTGTGGACACAGATCTGGCTTTCCCATGCAGTTTGGGAATGAAGGGATAGAGAAAGAATCGGAGTCTTCTTGGGGAAAGGGGAGCAGGCTAAAGCAGGGTGAAGATTGATGGTTAGTTCAGTACTGCCTTCTTGTAGATGACACGTAGGACTCCCTCCACATTGTACAGAAGAGTCTTTGTTATGCTATTTGCGGTGAAAACGTGAGTCTGAGGATGGAATGGTCTCTCAACCCATGCTTAGCTGCAGATCATAGAGGATGCCACAGCAAATCAGAAACATGGCTGTCGTAGTGACCAAATGATTCTCTGGAAGCAACCAAGCTTAACCCTAGCTGCCTCCCAACATCTACTGGGGCAGAAGGATCTGTTATCCTGTTACACCAAGGAGGAGTATAAAGAGAATGTCCTGCAGGCTTAAACTTCAACTACAATGACAGTGCCATTCATTGGATTGTTTTTATGATTTGTTGACCTTATCAGACCAAGCAGGAAAGAGTAAAATGCCTTCTCTTCTGGCCATTCTCCCTTCCAGCACATGATGGGTTAATCACTTTAGGTGGGGTCCAATTTCTTGACTGCCTGAGAAATTCTTTTTCATGTTGTTGTGGTTGAGATCTTTATTTCCAGTGGTTTTAAAATGGTGTGGAGATCATACATTCATCTGTTTTTACCTTACTTTCCTGAATTTCTCCATTATCTTTTCAACTCTAATTTTTTTTGACGGCATGAGTCTGAGAAGTATAAGAGGATTTGTAATGGCCTCATCTCAGAAAATGTTTCATAGAATTTTTCTGCAACCTCCAGGTCCAAATGCAGTCTGTACAACTGAAGCTTGAAAACATTCACAGTATATTCGAGAGCCAGCAGGCTGGTTTCAGGAACCAGACAGATAAACATGTGAGGCCAGTGCAGTTTGTGGTGCCTGGATCAGAAAATTTGATGAGAGCTACAACACTGCTGTTTACCCCCAAACATGGTAAAATATCTTACATTCACCTTTTCTATCTCTTCTTTTCTTGCTATTTTTTTACATTGTTTCTATGATGTACATACTGGATTTTCTCTTCAATTCTGATAAATTGACATTTTATTTAGGCATATTTGATCGTGTTTAAATTATACTGCACAAGGCAAGATTCATGGTTGAGATTATAAGTAGTAGTAATAGCTGTAGTACAGGATGACAGAAATCTCGGGACTGAAGTTCAGCTTTGCAAATAAGTCTGGAAATTTTACCAGCCTTGAGATATTAAGCATCAAACTCATCTTTTTTTTTTCAGCAGGTTAAGGAAAACATTTGAAACTGGTATATATACACACGCACATATATTTTACTACTTATCTGGGAAAACTATTGCGTGATTCTTATAAGCTCCTTGTAAGTGAATGGCTTAGCAAATAGAATAAATTGCCTTTTCTAAATAGGTGCAGGTAAACAGAATAATTTTGTTGATAATTAACTGTTACAGACTCCATTTTCTAGCTTTAATCTTTTTTTTAAATCTTCATTTTATTGAGATATATTCACATACCACGCAGTCATACAAAACAATCATACATTCGATTGTTCACAGTACCATTACATAGTTGTACATTCATCACCTAAATCAATCCCTGACACCTTCATTAGCACACACACAAAAATAACAAGAATAATAATTAGAGTGAAAAAGAGCAATTGAAGTAAAAAAGAACACTGGGTACCTTTGTCTGTTTGTTTCCTTCCCCTATTTTTCTACTCATCCACCCATAAACTAGACAAAGGGGAGTGTGGTCCTTATGGCTTTCCCAATCCCATTGTCACCCCTCATAAGCTACATTTTTATACAATTGTCTTCAAGATACATGGGTTCTGGGTTGTAGTTTGATAGTTTCAGGTATCTACCGCCAGCTACCCCAATTCATTAGAACCTAAAAGAGGTTGTCTAAATTGTGCCTAAGAGTGCCCACCAGAGTGACCTCTCGGCTCCTTTTGGAATCTCTCTGCCACTGAAGCTTATTTCATTTCTTTTCATTTCCCCCTTTTGGTCAAGAAGATGTTCTCCATCCCACGATGCCAGGTCTATATTCCTCCCTGGGAGTCATATTCCACATTGCCAGGGAGATTCACTCCTTCGGTGTCTGATCCCACATAGGGGGGAGGGCAGTGATTTCACCTTTCAAGTTGGCTTAGCTAGAGAGACAGGGCCACATCTGAGCAACAAAGAGGCATTTGGGAGGAGGCTCTTAGGCACAAGTATAGGGAGGCCTAGCCTCTCCTTTCTAGCTTTAATCTTGTAGATTATCTTTTAAATGCAATTTTATTGAGATATATTCACACACCACATAATCTATCCAAAGTGTACAGTCAGTGGCTCACAGTATCATTATATAGTTTTGCATTCATTGCCACAATCGATTTTAGAACATTTTCATTATGCTAAAGTAAAGAAAAAAATAAAAATAAAAAGAGCACCCATAACATCCCATACCCCTTATCCCCTTTATTATTTATGTATTTTTGTCTTTATTTTACTACTCAGTCTTGTGGATTATTTTTAACTGTGAAACATCCATTTCCTTTCTAAGTCTATGGGAAAAATAATTATTCTCCTAATGTTGTTAACCTACTCTGCTTCAGTTCCCTTGAGCTGCATTTGGGGCATCTCATGTGAGGGTTATTTGGCCTTTGGGGCCCTAAGTTAGTTGAATGGGTTAACATGGCACCAAATTCAGTCTCTCTGATCTGACTTTGAGTAGATCCAGGGACTTCTTTATATAGAGAAACGGCTTTGAAATTCAGAGAAGGCTTGAGCTGGAGCTAACAAGCATAAAAACACATCTCATCCCCGGCATGGATCGGAGGTAGCAAGTTCAAAGTGGTTGCAAGATTAAAAAGTCTAGCAAGTAACTAACTAGGCCAGGCCGATGGAAGTTATATAGTTAATAGCTATTAAATGTAAAAGGACACTCATCAATAAAACTAGAAACATTGCCTTAAATGAACAATATCAACTAAGATGATGCTGAAAAAAATGAGTATAAAGCACAAAACAATAAGGAGATAAAAACCAACAGCTATAAGAATAAAAATAGACTAGTTGATGTTTTAAAGCAGGTGAAGAGCAAGGGTTTTATGGTAAGACAGTCCTCAGATTTCAGGTTCCATTTACTGACTGTGTGACCTTAACCACTCTGAGCCTCAGTTTCCTTGTCTGTAAAATGGGGGTGATGATACCTACTTATTTCGAAGGGTTGATTGTGAAGATTACATGAAAAAAAATTGTAGAACATAAGAGGTATTCAGAAAATGGGATTATCCCTTCCCTCTGGGTTAAGGCTTCTTGTTTAATCAACAAGGACTTGAAAGCTCAGCCCCTCCGAGGGGGATTCCTTCAGTGTTTGGGACTTCGGGTTGAGGAGTGGGATTCCAAGGGGACTGCCCAAGGCCCACTCAAGTCACTAGTCACTGAAAGTACATTTTATTTTGTTTCATTTCATTTTTTTCTTTTTGATATCCTTATTTAATGGCTTCATGCTTTCTTTCTGTAGTGGGAGTTGAATACTCTTTCTTTAAAGCATGTAAACTTTTTTCGAAAAGTACATATCTTTATTATATTGTTTTTTTTAGCTAATACATTTTCAGAGTTTGCGTCGCGGGGAAAACCAGCTTGGCATCTAAAACCAGCAGGAGCTCATTCTTGCATTCTGTCTGTCTGCAAGAAACTTTTTCTTTGTTTTCCACAATAACCATCTTTTATTCCCCCTTAGTATTATACTTACCTTGGAAAATGACTATAAAAAGTCGATTATATATATAAACTCAATATCTTTCAAAAAATAGTCACTCAAAAAAAGAGAAAAATTCGCAAGGCTGAAATGAATCAGGCTCTCTTTCTCAGCTTAGAGACTTTTTTGTCACCTGCAATAAAACTATCTGTTGGCGGTAGCTTGGATTTGCTTCAGTCTGAGACTGCCTAATGTATTTATGAGGAAGAAGGCAGCTCACTGAATAAATAATGTGGATGGATAAATGATTTTATCTGTCATAGTTTCTGAATTAAATCAAAGCGTTATTTATGTTCCAAACCTTGTTCATTTTGCCTCATTGCACTGTGAGCAATCAGGGATTATAACAATCAGTCCCAAACAAATCAAAACCTAAAATGTTAATTTATTATAAAAACGAGCTGAACTAGTTTTATGGTTTTTTTCCCCCATTGTTCCATTATTTGTTTTGTCTTACTTTCTTTGCATCAGTAGAATTCTACACGTAGCTCAGTGCCTGGCACCTAGCAAGACGTAATAAATATTGAATGACCATAGAATATAGAGGGGAGTTAGGGAAGGACATTGGTAGTGAGGGATAAAATGTAAAATGTGGTCTGAACAGCCAAATATGTATCTTTAGTCTAGCTCTTTCTTCTGAGCTCTAGAACCCTGCTTACAATTTGCCTCCTTGAATTTCCCATTGGCAACTCAGACTCAGCATATCCCAAACTGAACTCATCTCCCCTGCAAACCTCCTTTCCCAATGTGTCTCTTCTCAGTTTCCGAAGCCTGGGACCTTGACTCCTCTTTCTCCCTCATGCCCCTCCTCTAATCAGTCAAAAAAGTCCTGTGGGTTTTTTACCCTCTAAGTATCTCTCAACCCCCACCCACTTCCTTTCATCCCATTGCCACCCCACCCCGTCATTTTCTCAGTCCAAGTTATCATCTGTTGCCTTGACAGCTGCAACTCCTGTCCTCCAACCTGCCCTCCTTAAATGCCCCTCATTCTCTTATCTTTTGGACTTGACATATACTCTTTTCTCTCTGAAATACTATTCCCTTCCTCTGCCCTTCTGGCCTTGCTAGCTCCTACTTCTCCATCCAATATCCTAGCTTCTGGTGAGGTCCTTCAGGACACTTTCCACCCTTCCTCCTTTCCTCTCTCACACCCCAGTTGGGTTTAGGTGGTCATACTATTTGATAACAAGCCCCCTGCATTTCTTTTCCACTTTAGGGCAATTGTCTGTTTTTCTGTCTATTCGTTTCTGTGTATAGTATAGGCACACAATGATTATATATATATATATATATATATATATATATATATATATATATATATATATATATATATGTATATTGTCGAAGGAATGAATAAAGATACCTTGCTTTTCAGGCAAAGATGTGTTCCTCGTAAGTTGCGTATACATCTTTTTTTGCAGCTCAATGTATTTGCAAAGACCTACTGAGTAAAGTTAATAATTGTTCCCTTAGTTAACTTTTAAATAAGTTTGGATCTCTGTACATCAGGTTTCCTTAAAGTGGGGCACGTTAGTACTCCTTGAGAAATTGATTTCATATGGTTGTTGCAGCTGACTCCTATATAGATATATTTTTAAAAATTGAAAGTGTGGTCTAGAGTCACGGCTTGCCCTGAGTGTACCTGCGACTGGCCTTTGCTAAGAGAGAAAGACAAAACGTATGTTCCTTCCATGGAGCAAGGAGACTGGTGTAGCCCTGAGAGTTAGGAACTTTGACAACCCAACTTTTGGCTAGACCCTACCCCTGGCTTTGGAGAAACATCTAGGCTCCTTGCTTAATAATTCGGAAGCTCACCCTTTGTAAACAAAACCTTTTAAAATATGATGAGTAAAACTTTGAATTTGGATGATGATTATTTGATTTGTAGCATTTTATCCTGCTTTGGAAATGATCTTTTATGTAGTGGCTAGAGACCCATATTCTGACAGATTATAGTAGGCTAGACAGATTCAAATACTGCCTCTGCTTCTTGGACAAGATATTAACCTTAGTTCCTTAGCTATAAAATGGGGATAGAAGCAATTCCTACCTTGAAGGGTTGTTTTTGAGGATTAAACAAGAAAACGCATGGGTAGGGCTCAGAACAGTGCCCAATAGATGTTAGATGTCATAATTACTAGGTTAAATTTAGATTTTTTTCTTCAAAACTCTTTGATCCAGTTAATCAATGAGTTAGAACTGATTAAGCCTATCTGATTAAAAGCTTCTATGTCAGAATGAACAGTAAATCTGCAAATGATTATGAAAACTAACACCTACTTCAGTGCACAGCAAGTAAGTAAATGTTGGATGAGTGAGCAGATGGGTGAATGCATAGCAAAGTCATGTTCAACAAGAAGTTGAGATTGTATAGATAAGTCTAACCAATCACTGTTCTTTATAATGTGATTTAAAATACTAATATAAACAAGTTAGAATATTGGTATCTCTCTAATGAACGTAAACATGAATGAATTTTCATTGAAAGTGCTGACCTTAATTCTGATTTGAAATTCTTTCACATTTCTCTACCAGGGAAGAAGATGAGGAGACAAAATCAGAGCAACATAAAAGTAAATATCATTAAATTATTTAAAATAATCTTTATTTACTGTAATTGCAGAAGTTGTGTGGGTGCTTAAACCGTATTTTTTATTCATGAAACCAATATCGTGCATTTGAAAGCCTGTTTAATCTAAAGAAAAACCTGCTGCTGTACTGTGTCTGCTTGCAGTAGTGGCAGATCCCCAAATGTACAAGAAGTTTCTCAAGTGTTGGATCTAGTTCAGCATCATTTCTGTAGAACAGCTCATATAAGTTCCAGCTTCTCTTTCTATCTTCCTGCCCCCCAACCCCATACACCTACATAGTGGTTGCCCTGTTCTACAGAAGGAACGTTCTTTCATAAGTCATCTCTTTCTGGCAAGTACAAAGCACAGACAGAGGCCAGGTTCCGATGGGCCAATCAGAGGCAAACTCTCAGCTCAGAAAGGCATCCATTCATTTTTGATAGACACATGATGCCCTCCATCTCAATTATGCCTGATAATCTGGACTCTGCAGAGTTGCCTCTTCATAGCTGCAAGACCCTACATTTTCTTTCTGTGTTCTTGATGGTAAATAAGGACAAGCACATGTCTCCAAGAGACAGTACAGCCTAGTGGTAAAGATTTTAGAGCTGCCTGGTGTTCAATTCCAGCTCCATTACTTACTGGTTGTATGACCTTGGGCAAGTTCTCCAGAGCTCAAATGCCTTACCTGAGGAAAATGGGATAGTAATGGGGATAATAATCAAACACTGTCATCATCCATTTAGTGTAAAGGTAAAATGATCCAATGTTTTGGGAGCACTTCAAATAATGGGGCAGGGCATATAGTAATGTGCTGCTTTATATAATTATTAGCAAGCAAATGGCCTACAATGATATACAATGCCTGGTTGTTGTGTTGTGCAGCCAGGACTTCTGGTTTCAAGAAGGAAGCAAGCTAAATGCCAAATTCCGTCATCTTATATGTCTTTCAGTGCTAGTTTCAACTCATGACACCCTAGCATTTCTCTATGCAGATTTATTCAGTTGTATAGCCACAGGAAAAGAAACAGGGGGCCGCGGCTCTATACATTTTCTTGGCGAGGTTTCCAGCTGGCAAACACAGTTCCAAACTGCACACACTCTTCCAATCCAAGTCAATTTGCCAGATTATTAGGCACTTAAAAGTAGACATTTATATTTCAAAACTTTCCAAACCTACATTTAAGAAACGTGTTAGGAGTAAATGGTGCACGCCTAGCTGACAGGGGAGCATGCAGTATCTTCAGTATTAATTATAGTATTAAATTTTTGATGACAGTGGATACATTCACCAGACAGAACAAAACAAAGCACAGCCTTGAGGGGACATGCTAAAGGTGGCATACCATGGGCTTTGACACTTGGGCTTGATGCTGTCTCATCACTTGCTATGTATGGGACCTTGGCCATGTCACTAAACCTTTCTGAGCCTCAGTTTACCCATCTGTAAAATGGTCATAAGAATGCCAAATTGCTGTGAGGGTTAGAAATAATGATGTGTGCTAAGCACCTGGTACTGTGCCTGCACAATCTATGGAAAGTTGTCAATAAATGCTTGTTTTTTGCCCCAAGTCTTTTTAATAAGTAGGTCACATTTTGTGAAAATGTTATTTAGCTGATAGATCTTGCACTTCGTTTTGGATTCAAATCATTACAAAGTAATGTTACATTTACTTGGAAGGCAAGCTTTTGGGAAGCTCAGCTATCCAATACAGCTGGGATCCCAGAAATAGCCTTTAAACGCTTTTGAAGAGCAAAGAACTATCATGAATCTCAGCAGTTAACACAGTAGGCCAGGCCGAGTTCTTTAGAGTCTGTAAAATGAGGCAGCAGCATTGGGTCCAGTTGTGCACTTGTATCAAGAGCCAACATGTGACAGAGGGTAGAAGCAGAGATGAATGGATTACGGCCACTGGGAGCAAGAACAGCCAGTTCTGCACATCTTCATAGACCTGGAATGTATCACTAGATTTCATCTTATCATTCATGTTTATGATGATGCCACCGAGCCATTAGGAAAAAAAGGTCAGTGATGTTCTGTATCCTTGGTTGAAGAATGCAAGGATGCAGGTAATGCTTTCTATAAATTGTTCCATCAAAAATCACTATGGTTAAAAAGCTGTCTTGGGAATCCTGTATTTTATGCATGATTGTTTTGTAAACCCACAACTTCTCTAATAAAAAAAAAATGTACCATACATGCACACACACAGAAACTGCTTTGGTACCTTGATGAATAAATTTTTGTTATCTGGAAAATCAACTTTTTATGAAATTCCTCATTTCCCAGAAGTGCCAAATCAATGAAGCTAAAGTAAGAAAGAAATTATAATTGGTATCTTCTATCTGTCCCTTTAGGCAACTAAAATCATTTTTTTATTAGTGCCTATGAAAGTTAGTTCCAAGAAAAATAACCCTAGTGTTATTTCTCTGGTTTTCTACAGAGTTAAGACCTAGAAAAACTTAATTCTAGATTTCCTGGAAGGTGCTAGATTTCCTGGAAGAAGAGCTATACCAACATCTATGCTACTCTAACTTTTATTTTCCCTTATGTCAGACTGAAGTGACTCATGATTGTCGGGAAAAGAGAAATTCTGATCCATCTTGCAGTTCGGACAATGACAACAGCTGCGATGTTTGTTTTTTTTTTTAATCATCTTTTTATTGAGATATATTCACATACCACGCAGTCATACAAAACAAATTGTACTTTCGATTGTTTACAGTACCATTACGTAGTTGTACATTCATCACCTAAATCAATCCCTGACACCTTCATTAGCACACACACAAAAATAACAAGAATAATAATTAGAGTGAAAAAGAGCAATTGAAGTAAAAAAGAACACTGGGTACCTTTGTCTGTTTGTTTCCTTCCCCTATTTTTCTACTCATCCATCCATAAACTAGACAAAGTGGAGTGTGGTCCTTATGGCTTTCCCAATCCCATTGTCACCCCTCATAAGCTACATTTTTATACAACTGTCTTCGAGATTCATGGGTTCTGGGTTGTAGTTTGATAGTTTCAGGTATCCACCACCAGCTACCCCAATTCTTTAGAACCTAAAAAGGGTTATCTAAAGTGTGCGTAAGAGTGCCCACCAGAGTGATCTCTCGGCTCGTTTTGGAATCTCTCTGCCACTGAAGCTTATTTCATTTCCTTTCACATCCACCTTTTGGTCAAGAAGATGTTCTCCATCCCACGATGCCGGGTCTACATTCCTCCCCGGGAGTCATATTCCACGTTGCCAGGGAGATTCACTTCCCTGGGTGTCTGATCCCACGTAGGGGGGAGGGCAGTGATTTCACCTTTCAAGTTGGCTTAGCCAGAGAGAGAGGGCCACATCTGAGCAACAAAGAGGCATTCAGGAGGAGACTCTTAGGCACAAATATAGGGAGGCCTAGCCTCTCCTTTGCAGCAACTGTCTTCCCAAGGGTAAAACTTATGGTAGAGGGCTCAACCCATCAAACCACCAGTCCCCTATGTCTGTGGTCATGTTAGCAACCATGGAGGTGGGGTAGGCGAATACCCCTGCATTCTCCACAGGCTCCTCAAGGGGGCACTACATCTTTTTTTTTTCCTTGTTTTTCTTTCTTTTTTTTTTTTTTTAACTTTCCCTTCTTTTTTAAATCAACTGTATGAAAAAACAAGTTAAAAAGAAAACAAACATACAATAAAAGAACATTTCAAAGAGACCATAACAAGGGAGTAAGAAAAAGACAACTAACCTAAGATAACTGCTTAACTTCCAACATGTTCCTACTTTACCCCAAGAAAGTTACCTAATATAGCAACATTTCTGTGAACTTGTTCCTACTATATCCATCAGAAATTAACAGACCATAGTCATTTCTGGGCATCCCCAGAACGTTAAATAGCTTATCTGTTCTTCTTGGATTATTGTTCCCCCTTCCTTAATTGCTCTCTACTGCTAGTTCCCCTACATTCTACATTATAAGCCATTTGTTTTACATTTTTCAAAGTTCACATTAGTGGTAGCATATAATATTTCTCTTTTTGTGCCTGGCTTATTTCGCTTAGCATTATGTCTTCAAGGTTCATCCATGTTGTCATATGTTTCATCAGATCGTTCCTTCTTACTGCCGCGTAGTATTCCATCGTGTGTATATACCACATTTTATTTATCCACTCATCTGTTGAAGGACATTTGGGTTGTTTCCATCTCTTGGCAATTGTGAATAATGCTGCTATGAACATTGGCGTGCAGATATCTGTTCGTGTCACTGCTTTCCGATCTTCCGGGTATATACCGAGAAGTGCAATCGCTGGATCGAATGGTAGCTCTATATCTAGTTTTCTAAGGAACTGCCACACTGACTTCCAGAGTGGCTGAACCATTATACAGTCCCACCAACAATGAATAAGAGTTCCAATTTCTCCACATCCCCTCCAGCATTTGTAGATTCCTGTTTGTTTAATGGCAGCCATTCTAACCGGTGTTAGATGGTATCTCATTGTGGTCTTAATTTGCATCTCTCTAATAGCTAGTGAAGCTGAACATTTTTTCATGTGTTTCTTGGCCATTTGTATTTCCTCTTCAGAGAACTGTCTTTTCATATCTTTTGCCCATTTTATAATTGGGCTGTCTGTACTATTGTCATTGAGTTGTAGGATTTCTTTGTATATGCAAGATATCAGTCTTTTGTCAGATACATGGTTTCCAAAAATTTTTTCCCATTGAGTTGGCTGCCTCTTTACCTTTTTGAGAAATTCCTTTGAGGTGCAGAAACTTCTAAGCTGGAGGAGTTCCCATTTATCTATTTTCTCTTTTGTTGCTTGTGCTTTGGGTGTAAAGTCTAGGAAGTGGCCGCCTAATACAAGGTCTTGAAGATGTTTTCCTACATTATCTTCTAGGAGTTTTATGGTACTTTCTTTTATATTGAGATCTTTGGTCCATTTTGCGTTAATTTTTGTGTAGGGGGTGAGGTAGGGGTCCTCTTTCATTCTTTTGGATATGGATATCCAACTCTCCCAGCCCCATTTGTTGAAAAGACCATTATGGCTCAGTTCATTGACTTTGGGGGCCTTATCAAAGATCAGTCGGCCATAGATCTGAGGGTCTATCTCCGAATTCTCAATTCGATTCCATTGATCTATATGTCTATCTTTGTGCCAGTACCATGCTGTTTTGGCAACTGTGGCTTTATAATAAGCTTCAAAGTCAGGGAGTGTAAGTCCTCCCACTTCGTTTTTCTTTTTTAGAGTGTCTTTAGCAATTCGAGGCATCTTCCCTTTCCAAATAAATTTGATAACTAGCTTTTCCAAGTCTGCAAAGTAGGTTGTTGGAATTTTGATTGGGATTGCATTGAATCTGTAGATGAGTTTGGGTAGAATTGACATCTTAATGACATTTAGCCTTCCTATCCATGAACATGGAATATTTTTCCATCTTTTAAGGTCCGCTTCTATTTCTTTTAGTAGAGTTATGTAGTTTTCTTTGTATAGGTCTTTTACATCTTTGGTTAAGTTGATTCCTAGGTACTTGATTTTTTTAGTTGCTATTGAAAATGGTATCTTTTTCTTGAGTGTCTCTTCAGTTTGTTCATTTCTAGCATATAGAAACATGACTGACTTATGTGCATTAACCTTGTATCCTGCTACTTTGCTAAATTTGTTTATTAGCTCTAGTAGCTGTATCGTCGATTTCTCAGGGTTTTCTAGATATAAGATCATATCATCTGCAAACAATGACAGTTTTACTTCTTCTTTTCCAATTTGGATGCCTTTTATTTCTTTGTCTTGCCAGATTGCCCTGGCTAGCACTTCCAGCACAATGTTGAATAACACTGGTGACAGCGGGCATCCTTGTCTTGTTCCTGATCTTAGAGGGAAGGCTTTCAGTCTCTCACCATTGAGTACTATGCTGGCTGTGGGTTTTTCATATATGCTCTTTATCATGTTGAGGAAGTTTCCTTCAATTCCTACCTTTTGAAGTGTTTTTATCCAAAAGGGATGTTGGATTTTGTCAAATGCTTTTTCAGCATCTATTGAGATGATCAATTGATTTTTCCCTTTTGACTTGTTAATGTGTTGTAATACATTGATTGTTTTTCTTATGTTGAACCATCCTTGCATGACTGTGATGAACCCCACTTGGTCATGCTGTATGATTTTTTTAATGTGTCTTTGGATTCGATTTGCAAGTATTTTGTTGAGGATTTTTGCATCTATATTCATTAGGGAGATTGGCCGGTAGTTTTCCTTTTTTGTAGCATCTTTGCCTGGTTTTGGTATTAGATTGATGTTAGCTTCATAAAATGAGTTAGGTAGTGTTCCATTTTTTTCAATGTTTTGAAAGAGTTTGAGTAAGATTGGTGTCAGTTCTTTCTGGAAAGTTTGGTAGAATTCCCCTGTGAAGCCATCTGGCCCTGGGCATTTATTTGTGGGAAGATTTTTGATGACTGATTGGATCTCTTTGCTTGTGATGGGTTGGTTGAGGTCTTCTATTTCTTCTCTGGTCAGTCTAGGTTGTTCATATGTTTCCAGGAAATTGTCCATTTCCTCTACATTATCCAGTTTGTTGCCATACAGTTGTTCATAGTATCCTCTTATAATTTTTTTAATTTCTTCAGGATCTGCAGTTATGTCACCTTTTTCATTCATTATTTTGTTTATATGGGTCTTCTCTCTTTTTGATTTTGTCAGTCTAGCGAGGGGCTTGTCAATCTTGTTGATCTTCTCAAAGAACCAACTTTTGGTGATATTTATCCTCTCTATTGTTTTTTTGTTCTCTATGTCATTGATTTCTGCTTTAATCCTTGTTATTTCTTTTCTTCTACTTGGTTTAGGATTGGTTTGCTGTTCATTTTCCAGCTTCTTCAGTTGATCCATTAGTTCTTTGATTTTGGCTCTTTCTTCCTTTTTAATATATGCGTTTAGTGCTATAAATTTCCCCCTTAGCACTGCTTTTGCTGCATCCCATAGGTTTTGGTATCTTGTGTTCTCATTTTCATTCGTCTCTATATATTTAGCAATTTCTCTTGCTATTTCTTCGTTAACCCACTGATTGTTTAGGAGTGTGTTGTTTAACCTCCAGGTATTTGTGAATTTTCTAAGTCTCTGATGGTTATTGACTTCTAATTGTATTCCATTGTGGTCAGAGAATGTGCTTTGAATAATTTCAATCTTTTTAAATTTATTGAGGCTTGTTTTATGTCCCAGCATATGATCTATTCTGGAGAAAGTTCCGTGAGCACTAGAAAAGTATGTGTATCCTGGTGATTTGGGATGTAATGTCCTGTAGATGTCTGTTAAATCTAATTCATTTATCAGATTCTTTAGGTTTTCAATTTCCTTATTGGTCTTCTGTCTGGTTGATCTATCTATAGGAGAGAGTGATATGGTGAAGTCTCCCCCAATTATTGTGGAAACATCAATTGCTTCCTTTAGTTTTTCCAGTGTTTCTCTCATGTGTTTTGTGGCACCCTGGTTGGGTGCATAGACATTTACGATTGTTAATTCTTCTTGCTGAATTGCCCCTTTTATTAGTATGTAGTGGCCTTCTTTGTCTCTCAAAACATCCCTGCATTTGAAGTCTATTTTATCTGAGATTAATATTGCTACACCTGCTTTCTTTTGGCTGTGGCTTGCATGAAATATTTTTTTCCATCCTTTCACTTTCAGTTTCTTTGTGTCCCTGTGTCTAAGATGAGTCTCTTGTATGCAACATATTGATGGTTCATTTTTTTTGATCCATTCTGCGAATCTGTATCTTTTAATTGGGGAGTTTAATCCATTTACATTCAACGTTAAAACCGTGAAGGCATTTCTTGAATCGGCCATCTTATCCTTTGGTTTATGTTTGCCATATTTTTCCCTCTCTCTATTAATATCCTTTATTGTACCCATACCGAATCTCTTTAGTACTGAACCTTTCTCCAGGTCTCTCTGTCCCTTCTTTGTTTCTCTGTCTGTAGGGCTCCCTTTAGTATCTCCAGTAGGGCAGGTCTCTTGTTAGCAAATTTTCTCAGCATTTGTTTGTCTGTGAAACATTTAAGCTCTCCCTCAAATTTGAAGGAGAGCTTTGCTGGATAAAGTATTCTTGGCTGGAAATTTTTCTCACTCAGAATTTTAAATATATCGTGCCACTGCCTTCTCGCCTCCATGGTGGCTGCTGAGTAGTCACTACTTAGTCTTATGCTGTTTCCTTTGTATGTGGTGAATTGCTTTTCTCTTGCTGCTTTCAGAACTTGCTCCTTCTCTTCTGTGTTTGACAGTGTGATCAGTATATGTCTTGGAGTGGGTTTATTTGGATTTATTCTATTTGGAGTTCGCTGAGCATTTATGATTTGTGTATTTATGTTGTTTAGAAGATTTGGGAAGTTTTCCCCAACAATTTCTTTGAATACTCTTCCTAGACCTTTACCCTTTTCTTCCCCTTCTGGGACACCAATGAGTCTTATATTTGGATGTTTCATATTATCTATCATATCCCTGAGGTCCATTTCGATTTTTTTCAATTTTTTCCCCATTCTTTCTTTTATGCTTTCATTTTCCATTCTGTCATCTTCCAGGTCACTGATTCGTTGTTCAACTTCCTCTAGTCTTGTACTATGAGTGTCCAGAATGTTTTTAATTTGGTCAACAGTTTCTTTAATTTCCATAAGATCATCCATTTTTTATTTAGTCTTGCAATGTCTTCTTTATGCTCTTCTAGAGTTTTCTTGATTTCCTTCATATCCCGTACTATGGTCTCATTGTTCATCTTTAGTTCTTTGAGTAGCTGCTCTAGGTGCTGTGTCTCTTCTGGTCTTTTGATTTGGGTGCTTGGGCTTGGGTTATCCATATCGTCTGGTTTTTTCATATGCTTTATAATTTTCTGTTGTTTTTGGCCTCGTGGCATTTGCTGAACTTGATAGGGTTCTTTTAGGGTTTGTAGACCTATTGAATTCCTTATCTCTAATTTATCAGATCTACAGCTTCGTGGAGTACACTTTCTCTAACTAACCAGCAGGTGGCGTCCACGAGCCACCTGTTCTCCACAAGCCAGCTCTCCCCTGCTTAGCCTTTTTTTTGGTGAGTCGGGGAGTGAGTCTTGTGGGGCCCAGTTGGTGTACCAAGCTTGCGTGTGTAGTTGGTGTTGCCTGCCCTGTATGTGGGGTGTGTTTCTGGGCAGTCGTGGAGGGGGGGTGGCCCTAATAATCAAATCTCCCTGATGATCCTAGAGTTTTAAAGCTGCTGCAATAGTCTAATCCTTCAGTTCAGTCCTGCCACAGTTTGTTCTGCCACTGACCCACAAGTCTTTGGTATTGGCATATGGCTCCTGAGACTTGCAAGTGGGCCCCTCTTCCAGGCCGTGCACCCCGGGTCCTCTGTTGAGGGATGACTGTGCTATGTCACAGGTGAGTGCTGTCCCCCCAGGGCAGTTCTGGGCTGCTGGGCTGTGTAGGGAGGCTCCCAGTCTGCTCAAATGATGGCTGAATGGGGCTTTGTTAATTCACACTGCTCCACCTTCCCAACTCTGGGACAATCAGCTGAGGTTGCAGGGAAGGCTAATGTCCACGCCCAGTTTTGTGGTGTGTGCCTGTTATTTGAAGCACGTCTGTCACACTGGGTTGTCTGGGGCAGCTCTGGGCTATGGGGCTGGCGATGGGCAGGAGTGTTTCCTGTTAACCAGGATGGTGGCTGTGAGTGGACACCCCCCTTTTCTTGGGAAGTTGTGGTGTTTAGTGAATTTTCTCAGCCACTGGATTATTGCCTTTTGTCTCAGAGCTCTCTTAGTTCTGCTCTTGACTTGACGTGCCCAAATTGCAATTCTTTGAAGCTTTCTGTATTGGGCTTCTTAGAGTAATTGTTTTAGAAAAAGAAGAAAGGATTAAAAAAAAAAAAAGGGCCCTCCTCAGAGATCTAATGGGTTATTGAAATGCTAATAGACAAAGCAACCAGGGCCATTAAGGAAAGGTCCACAGGGCAGAGATATCAGCTTTTCTTCGGGATTTGCATATGCGCCTCAAGGCCTGAGCTCCGCCCTTCCCCTTTCTGTGTTCACCAGAACTCCAAAAATCCTCTGCTTTTATTTTGGAGTTTTTCGTATTATTTTTTTTTTTCTATGCCTGTCTCCTCTCTGCTGGGCTGGCAGCTCTCAGATTCTCTGGTGTCTGGTCTCAGTCTATCTATGGTTGGAGTTTGAATCAGTAGAATGAGTTTCCGAGACGGGCTACCACTGCAGTTCTCCCTTCTCCTTCCTGGAGCTGGCAGCCCCCCCTCCCACAGGACTGACCCTGGCAGGGAGGGGCGCGGGTCCCCTGGCCGCAAAAACTTACAGATTTCGCTGATCTCAGCAGTTCGACATTTTCATGAGTGTTGTATGAAGTATGCCCAAAGACAGATTGCTCTGTGGTGTCCAGTCCATGCAGTTCCTTGCTTTTTACCTACTTTCCTGGAGGAGTAACTAAAACTTACAGCTCACCAGTCTGCCATCTTGCCCCGCCTCCGCGATGTTTTAAATTATCTTTTATTTATTAATATACGCTCACATCTACATCTACCTATAGGAGTCTTGGGTTCAGTGTCCAAGGGGAATGGTCTTAGAATATTGAGTTTACAGAATGGGGTTCTATTGGTTATAATGAAAAGAGCTCTAGATTAAGTATCAGGAGGCCTGGGTTTAGGCCTGGAGAAGCTATGCTCTGTTTATGTACTTGAGGAAAATTAACTAGACTTTTTCAGAGTCTTGGTCTCCTCTTGGTAAAAGAGGTGAAAGGGAACAGTACAGTACTTCAAAACTACAAAGAGTATGAAGATACACAATACTTTATAGATGTTAACAATAATTGTTTTTTGCACTTTTACATTATTTTAATATACTAGGTATAAGAATATGCAACTTTTTAATAAAAAAGTAACTAGCCAGTATTTTGGAGGAAGTTGTATGAGTACATATGTGCTCAAAGACTAGTAGATGTCAGATGCTTAAAAATGTTAGGAAAAAAAAAAGAGGACAAAAGTAGATGTTAAATTAAAATGGGATGCTTATATTGGGGAATGAGGAAATCAATTTTGAATCTGATATCAATTGGAAATCACATTGGAAGGAAAATGTATTTTATATTACAGATACAGTAAACAAAATTACTTTAAAAACTTAAGTATGAGCTACACTTGAGAAGACCAGTATAATAAATCTACATCATGTCTTAGAATATTACTGAGAAAAGGGGAAAAAATGGTGCTTAAAATGCTATTTTTTTTTTCAGGGAGAGAAGGAACTAAAGCTCAAATACTGTACTGTCTAAAACTAAAAAAAAATCCTCAGAGGCATAGGAATAGATTTTGTGAGTTTTTAGTAAGTTGCTTCTTGAGCTTAGTGAAATAGAAGTAGTTTTTTTTTTTTTAATTAACAGTAACCCCTCATACTTTCAGATATATTTTTGAAGAGGCTTGTGGGTGGTACTTCTTCTAGAAACCATAGGATTAGTTTCATATTTTTGGTAATAAAACCAAAACCATTGGTAGTTCCTATGCATTAAAAAGTTTTACCTTAGAAGATTTACAATGATTGTAACTGAAACATAGCAATACAATTCTAAAACAATAAAATAACTGATATATATGGTCTTTCTCTTCATTTTAGCCATGTGCTAAATGAGCTGATACAGACGGCGAGGGTGTATGTTGGAGAGCTGTTTACTGTTTTGTTGGTAAGTGGCTCAAATTACATTTCCCCCATCTTTTCCGGAATGATCCCAGTTACTTTCATTAGAAGGTGTTTGAGCATTTCTCCTTTTATTGTTTGAGGCTGCATGTTGGTTACATGTGCATATTCAGGCTCTCCCTCCACAGTGAAAAGAGTTGATTCAGAATTTATTACCGAAGAAAGAAGCTGTTCTCTTAGGGATACAGCAGATTGTTATGATTATCCCCAGGGTGCTATTTAGAGATTGTGATGTAAAGAACTGAGAATGGGATAAAAATACTGAATTGACACAAATGTCATTATGTTAATTTGGTTTGAAGAAACCTAAATACTTATTTCCAGTTTAAAGAGAAGTTGACGACCTGTAATAGAGTTTTTCACAGTTGGTTTCTATGTTGTTTCCTACACTACAAGCTACCTTGAAGGCCAAAGAACTGTCACTTTAGTCTACTGGTTGAGTGGAAAACCTGGCCTCTAAAAAAAGAGTAATGGATGAGTTAGGGAACTAGGAGATTTGAATGTTAAAATTACAAACAGCTTCAGTCACAAATTCTCTGTATGTTCTGTTACACCTCCCCCTTTGGTGGCCTAATCAAATGTTCATGTAAATATTTTTAAAATGCATAACATGTATTTATTTTGGGTAGGGCTATAGAGCAAAGATAGATAATCCAGATATGTTTGATCTCATGCCACCATTACTGAGAAATAAAAAGGATATTCTCTTTGGAAATATGCTAGAAATATACAAGTTCATTAACAGGTATGTAATTGCTGAATAGAATATTTCTTTTTCATGATGTTATTTTTAGATGCAGTTGACCAATTTAGTATATTTCACATATAATTATGTCATATTCTTTTCTCTGAAATTTTCACAGCATTTTCATGAGCAGCCTGGAACATTGCAGTGAAGCTCCAGAACGAGTAGGATATTGTTTCCTGGAAAGGGTTAGTTCGATTATTATAAGGGGGGAAGAATGTGGACCATCAAATTAATAGCTCATTTCTAAGGACAGATTCAGATATAAGATAGGTTTTCATTTTTTATGTTGATGTTTTGGGAGAAGGCACATCACTCCAGCAAGTATTTAATTTCAAACCAAGTTTTGTAGCAGAAGGTCGATGCAATGAGATGTCTAGAGCAAGCAAATGCCCCCTATATTCTGTGGTATCAGATGCATCAGTGGCTCAGCTCATAACAACCTTGGTGTGCCTCAAGAGTCCAGGAACCATACAGGCTTTGAGATGTAAGAGTTGGGACCATCTTAGCCAAACCAGTCAGGGGTTGGTTAATTTTTTAGCCTAAAAATACATGCAAAGTTTTAGAATCAAAGCTAGTCTGACTTTCAGCCACCAAGGCATCTATCACAGGAGCTTCATAAAATAGAGAGTTGTCTCTTTTTTTTCTACCAGATTGTTCTGGAAGGCTCATGACTTCATATCCCAAGAATGAGCTTAGTGCAGTCGACTCCCTGGCCTTTGTGGTCATACTCTCCTCCATTTGCGTTTTCTCTCACAATGTTCTCTGCTTACTTTTATCTGCTTCTCTAATTCCTCCTCTTCCTGTGAGATCAGTTTTGCTAGATTGGAGAGTCATTTTGATGGAGGCGAGAGATGAAAGCTTCAAAATAGATATCCCAGAGTGTGGGGTAGGAGTAAGAAGACAATAAGGCTGAGAAAAAATTGTGTGTCATTACCATTCCCAACATCATGCCTTGATTTTAAACAGGTCAAAACTACAGGCAGACCTCAGAGATATTGTGGGTTCAGCTGCAGAACCACCATAATAAAAAAAAATGCAATAAAGTGGGTCACACGAATTTTTTGGTTTCCCTGTGGCTATGTGTATGTGAAAGTTATGTTTACACTGTACTGTAGCCTATTATGTGTGCAATAGCATCGTCTTAAAAAAACGTACATATCTTAATTAAAATGTGACACAAGGGACATGAAGTCAACACATGCTGTTGGAAAACTGGTGCCAATAGACTTGCTTGATGCAGGGTTGCCAAAAATTTATGTTCTATAAATTCAGTGGTCTGGCTGCCAGTGTTCTAGGAGCTGAGTGGTAGGTAAATATTCAGGTAATCTCCTTGTTTGAAGTATAGTACTCTGCCCTCAGCTGGACACAGTATCCCTGTTTTACTCTTTCTGGAAAATAAACATCCATTCTTTTTCCAGAGTGAGGGCGGGGCAGTCACCCAGTTGTGCATCGTGGCATGGGCGATCTGAGAGGCTACTTGCATTTTCTTCTTTGTTTTCTTTTTAAAATTTGGATGTCCATTTAACTCAGTGGTTTTCGTATATTCACAAGGCTGTGCAACTGTTCCCACAGTCAATTTAAGAATAATTTTGTCTCCCAAAAAAGAAACCTTGTACCATTTAGCATTCACACCTATTTCTCCCCCTCCCACCGCCCCCCGCAGCCCTTCACAACTGCTATTCTGCTTTCTGACTCTATAGATTTATGTATTCTAAACATTTCATATAAATGGAATCATACAGTTGTGATCTTTCATGTCTGGCTGCTTTTCAAGGTCCACCCATGATATAGCATGTTTTGCTTCTTCATTCCATTTTATGGATTAATAATATTCCATTGTACATTGTGTGGATATATTTCATTTTGTTTATCCCTTCATCTGTTCATAGACATTTGGGTTGTTTCACCTTTTGGCTATTGTGAAGAGTGCTGCTAAGAACATTTGTTTACAAGTTTTTTTGTTTCAACACCTGTTTTCAATTCTCCACTGAGGAGTGGAATCACTAGGTTATATTGTGGTTCTATGTTTAACATTTTGAAGAACTGCCATACTCTTTTCTAAAGCTGCTGCACCATTTTACCTTCCCACCACACTATGAGGGTTCTGATTTCTTCACATCCGTGTCAACACTTGTTATTATCTAATTGCATCTTAACTTTAAACACCGTATTTTTTTGGACCCCACATCTCCCATTTTCAGAAATACCCAGTATCTATAATTCCTGAGTCTTTGCAGTGGGAAACCAAGTTCTGTAACATAAAGTGAGTTGTTCCTTAGTTTTCCCTGTGCCAACTTGAGATTCACTCTTTTCCAGTTTGCTCTGTTGTTTACCACTTGTCAGTTTAGTTTTCGGTTTCCAAATTTTGTCAAGGTTGTCAGCTCTCTCATCTTCTTTGTAATTTGGGGTTCTACCACATTAAATAAGAAAACCTTGGCTGTCATTTTAGTGGGGTTTCAAGAGTGAGCAGAGCTAAATGCATCTATTGGGCCACCATCTTTAACCATAACTTGGTAATTCTTATTTGAATTTGATTGTATATTGGGTTTCATACATATCCAGAGAAAGGTCTGAATCTTGTCTAATCCCTTTGTGTTCTGCACTTCCTATATGTACATTTCATCCTAACCAGCCCCTTCTTGTCCTAATTATGGACCCTACAATGTTCCCAGGACCCAATGACATGACCCTTCTATTTATAGTGGCAGCTAGCCAATAACCTAATGCAATATAGTGTGGTTGATGAGGGCTGTATTTTTCTTATGATATTAAAAAAAAAGGTGTTCTCATACCCAGTCTGATATATATTCAGCACAGCCTGTATCTTTTTTGGGCCCTGGCCTGTGAACCTGAACAATTTGTTAGTTTTCTTGGATATATCGTTGAACTTTTTAATCATGTTAATCTACCATCATTCCTTGCTTTCTCACCTTTCAAGCATTCCACGTAAGTGTGAATTTATATATGAAAATGTTTTATTCCGCAGTATGTTGGAATTCTCTGCCTCCCAAATCCATGAAGTAACATCTACTGTAGTTTGTCAGGTATACTGCTTCCTATAATTTCTGTACCATGTGAAACAACAGTTTTTCTGTTAACTTCCTGGAGATGCAGAAAACAATTATGCATTGGGTCTAATGAATTAACACTTGGCTTTTCACAGGTCTTTGTCTTCATTTAAATTTATTGATACTTATTTTTAATGACAGGAATGTCAAAGAAAATTAAAACACAGACTTGGTCTGGATTCCTATTTACTCAAACCAGTGCAACGAATTGCTAAATATCAGTTACTGTTGAAGGTAATTACACGGAGCATTTGTTTCTTTCTTTGCTTATTTCTTTGGGTCAGACGTGGCAAAGCCGTTGAAAATGTAAAAGCTGGCTAGGAAGCACACGAATCAGGAAGGCTGGATTTATAGTAGAATTAGAATTAGTTCAGTGCACCCATATGTTTCTCTTTGGCCATGCAAGTGCCTTAGGCATGGATGCCGCACTGAGCATATCTGGAGTCTTTTTAGTTATTTAATTCGCCATGCATATTACAGATTTCCTGCAGAACTTTTAATGTTTTAAGAAGAACCAAACCAACAAATCTTTCCTATTGCTTTGAGACGCTATTTCACATGAGTCTTCTATATGGTAAATGAAAACAATCTTTCCCTAGTATAGCATGAAAGTATTACTAAAATGTTGTGATAAGTCTAAATACAACATAAATTTATTTTAAAATGTATTTTCACAATGTTCTATGGCATATACGTCACTTAATGCATTGTGAACAAAACAGATTGTCATATGGAGAGAACTAAAAAACAAAGCCCAAAACATGTGGAATTGCTTTAAAAATCAATCTCTAGTGTGTCCTAATAGCTCTTGTTTTTCTTCTCCAAAAGCATCAAATGCCCTTTGTTTGATACTTTTCAGTCATGATTCCACTTCTTCCCCAATTTTGACATTGTTATTAAATATAGTACTAAAGTGACACAATGCATATGAAAGAAATTACTCTGAAGTGTGACATTATTTTTGGATTCTCATTTGAAACATGCTAGCCAAAAATGTATTCATTTTCTCCAGCTATTCATATCTGCCTAATATTAATTCCTGACTTCTAATTACAGGAGCTATTAAAATATAGCAAAGACCGTGAAGGAACGGAGCAATTAAAGGAGGCGCTTGACACAATGTTGGATTCATTGAAGTCAGTTAATGACTCCATGCACTAGACTGCAATAACTGGCTATATTGTAAGCCAATTTCCATACTTGTAGTTTTCGGGGGTAAGGATGATAACATCCATTTCTTCCCCTCCTGGAACGAATCAAGTAAGATGTCAGCATTATTACTCATGCTAAGTGGAGAATTGGCTTCAAACTGGCAGCCATATAGATTTGTAACACTCCCTTTGTCCACATCTGGGGACATCCTGTTAGAAGGAATATTTGGGTTTGTTAAGGAGACATACTGTCCCAGAATCGCTGCTTGCCCTACCTAGTTCAGGATAGATAGAGAAGAAGAGGATCAAATCTGCAGCCTTTTAATAGATTAGCTCAATGCAATGGGGACTCTTGGACTGGTATATGTCATCCATCAATCCAAATTCAGGAAGAGATGCAGTGTGTTAGTCTAGCTGAAAAATACCTCCACATGGCCACCTGAAGCCAAAGAAAAGGAGGTTTCTCAGTCTCCTGCTACACTGTAATTTTGTACATATGTGACACATGGCCTGCTTAAACCTAAAAAGCATCTAATGATTCAATTTTTTAAAAGTGTAGTTTGTGCTTCAGGGTTTTGGTAGTTCAAGCTAAACATGAACCTTTGATGTTAGAGATCTGGATGTACCTCTGCCATGTACTAATGGGCTTCGATTTCCATTCTAGGGAAACTAAAATGACCTGGGCAAGATGTTAATGCAAGGTGCATTCATTGTCTGGATAGGACACAGGAAAGGGGCTACGAAAATGAAGGATTTTGCTAGATTCAAACCAATGCAGCAACACCTTTTCTTGTATGAAAAAGCCATTGTTTTTTGCAAAAGGCGCATCGAGAGTGGAGAAGGCTCTGACAGATATCCGTCATACAGTTTTAAGCACTATTTGAAAGTAAGACATCTGAATTATATAATACCCCAGTTTGTACACTTTTTTGGATCAGATGAGTGGGTTTTATGCTTTGGCTGCACATCCCTTGGTTGAAAAGAAATGTGAAGTAGAAGGCTTATTTGTAAATCAGCTAAAGTGCTTCTCTCCTTGGAATGAGATCGAGGGCGGACAGAGCTTTGACCCCTTCTTTTCCTTCCACACTCCAACCGCAGGGCAGACCCACTGGCACTCCCTGGTGCTCTCCCGCTTACCCAGCATAGTTTGAAATAGTGAATGATGGGGATTATCCCAGCCTCCCCCACTAGCTATCTTTTGCCAATGGCCGTGGGTGAAATTTTGGTTTTGGTAGCAAGGGACCTTTGTAATACTAGAGAGACAAGGAGGAAGGGTTTCTTCCTTTTCCTTAATCCAATTTAAAAATGGATAACTTTTGTGCTTAGCATATTCCCACCTTCCTGAATCTGTCCTCCATTTCTGAGCACCTCCCTTCTTGGGTGCCAAAAGCGACCTAAAGCTGAATCCTTTCCATACCTGCCCTGTCTTATCCTTTGAAATTAATCTCTTCTCTCCTATAACCAACATTGCCTTTCTGTCCTAATAATAGTTTAATATTAAGATGAGAGCGATATTGTTTAAGGAAGAACCTGACAACCTAGTGTTTCACCAGCTGGTTTTGCCATTTGTTTATTATCTCTCATTTTATTCCCATCTCATTAATTTTATCTTTAAAGTTTTAAATTGTAAAAGTAATGTAACTTTTGTTATAAAAAATTTTGGAAATAGAGAAAATGATTGCCCTTGGCTCCCCAACCACTATCATTTTGGTTATTTTTCTTGAGCATATTCTTTCTTTGTTGTCATCGCTGGGATATTTGAGAATTGAAGAAATTTCCAACAATGGTAATAAAGAGGACAAGGCAACGTCTCTTGAGATAGTCCTGAGGCGTTTGTGTTAGCAGATTACTGGAAAAAAGTGGGTCCTGCTTAGGAATCAACTCCAAGCTCTTCTTAAGTAGATACCTATTCCAGAATCAAGTTCCTGAGCTCTTCCTATTTCTGCTTTCCTGACTTCACTTCTGAACCCACAGAAGCTTTTCTGAAACTCTGTCTTTGCAACACATGCCCAGTTTCTCTTCTGGGATTAGCAGTCCACCTCCAAGCCCAGAAATCTCCAAGGGTCTTTAATAAACATTTCTTGAGAACCAAAACTTATACTCTGTCTCAGACAGGATTCAGTTCACTCACTATTGTTATACTTACTCCTTGGGAAGACACTTTATTTTCATTTGGTAGAACACAGGTGTTTTTGACCCAAATCCATTTGACTCACATATTATTTTTGGGGTGGTCATGCTTAATGCCTAATGTAATATTTCTGGCTTGTATTGATTTTTCTATTTTACCTTTAATTTGTCACAGTGATGGGCACACCAACAAAATATTTCTAGAAAATATTAGAGTAAGGAGGACTGGTATGAGGTACCAAAGTCATGTGAATTTGAACTTCAGTGGTTACCATGGAAACAGAGAGGGTGGGATAGATGTGTGAAGCATGACAACAGAAGGTAGACAGGCTTGGTGACTGACTAGACACAGGTAATAAATAATATCTGACATTTGAAGGGAAGAAAACTGATTGTTCTTTGGTCCCCCCAATAATGCATTGTATCCTAAAAAAAAGAAACAGTCAGTGATGCCTACAAGGTTTTAGACCTGGGTTTCTAGGAAAATGGTAATGCCACTGACAGAGAAAGATGAAAATTAAGACATTTCTTAGATCTGATTATGCTTACTTCCTCTTGGTTTCCTGTCAGGAGATTCTAGTGTTACTAGTCAAAGTGGTAGCAATCTTGGTTATTGGTTTCCAAGACTTACCATCCCCAAGAGAAGATCAATGCAGATGTTCTCTTCTGTGCAGCAACTTCTCATTTGAAATGGACTGTTGTCTTGACTCCATCATACAAAGCTGGAATCCCATGGCATGATGATATATTTTACATGCAAAGGAAGAATCACAGTTACTCCAATGGGGAGATTTGAGTTCTTCAGTTTCCTTGGTTCATGCATTTATTATCATCCCTTTTTTTTAAACAAACATGCTCATAGTGTTTACTCTGTGCCTGGAACCATATTAACTCATTTAATTTTCATAACCACCTTATATGAAGTAGGCATTTCCCCAGGGTCACATAACTAATAAGTGGTGTACTGCAGATTCAAACCCAGGCAGAAGTCTTCAGGGCCCATGGTCGTGACCATTGTGCCATGCTGCCAGGCCTTGCTCTTGTTTCTGCCTTGCTCTTGTTTCTTCATTCCTTCATTCAGTCCCTGTATCTCCATTTTACATATTCACTCTCCTCTCCATCCCTGTAAGCAGCCATTCTAATTTATTTGATGTATACCCTGCAGTTTCTGTGTTCTTCTTAAATATATACTAATGTTGTGTGTAATTGTATTTTTATTTGCATAAACGGTATGCCGTTGTAATTCTCATTTCTTTCATTCTCGTTTCAATCTCAGAAACTATGGTTTCAAGATACATCCATGTTACTGTTTTTTTACGCAGTACCTTGCTTCTGACTGCTTCACTCCACTTCAGCCTAGCTACATTTTTGCTAATTGCATTTCAAGGTCAATTTTTAAAGACTTTGTTTCAATAACTCAAGAAAGGACTGATGAAACCCTAACTTGGAGACATAGAGAAAAATCTTCAGATTGGTAGTTTGTGGTTACGATCCCAGCATACTAGACACACCGAGTGACTTTTAACAACTTAGTTGACATCCCCATGCTTCCCTGGGGATGGGTAGAAAATTGGTTTTAAGTTGGAGGCCTTGACACTTGACACACTAAGCTATCTTTAGAGAAAATGCTTTATAAAAAAAATATTTTCATGGCTACCAGGAATCATGAATGAGCATATGAAGGATAAGGCAGAGACCACAGTGTAGCTATAGAATCAGCTTCATTATTTTGTAGTTAGACATATAACTCTGCCTCTAAACTCTAAAACAGCCCTTTTTCCATGACATATGAAACAATAAGTAGAGTAAAAACCTTTCAATTAAATTATATTTTGATTTTTAAGAAATATGTACAATTCTAAAGTTACAAGTGGATTGTATTCCAACCAATCATTTGTAAGGAAATTGTTTGGAATGGAGAGCAATATTTCCTGATATATATAATGGTTAGAGTTCCAGGGTAATTTGTGAAGGCTTATGTACTCTATAATGATGTGCTGTTTATTGCAATGAAAAAGAATTATTGCAATTCTAATAGGGAAAAAAGCAAACACATTTTTAAAAAGCTCATTTTACAATATAAGCATTTAATACATGTTATTTAATCTGTATAGAAATTGTAGAACATAGATATTCTTCCCATTTTATAGCTGATGAAACTGAAATTTAGAAAGGTTAAACAACTTACACAAAGGTATGTAGCTAGTAAGTGCTAGAGGTGGAATTCTAATCTGGTCTTCTCTGACTCCAAAGCTTGCATTCTTTCCACCTTACCATGCTTTTGAGACAAGATCCTGTAATTAAACCAAATTAATTGAAAAAAGATTGAATGTGAGATTATTGTTTCTCTTAAATCCTGATGTTTGAGACAAAGTAGGTGAGTTGGAGTGGATGAGCAGGAACATAAAGATATTTGGGGACATTCTGAAAGTAACTTCTATTTCAGGACGTATGTCACAGGCTCTTGCATTAATAGGTCATATTTCATTTCCAAACATAGTCGCTTTCCTTTGCCTTGGTAGGGGAATCTCACTAGAACTTTGATGCCTATCAGTTTTAATTAGGGTCATTTGAGGAGGGGGGGTGGCTCGTAAATGGAATAGAGAGTGAGATACTCCTTTAGATAATTGTGCAGGAATCGAAAGAAGGGAAAGAAACAGGGCCTTAAAGTGAACACGTGTGCACAAGGGGGTGAAATTGCACAAAATGGAATCAACCAAGCTGTTAGCAGCAAAGAATGAAAGAAAATGGAGGGGTTTGTCCTGTGCCCTATCATATGCAGGAGAAGAAAAGATGTCTTAAGGGAGAGATATTGCATACAAAAGTTTCCAGAAGACATCACTGTCCCATGACAACTTATTTGTTGTCTAGAGGGGCTGAGGGATTGGTAGAAATAGAGGGGATTCCTGTGTACCAGGCTCATTCCTCCCACCACACCCCCACACGCAAATAGAATGTTTATAACGTGTGTAGGGCTTTTACAGAGATAAGTAATACTTTGTAAGATTAACCAATCTGGCAAATAGTTATTTAAATACACTTTAAAACTAATTTGGAGTGACTGTTCTCATTGATGTTTAATTGCTATTACTTATGTGTTTGACACAATTCATTTTAATAGTAGATGTTAATTTATAACAGAATTCAATCTTAGACAGACTACTTGGATGTTCAGATTTATAACATTTGCTTCAGTCATTGAAAGGGAACATGTAATCTGAACTATCCAAGTACATAGTTCAATGAAAACATTTCAATTTCCATGTCTATGATCGTACATGTCATTTTTGTCCAACTGAGATGTTCCACTAATGATGTGATGGGGTAGATTTAATGTGATTTCATGTTCAAAATAAAATGCTCATGAAAATTTCGACTTATGTTTTATAGATAGATGAAGTTGGAATCACTGAATATGTAAAAGGAGATAACCGAAAGTTTGAAATCTGGTGTGGTGGGAAGGAAGAAGTTTATATTATCCAGGTTGGCCATTTCAACATTATTCTAGAAGCCATCATCTGCTTTAAGACACAGAAGTCTGAATTTGCAAACAAAAGTCATTTTGGTTCCATTACGAAAGCTCTCATCCTTTTCGTGTAGGTCACTTGAAACATAATATCAATATTATTATCTGTCATCTATTTAAGCTTTTATCCCAGTAGCACTTGTTTAAAACTTAAATTGAGATACACCTGTGCTGCATTCTAGGGCTTTAAGTTTTCACAACTACACTAGAAGTTGAATCAACTATAGCTGACAGTTTGGCAGGTGCTTTCCTGTCTCCATCGCATCTCGAGAGTTAACAGATTTATAATAGTTCAGAGGGTACCTGATTCTGAGACATGAGGCTGTGACAGTTGAGATCTGATCCCTGCTTCTGAAGAACGTGGTTAAAGCCCTGGCCAGATGTGCTATAAGACCTATCCTGTTTCACAAAGGGGGACAGGAATCAGAACATTTCAAGAGGTGGTTGTCATTCCAATGACATTTGTTTCATGACTTAACGACAGCTCAGTGTGCTGGTAGTTTGTTTGTTTTTTTTTAATTCTGTACTAGGTGATCTTGGTTTGTTTTCGATATGTTAGCTCTTGGTATATTTTAACAAACATCTTGTAAGTAATGAGAGAATATAAAGGAAGCCTTCACTTTATTATCAGTAACTAAAATTATTCTGTAATAAATTGTCTTTACGAAAACAGTGGAGACTACCTTATTTTACCAAAATGAAACATAAAGATAATTATATTATTAAAAGAACCCTCCCACAAAGAAAAAAAGTGAGATTATATTTTGCTGTTTCTCAGAGCATTACCATTCCATTATTTATAGGCAATTTCAAAATAGTTTGGCTGTATTATTTCATTTAATCTAATGGCTAATTGTTTGCTTCTTAGAAGTGTTAAGAGTGGAAAGATTAGAACTTGATTATGGCTTTTTTTAAGGAGTATATCATGTTTTATATACTTAATAGCATGTTTAATCAGAAAGCATCAATTTAAAAAGGAAAAGTGTCTCTTGCCTTTTTTTTTTTTTTAAATCTTTAGGCTCCAAATACAGATGTGAAGGTGTCATGGTTAAAAGAAATACGAAATATTTTGTTGAAGCAACAGGAACTTATAACAGGTAAATTCAAATCTGAATTCCTCAAAACAAGAAGTATGATAACAGCTCATTGAATCAGATTTTGTGATAATTTTTATGGGGAATGGGGCTGATATTTGCTCTCTGCTATTAATAATGAAAGGGCTTGTTAAAACTAATTCATAGTAAGATCAAGATTCAGGGGATTGTTTAAACTACTTTGGCACATGAACTTTACACAAGAAAATGAACTCTTGTGTTTGAGAAGCAGTTATGAAGCAATGCAGTGACTTCTGAGTCCTTCCCATGAGGCAACTTGGCTTATTACCTCGAGTAATCATCACTTGGTGATGAAAATGGTTGTGTGTGTGTGTGTGTGTGTGAAAGTCACTGACCTTCAAGGAAGCAAGACATGTAGGCTTCTGAATAACTCTTAAATACACTTTGCTGTCTTTCCCAGTTAAAAAACGAGAGCAACAGAATCAGTTAACACAACGAGGTCAGCTTTTTTCTCAGCCGAATGTGTAAGTGATTATTCTTTAAGAAAAATCCCTCCAGTGATCTGTTCTCTGTCATGTGAAGCAATGTAATGAAAGTATCTCTGACCAACACTGCCTGCCATTTTAGCAATACTTCATCAAATTCTAAAAACACACCATTTTCTAAGTTCTAGCCTTTTACCTGGAGCCCCTTGATGTCAATAGTAGTATGATGGCCTTGGTCACCTTCAATCTGATTGGAGAAAGAGAATTGTAAGGATATGACAACAGATTAGATGAAGGACTGGCAGCCACTGCTGGCTCACAGCTTTGGTGGAGACCATTGGCTGGTGATTTTGGCCTCTCTTTCTACATAGTTAGAGAGCAGTCATAATGATAGCTCTGCTGCGAGATTAGAGATGAGGCCTTTGTGTCCTGCCTCTAGGGATTCTAAAAGGTGGCTTCCTTAGAATCTCCATACTGATCCCAAACCCCTGGCAGAGAAATTCACAACTTAGCCTCTGTGTAAGAAGGGATCACTACATTACTTATCAGACACACTATCTTGCTCCATTACACATCATCTTTCAAGGGTAACTAACATCAGGTACAATGTTTGGTTTGTCTGGGGTCTTAGGAGAACCATATAAAACTTACAGTGGAAGATTTTAATTCTCCAGGGTACACAAAACTCCATCTTTTATCAGACATTATAGGAGTAAAGTCTTTAGGTTTGATGTAATAATTGACTTTTTTATAAATAATTTTTTATTAGAGAAGTTGTAGTTTTACAAAAAATCCTGCAGAAAATACAGACTTCCCATATGCTACCCCCTATTATTTTTTAAAGGGGCTAAAATTTGTTGAACCCCTGCTACAGGCCGGAAGCATTATACATAGTTAATCTTGTAATAACTACATGAGACACCCATATTACAGATACGAAAACTGAGACTAAGGGCAATGATCTCTCTTTTTTTAAAAATTCAATTTTATTGAGATATACTCAGATACCATTACAATCATCCAGTATAAAATCAGTTGTTCACAATGCCATCGTATAGTTGTGCTTCATCACCACAATCAATTTTTGAACAATTTCATTTCTCCAAAAAAATAAAAATAAGAATAAAAATAAAACTAAAAGAGAATACCTGAAACATGCTATCCTCCATCCCACCCTATTTTTCAATTAATTTTTGTCCCCATTTTTCTACTCATTTGTCCATACACTGTATAAAGGGAGTGTGAGCCACAAAGTTTTCACAGTCATGCAGTCACACTGTGTAAGCTACATTGTTATATAGTCGTCTTCAAGAGTCAAAGCTACTGGGTTGCAGTTTGACAGTTTCAGGTATTTCCTTCTACCTATTCCAATACACTAAAACCTAAAAAGGAATATCTATATAATGCGTAAGAATATCCTCCAGAATGATCTCTCGACTCCATTTGAAATCTCTCAGCCACTGAAACTTTATTTTGTTTCATTTCTCTTCCCCCTTTTGGTCAAGAAGACTTTCTCAATCCCACAATGCTGGGTCCAGGTTCATCCCAGGGAGTCATGTCCCATGTTGCCAGGGAGATTTACACTCCTGGGAGTCATGTCCCACATAGGGGAAAGGGCAGTGAGTTTATCTGCCAAGTTTTGCCCCCCTGTCATTAACACTTGGTGTTAGTGTGGTACCTTTGTTACAATTGATGAAAGAATGTTATAATTATATTACTAACTCTAGTTCATAATTTACATTAGGGTGTATTTTTCCCATGCACCACCTTATTTTTAACATGTTGCATTAGTGTGTTACATCTGTTGTAATTCATGAAAGAACATTTTTATAATGGTACTGCTAACTGTAGACTATCATTGACAGTGGGGTTCAGTGCGTTATATAGTTTATGTTTGATCTTTTAATTTTTATCCTGGTAACTTATATGACCTAAAATTTTCCCCTTTTAACAACATTCATGTATATAATTCAATGCTTTTAATTACATTCACAATGTTGTGTTACCATCACCACCATCCATTTCCAAAACTTTCTCCATATCATCTCCTGAACTCTTCTCTGCATCCTCTCCAACACTTGCAATTTTTTTTTAATAGTAGTCATTCTAGTGGGTATGAAATGGTATCTCATTGTAGTTTTGATTTGCATTTCCCTAGTAGCTAATGATGTTGAGCATCTTTTCATATGCTTTTTAGTCATTTGTGTATTCTCTTTGGAGATGTCTATTCAAGTCTTTTGCCTATTTTTGAATTTTTTTTTTGTTTTTTTTTAATGTTGAGTTGTAGGATTTCTTTATATATTCTGCATATTACACCCTTTATCAGAAATGTGGTTTCCAGATAGTTTCTCCCATTGAATAGGTTGTCTTTTTACTTTAGTGATAGAGTCCTTGGATGCACAAATATTTTCAATTTTGAGGAGGTCCCATTTATCTATTTTTTCCTTTGTGTCTTGTGCTCTGGGTGTAAGTCTAAGAAACTATTGCCTATCACAGTATCCTGAAAATGCTTCCCTACATTTTTTTTCTAGGAGTTTTATAGTTCTGTGTTATTTAGGTCTTTGATCCATTTTGAGTTAAATTTTATATAAGGTGTGAGATAGGGGTCCTTCTTCATTCTTTTGCACAAGATATCCAGTTCTCCCAGCACCACTTGTTGAAGAGATGATTCTTTCTCAATTGAGTGGACTTGGCAGACTTGTCAAAAATCAATTGGTGTCTGAATAAAATTGTTTTGTTATTTTTTCCCAAAGAAAACATTCTAAGAGGAAAGTAAAAAAAAAAAAAAATCAAGTGGCCATAGATGTCAAGGTCTATTTCTGAACTCTCAATTTGATTCCATTGATCTATATATCTATCCTTGCACCAATACCATCCTGTTTGGTCATTGTAGCTTTGTAATAAGAATTAAAGTCAGCAAGTATGAGCCCTCCAACCTTGTTCTTCTTTTTCAAGATGGTTTTGGGTATTTGGGGCCCCTCACCCTTCCAAATAATACTGATGATAGGTTTTTCCATTTCTGTAAAGTCGGCTGTTAGAATTTTGATTGGTATTGCACTGAATCTGTAAATCATGTTGGGTAGAATTGACATCTTAGCAATATGTAGTCTTCGAATCCATGAGCATGAGATATCCTTCCATTTATTTAAATCTTTGATTTTTTTAGCAAAGTTTTGTAGTTTTCCATGTATAAGTTAAATTTTTTTGCATACTTGGTTAAATTTATTCCTAAATATTTGATTCTTTTAGTTGCTATTGTAAGCGGAACTTTTGCTTGATTTCCTCCTCAGATTCTTCGTTACTAGTGTATAGACACATTACTTATTTTTGCACATTGATCTTGTACCCTGCCAATTTGCTGAATCTGTTTATTAGACCTAGTAGCTTTGTTGTAGTTTTTTGGTACTTTCTAGCAATAACTGATCTGTAAAAGTCTTAGAGCAACAGGGATATCACACAATATATTTCCCTTGGAGCTAGAAGGTAGTAGTTTTTCTCTTGAATGCTAAAGAGAGCATCTGCTGACTTGGCTCCTAGAATTTAAGCTTTTGTATATTATAAAGAACTATAACCACACAAACTTAAATTAGGGGTTGGCTCTGTTTGAACGGATTCTCAGAGCACGTTCTTAACACATGGTATTGGTGGAAGAAATACTATTTTAAATTTCTTATTACTCTTACACTGTACAAAAGCTTTGTTTTTTTTTTAATGTATCTGCTATTTCAGAAAGCAGTGGCATGTTTTAACAAATACTAAAGAAACTGAATCTGAACATCCCAGTGCTCTGGAGGAAGGTGGTGGAGCAATTGTGCCAACTGAGGCAGATGCAAATTCAGGTATGTATAATGGTCACTGAAAGATAAGATTCGTGGCTGTGCAAGTGTTTTTCTCCCATCATTAATTTGGAAATTCTCCCAGTCTATTATCATTGTATAAACCAAACAAAGTTAACTCATTTTTATAAATCCTCTTTTCTTGTGCATATGCAATACACTCTGGTGGGCACTGTAAAGCAGCGGTTGTCAAAGTGTGGTTCCTGGACCAGTAACAGAAGCAGCAACAGGGAGCTGGTAAGGAAGGCAAATTCTCTGGCTCTGCCCCAAACCTTCTGAATCAGAAACTCTGGGAGTCAGGCCCAGCCATCTGCATTTTAACAAGCCCTCCAGGGGATTCTGATATATGCTCAAGCTTGAGAGTCCCTGCTGGAGAGGATCCAGAGAGGAATAAAACACATAAATGCTGGCTTCCAGCAATCCACACTTCACTTCCCATTAAGTTTCATGAATGAAGAGTCATTTGCAGCTGAAATAGTTATTGTTCTTATGCAAACTGTGTTGTTTAAAGTGATTTCAGGAGGCGGGGCAAGATGGCAGACTGGTGAGCTGTAAGTTTTAGTTACTCCTCCAGGAAAGTAGGTAAAAAGCAAGGAACTGCGTGGACTGGACACCACAGAGCAATCTGACTTTGGACATACTTCATACAACACTCATGAAAACGTGGAACTGCTGAGATCAGCGAAATCTGTAAGTTTTTGCCGCCAGGGGACCCGCGCCCCTCCCTGCCTGGCTCAGTCCCGGGGGAGGAGGGGCTGTCAGCTCCGGGAAGGAGAAGGGAGAACTGCAGTGGCTGCTCTTAGCGAAAACAAATTCTACTGATTCAAACTCCAACCATAGATAGACTGAGACCAGACACCAGAGACACTGAGAGCAGCCAGCCCAGCAGAGAGGAGACAGGCATAGAAAAAAAACAACACGAAAAACTCCAAAATAAAAGCAGAGGATTTTTGGAGTTCTGGTGAACACAGAAAGGGGAAGGGAGGAGCTCAGGCCTTGAGGTGCATATGCAAATCCCGAAGCAAAGCTGATCTCTCTGCCCTGTGCACCTTTCCTTAATGGCCCTGGTTGCTTTGTCTATTAGCATTTCAATAACCCATTAGATCTCTGAGGAGGGCCGTTTTTTTTTTTTTTTAAATCCTTTTTGCTTTTTCTAAAACAATTACTCTAAGAAGCTCAATACACAAAGCTTCAAAGAATTGCAATTTGGGCACGTCAAGTCAAGAGCAGAACTCAGAGAGCTCTGAGACAAAAGGCAATAATCCAGTGGCTGAGAAAATTCAGTAAACAACACAACTTCCCAAGAAAAGGGGGGTGTCCGCTCACAGCCACCATCCTGGTGGACAGGAAACACTCCTGCCCATCGCCAGCCCCATAGCCCAGAGCTGCCCCAGACAACCCAGTGTGACAGAAGTGCTTCAAATAACAGGCGCACACCACAAAACTGGGCGTGGACATTAGCCTTCCCTGCAACCTCAGCTGAATGTCCCAGAGCTGGGAAGGTGGAGCAGTGTGAATTAACAGAGCCCCATTCAGCCATCATTTGAGCAGACTGGGAGCCTCCCTACAAAGCCCAGCAGCCCAGAACTGCCCTGGGGGGACGACACTCACCTGTGACATAGCACAGTCATCCCTCAACAGAGGACCCGGGGTGCACAGCCTGGAAGAGGGGCCCACTTGCAAGTCTCAGGAGCCATACGCCAATACCAAAGACTTGTGGGTCAGTGGCAGAGACAAACTGTGGCAGGACTGAACTGAAGGATTAGACTATTGCAGCAGCTTTAAAACTCTAGGATCATCAGGGAGATTTGATTGTTAGGGCCACCCCCCCTCCCCGACTGCCCAGAAACACGCCCCACATACAGGGCAGGCAACACCAACTACACACGCAAGCTTGGTACACCAATTGGGCCCCACAAGACTCACTCCCCCACTCACCAAAAAGGCTAAGCAGGGGAGATCTGGCTTGTGGAGAACAGGTGGCTTGTGGACGCCACCAGCTGGTTAGTTAGAGAAAGTGTACTCCACGAAGCTGTAGATCTGATAAATTATAGATAAGGACTTCAATAGGTCTACAAACCCTAAAAGAACCCTATCAAGTTCAGCAAATGCCACGAGGCCAAAAACAACAGAAAATTATAAAGCATATGAAAAAACCAGACGATATGGATACCCAAGCCCAAGCACCCAAATCAAAAGACCAGAAGAGACACAGCACCTAGAGCAGCTACTCAAAGAACTAAAGATGAACAATGAGACCATAGTACGGGATATGAAGGAAATCAAGAAGACCCTAGAAGAGCATAAAGAAGACATTGCAAGACTAAATAAAAAAATGGATGATCTTATGGAAATTAAAGAAACTGTTGACCAAATTAAAAAGATTCTGGACACTCATAGTACAAGACTAGAGGAAGTTGAACAACGAATCAGTGACCTGGAAGATGACAGAATGGAAAATGAAAGCATAAAAGAAAGAATGGGGAAAAAAATTGAAAAACTCGAAATGGACCTCAGGGATATGATAGATAATATGAAACGTCCGAATATAAGACTCATTGGTGTCCCAGAAGGGGAAGAAAAGGGTAAAGGTCTAGGAAGAGTATTCAAAGAAATTGTTGGGGAAAACTTCCCAAATCTTCTAAACAACATAAATACACAAATCATAAATGCTCAGCGAACTCCAAATAGAATAAATCCAAAAAAAACCGACTCCGAGACATATACTGATCACACTGTCAAACATAGAAGAGAAGGAGCAAGTTCTGAAAGCAGCAAGAGAAAAGCAATTCACCACATACAAAGGAAACAGCATAAGACTAAGTAGTGACTACTCAGCAGCTACCATGGAGGCAAGAAGGCAGTGGCACAATATATTTAAAATTCTGAGTGAGAGGAATTTCCAGCCAAGAATACTTTATCCAGCAAAGCTCTCCTTCAAATTTGAGGGAGAGCTTAAATTTTTCACAGACAAAGAAATGCTGAGAGAATTTGCTAACAAGAGACCTGCCCTACTGGAGATACTAAAGTGAGCCCTACAGACAGAGAAACAAAGACAGGACAGAGAGACTTGGAGAAAGGTTCAGTACTAAAGAGATTCGGTATGGGTACAATAAAGGATATTAATAGAGAGAGGGAAAAATATGGCAAACATAATCCAAAGGATAAGATGGCCGATTCAAGAAATGCCTTCACGGTTTTAACGTTGAATGTAAATGGATTAAACTCCCCAATTAAAAGATATAGATTCGCAGAATGGATCAAAAAAAATGAACCATCAATATGTTGCATACAAGAGACTCATCTTAGACACAGGGACACAAAGAAACTGAAAGTGAAAGGATGGAAAAAAATATTTCATGCAAGCTACAGCCAAAAGAAAGCAGGTGTAGCAATATTAATCTCAGATAAAATAGACTTCAAATGCAGGGATGTTTTGAGAGACAAAGAAGGCCACTACATACTAATAAAAGGGGCAATTCAGCAAGAAGAATTAACAATCGTAAATGTCTATGCACCCAATCAAGGTGCCACAAAATACATGAGAGAAACACTGGCAAAACTAAAGGAAGCAATTGATGTTTCCACAATAATTGTGGGAGACTTCAACACATCACTCTCTCCTATAGATAGATCAACCAGACAGAAGACCAATAAGGAAATTGAAAACCTAAAGAATCTGATAAATGAATTAGATTTAACAGACATCTACAGGACATTACATCCCAAATCACCAGGATACACATACTTTTCTAGTGCTCACGGAACTTTCTCCAGAATAGATCATATGCTGGGACATAAAACAAGCCTCAATAAATTTAAAAAGATTGAAATTATTCAAAGCACATTCTCTGACCACAATGGAATACAATTAGAAGTCAATAACCATCAGAGACTTAGAAAATTCACAAATACCTGGAGGTTAAACAACACACTCCTAAACAATCAGTGGGTTAACGAAGAAATAGCAAGAGAAATTGCTAAATATATAGAGATGAATGAAAATGAGAACACAACATACCAAAACCTATGGGATGCAGCAAAAGCAGTGCTAAGGGGGAAATTTATAGCACTAAACGCATATATTAAAAAGGAAGAAAGAGCCAAAATCAAAGAACTAATGGATCAACTGAAGAAGCTGGAAAATGAACAGCAAACCAATCCTAAACCAAGTAGAAGAAAAGAAATAACAAGGATTAAAGCAGAAATCAATGACATAGAGAACAAAAAAACAATAGAGAGGATAAATATCACCAAAAGTTGGTTCTTTGAGAAGATCAACAAGATTGACAAGCCCCTCGCTAGACTGACAAAATCAAAAAGAGAGAAGACCCATATAAACAAAATAATGAATGAAAAAGGTGACATAACTGCAGATCCTGAAGAAATTAAAAAAATTATAAGAGGATACTATGAACAACTGTATGGCAACAAACTGGATAATGTAGAGGAAATGGACAATTTCCTGGAAACATATGAACAACCTAGACTGACCAGAGAAGAAATAGAAGACCTCAACCAACCCATCACAAGCAAAGAGATCCAATCAGTCATCAAAAATCTTCCCACAAATAAATGCCCAGGGCCAGATGGCTTCACAGGGGAATTCTACCAAACTTTCCAGAAAGAACTGACACCAATCTTACTCAAACTCTTTCAAAACATTGAAAAAAATGGAACACTACCTAACTCATTTTATGAAGCTAACATCAATCTAATACCAAAACCAGGCAAAGATGCTACAAAAAAGGAAAACTACCGGCCTATCTCCCTAACGAATATAGATGCAAAAATCCTCAACAAAATACTTGCAAATCGAATCCAAAGACACATTAAAAAAATCATACACCATGACCAAGTGGGGTTCATTCCAGGCATGCAAGGATGGTTCAACATCAGAAAAACAATCAATGTATTACAACACATTAAAAACTCGAAAGGGAAAAATCAATTGATCATCTCAATAGATGCTGAAAAAGCATTTGACAAAATCCACCATCCCTTTTTGATAAAAACACTTCAAAAGGTAGGAATTGAAGGAAACTTCCTCAACATGATAAAGAGCATACATGAAAAACCCACAGCCAGCATAGTACTCAATGGTGAGAGACTGAAAGCCTTCCCTCTAAGATCAGGAACGAGACAAGGATGCCCGCTGTCACCACTGTTATTCAACATTGTGCTGGAAGTGCTAGCCAGGGCAATCCGGCAAGACAAAGAAATAAAAGGCATCCAAATTGGAAAAGAAGAAGTAAAACTGTCATTGTTTGCAGATGATATGATCTTATATCTAGAAAACCCTGAGAAATCAACGATACACCTACTATAGCTAATAAACAAATTTAGCAAAGTAGCGGGATACAAGATTAATGCACATAAGTCAGTAATGTTTCTATATGCTAGAAATGAACAAACTGAAGAGACACTCAAGAAAAAGATACCATTTTCAATAGCAACTAAAAAAATCAAGTACCTAGGAATAAACTTAACCAAAGATGTAAAAGACCTATACAAAGAAAACTACATAACTCTACTAAAAGAAATAGAAGGGGACCTTAAAAGATGGAAAAATATTCCATGTTCATGGATAGGAAGGCTAAATGTCATTAAGATGTCAATTCTACCCAAACTCATCTACAGATTCAATGCAATCCCAATCAAAATTCCAACAACCTACTTTGCAGACTTGGAAAAGCTAGTTATCAAATTTATTTGGAAAGGGAAGATGCCTCGAATTGCTAAAGACACTCTAAAAAAGAAAAACGAAGTGGGAGGACTTACACTCCCTGACTTTGAAGCTTATTATAAAGCCACAGTTGCCAAAACAGCATGGTACTGGCACAAAGATAGACATATAGATCAATGGAATCGAATTGAGAATTCGGAGATAGACCCTCAGATCTATGGCCGACTGATCTTTGATAAGCCCCCCAAAGTCACCGAACTGAGCCATAATGGTCTTTTCAACAAATGGGGCTGGGAGAGTTGGATATCCATATCCAAAAGAATGAAAGAGGACCCCTACCTCACCCCCTACACAAAAATTAACGCAAAATGGACCAAAGATCTCAATATAAAAGAAAGTACCATAAAACTCCTAGAAGATAATGTAGGAAAACATCTTCAAGACCTTGTATTAGGCGGCCACTTCCTAGACTTTACACCCAAAGCACAAGCAACAAAAGAGAAAATAGATAAATGGGAACTCCTCCAGCTTAGAAGTTTCTGCACCTCAAAGGAATTTCTCAAAGGTAAAGAGGCAGCCAACTCAATGGGAAAAAATTTTTGGAAACCATGTATCTGACAAAAGACTGATATCTTGCATATACAAAGAAATCCTACAACTCAATGACAATAGTACAGACAGCCCAATTATAAAATGGGCAAAAGATATGAAAAGACAGTTCTCTGAAGAGGAAATACAAATGGCCAAGAAACACATGAAAAAATGTTCAGCTTCACTAGCTATTAGAGAGATGCAAATTAAGACCACAATGAGATACCATCTAACACCGGTTAGAATGGCTGCCATTAAACAAACAGGAAACTACAAATGCTGGAGGGGATGTGGAGAAATGGAACTCTTATTCATTGTTGGTGGGACTGTATAATGGTTCAGCCACTCTGGAAGTCAGTCTGGCAGTTTCTTAGGAAACTAGATATAGAGCTACCATTCGATCCAGCGATTGCACTTCTCGGTATATACCCGGAAGATCGGAAAGCAGTGACACGAACAGATATCTGCACGCCAATGTTCATAGCAGCATTATTCACAATTGCCAAGAGATGGAAACAACCCAAATGTCCTTCAACTGATGAGTGGATAAATAAAATGTGGTATATCCACACGATGGAATACTACGGGCAGTAAGAAGGAACGATGTGGTGAAACATATGACAACATGGATGAACCTTGAAGACATAATGCTGAGCGAAATAAGCCAGGCACAAAAAGAGAAATATTATATGCTACCACTAATGTGAACTTTGAAAAATGTAAAACAAATGGTTTATAATGTAGAATGTAGGGGAACTAGCAGTAGAGAGCAATTAAGGAAGGGGGAACAATAATCCAAGAAGAACAGATAAGCTATTTAACGTTCTGGGGATGCCCAGAAATGACTATGGTCTGTTAATTTCTGATGGATGTAGTAGGAACAAGTTCACTGAAATGTTGCTATATTATGCAACTTTCTTGGGGTAAAGTAGGAACATGTTGGAAATTAAGCAGTTATCTCAGGTTAGTTGTCTTTTTCTTACTCCCTTGTTATGGTCTCTTTGAAATGTTCTTTTATTGTATGTTTGTTTTCTTTTTAACTTTTTTTTTCATACAGTTGATTTAAAAAAGACGGGAAAGTTAAAAAAAAAAAAGAAAAAAGAAAAAAGACAAACAAGGAAAAAAAAAAAGATGTAGTGCCCCCTTGAGGAGCCTGTGGAGAATGCAGGGGTATTCGCCTACCCCACCTCCATGGTTGCTAACATGACCACAGACATAGGGGACTGGTGGTTTGATGGGTAGAGCCCTCTACCATAAGTTTTACCCTTGGGAAGACAGTTGCTGCAAAGGAGAGGCTAGGCCTCCCTGTATTTGTTCCTAAGAGTCTCCTCCTGAATGCCTCTTTGTTGCTCAGATGTGGCCCTCTGTCTCTGGCTAAGCCAACTTGAAAGGTGAAATCACTGCCCTCCCCCCTACGTGGGATCAGACACCCAGGGAAGTGAATCTCCCTGGCAACGTGGAATATGACTCCCGGGGAGGAATGTAGACCCGGCATCGTGGGATGGAGAACATCTTCTTGACCAAAAGGGGGATGTGAAAGGAAATGAAATAAGCTTCAGTGGCAGAGAGATTCCAAAACCAGCTGAGAGATCACTCTGGTGGGCACTCTTACGCACACTTTAGACAACCTTTTTTAGGTTCTAAAGAATTGGGGTAGCTGGTGGTGGATACCTGAAACTATCAAACTACAACCCAGAACCCATGAATCTCGAAGACAGTTGTATAAAAATGTAGCTTATGAGGGGTGACAGTGGGATTGGGAATGCCATAAGGACCAAACTCCACTTTGTCTAGTTTATGGATGGATGTGTAGAAAAGTAGGGGAAGGAAACAAACAGACAAAGGTACCCAGTGTTCTTTTTTACTTCAATTGCTCTTTTTCACTCTAATTATTATTCTTGTTATTTTTGTGTGTGTGCTAATGAAGGTGTCAGGGATTGATTTAGGTGATGAATGTACAACTATGTAATGGTATTGTAAACAATCGAAAGTACGATTTGTTTTGTATGACTGCGTGGTATGTGAATATATCTCAATAAAATGATGATAAAAAAAATAAAGTGATTTCAAACTGTGTTGAATTCATCAGACATTAAGATAACACTACCTAGGTGCCAGGAATTGTACAAAGTGCTGGACAGTCTATTTAACATACACTCAGCCACCATCCCCGTGAAGCTGGGAAAGTAGAAAGACAGTGCAACAATCAAGTAACGTTAAATGTGGGAAGTCATATGTCAGAGGAGGTATTAGGTATTGTACAAGCGCACAGCAGGTCACACCTAAACCACTCGAGGGACAACAGCAGACTCTCCCCTGTAGCGATGTCTAACCTGATGCCCTAAATATGGTGGTCCTTACTCTGGAAGGGTTCTCCACTAGTTGAGGAGAAACACATGATTGCAACTTTGCTTAGCTTTCAGGTATCCATTTAAAGGTCCCTTCCCCCAGATCATCTATGCTGTTGTCCCCAGAGCAGTCAGGAGAGAGCCTGGTGTCAATGCCTTCATTTTCCAGATGAGGAGACCAAGACACAGAAAGTTGAGTTGACTTTCCCAAGGTCACATGGACAGTTTCCTATGGTCAAGATGAAAGTCTGTTAATTCTCTGCTTGTATTTGATTGCTTAATTCAAATTAACTCAATATATTTATTTTAATTGAGCACCTCCTGCATGCAAGGCTCTTATGAGGCATGCCAGGATATATAACACATGGTCTCTGCCTAGTCAAAGAAATAAGGCAAGTAAAAAAATAAGTGTATTACTGGGCAGAATGTAATAAGTGCTCTAAGAGTGATGGCAATAAAAATGCTACAGAATGTTTGGAAGAGATGATTTTTCTGTAAGAAGGGTAAATATTCTCTGAAACATTATTTAACTTCTTACTTTTTTTAACTGCTCTCCCACCAACACAACCCCAACCTGCATTCATTCTAAAAAATAAAAGAAGTAAATGACAGTCTAGGTCCTTTCTAAAATATCAGAAAATTTTAAATAGTGCAATCTAATCAAAGGTTTAATTATAGAAAGAAACTGTTCTTGGCCCATTGATGCTCACATGCCTTTATTATTACACTCCAATTTACTTATCTTCCTCGGGCAAACAAGCACCATTAAGTAACTTTGCCACAGTCCCAAGTTTTTTTTGTTTGTTTGTTTTACAGATTGGACAGAAATGTCACCATCTGCAGAAATCTTTGAAGAGGAGTGGACAAGCAACTTTTTCTACTCTAGTTGTGCAGAAAATGAACATGAAAATAGGCCCTTGATGGTTAGTAATGACATATTAAAATTAAAACCCTTGAAGCAGTCTTACTGATGGGCTAGTTGGGACACTTAGAGGTAAACTTTTCTCAGCATCCTTTAGGTCATTCGGTGTATATCCCAGCCAAAGAATTTGAAACAAGTCTTGTTATGAACATTCAAGAATTCTCTAAGTAGTACTTAATGAGTTATATATGGAGTCTCTACTGAAGTTGATGAGATAGTGTATTTTTTTAAGTCTCTGTGAAATGACCATTTTTATCTTTAGTTGGCTTCACCACTGTGTTTTCCATTGAGGCACACACAGTAGAATCAGAAAGCAAAGGAGCTCCAAATACACTTTAACAATCAGATTAGATTCCAGATTGGCAAATTTAGGAAATAAACATTACACATTCAAAACTCTTTAATAACGTCTGGGGGAATGTATTGTAATGCATTCTTTAAAAATGTGTTAATGAACCCAAATCTCGGTATAATAGAACAACGGGGCATCCTGTAAAGCAGAAAGGAGTTAGCTTGGGGTGAAAGTAAGGGTGTGTTTGGTTGGTTTTAAGAAGAAATTGTTTCCAAAGCTGGTAGAAATCTAATGGGTTATTAGAGGGGAGTTAGGACTATTTAGGAAAAATTTCTAATTTTCTGAAGTCACCAGCCTGGAGGGTAAGAATGATCTTTTGTGATGGACTGTATGCTTCAGAGCAACTGATTCTGTTTGGTAGTCCTAATGTTAGGGTAAGAGTGTAACAACATGGGTAATCACAAAGCTGGATAATTTTGACTCCGGAATCTCTCCTAAACAAGTAACAGAATAGCCTTTCTTCTAATAATTGATCATAATATGTATCTATATGGTAGTTTACGGTTTACAAAATGATTTTACATTTAATGTTCACAGCATGAGTGTGCAAAAGGGAGAATTTTATTGCCCTCAATTTGCATGGGAAAAAACTGAGGCTCAGAGATGTTAAGAGTTTTGCCCAGAGTCAACTGTTTAAAGCAGCAGTTCTCAAACTTTTTATTCTCAGGAACCCTTTACAGTCTTAAAAATTATTGCAAACCCCAAAGAGTTTTTGTTGATGTTGGACTCATCTGTTGATACATACCAGATTATAAATAAAAATTGAGAAATATAGAATTATTTGTTCATAACTTAAAATAACATTAGTGTACCTGTTGTAAGTTTATACAAATAACATTTTTATTAAAGAGCTACACTTTTCAAAACAAAAAATTTAGTGAGGCATGGCATTAAATTTTTTTTGAAAATCTCTAACATTTAGCTTTAGTAGAAGACAGCTGGATGCTCATATCTGCTTTTGCATTCAATCTGTTGTGATATTATTATATGTTGTGTGGCCTCTAAAAAACTCTGTTGCACTCTTGTAAGAGTATGAGAGTGAAAAAGGCAAATAATATCTTAATATAGATTTGACCTTGAAGTCCCCTTGAAAGGGTGTCAGGAAACCCCAAGGGCCTGCCTCTCACACTTTAGGAACTTCTAGTGTAGATTAATAACAAAAAGGACTTGCATTTCCTGAATTAATATTCTCTGAGTATGAGAGGGTTTGGGGTGTGATGGTTGTTCACGTATAAGGATAAAGTCAGGGGAAGCCAGTTCGTGTTTCAGTATTTGCTGGAGATGATCTACAAACGGATTGTCAAGAAGTGATTGAGAGGCAGGGCAAGATGGCAGACTGGTGAGCTGTATGTTTTAGTTACTCCTCCAGGAAAGTAGGTAAAAAGCCAGGAACTGCGTGGACTGGACACCACAGAGCAATCTGACTTTGGGCATACTTCATACAACACTCATGAAAACGTGGAACTGCTGAGATCAGCGAAATCTGTAAGTTTTTGCGGCCAGGGGACCCACGCCCCTCCCTGCCAGGCTCAGTCCCGGGGGAGGAGGGGCTGTCAGCTCCGGGAAGGAGAAGGGAGAATTGCAGTGGCTGCTCTTACCGGAAACTCATTCTACTGATTCAAACTCCAACCATACATAGACTGAGGCCAGACACCAGAGACTCTGAGAGCAGCCAGCCCAGCAGAGAGGAGACAGACATAGAAAAAAAACAACACGAAAAACTCCAAAATAAAAGCAGAGGATTTTTGGAGTTCTGGTGAACATAGAAAGGGGAAGGGCAGAGCTCAGGCCCTGAGGCGCATATGCAAATCCCAAAGAAAAGCTGATCTCTCTGCCCTGTGGACCTTTCCTTAATGGCCCTGGTTGCTTTGTCTCTTAGCATTTCAATAACCCATTAGATCTCTGAGGAGGGCACTTTTTTTTTTTTTAATCCTTTTTTGTTTTTCTAAAACAATTACTCTAAGAAGCCCAATACAGAAAGCTTCAAAGACTTGCTATTTGGGCAGGTCAAGTCAAGAGCAGAACTAGGAGAGCTCTGAGACAAAAGGCAATAATCCAGTGGCTGAGAAAATTCACTAAACACCACAACTTCCCAAGAAAAGGGGGGTGTCTGCTCACAGCCATCATCCTGGTGGACAGGAAACACTCCTGCCCATCGCGAGCCCCATAGCCCAGAACTGCCCCAGACAACCCAGTGTGACGGAAGTGCTTCAAATAACAGGCACACACCACAAAACTGGGCGTGGACATTAGCCTTCCCTGCAACCTCAGCTGATTGTCCCAGAGTTGGGAAGGTGGAGCAGTGTGAATTAACAAAGCCCCATTCAGCCATCATTTGAGCAGACTGGGAGCCTCCCTACAAAGCCCAGCAGCCCAGAACTGCCCTGGGGGGACGGCACTCACCTGTGACATAGCACAGTCATCCCTCAACAGAGGACCCGGGGTGCACGGCCTGGAAGAGGGGCCCACTTGCAAGTCTCAGGAGCCATACGCCAATACCAAGGACTTGTGGGTCAGTGGCAGAGACAAACTGTGGCAGGACTGAACTGAAGGATTAGACTATTGCAGCAGCTTTAAAACTCTAGGATCATCAGGGAGATTTGATTGTTAGGGCCACCCCCCCTCCCTGACTGCCCAGAAACACGCCCCATATACAGGGCAGGCAACACCAACTACACACGCAAGCTTGGTACACCAATTGGACCCCACAAGACTCACTCCCCCACTCACCAAAAAGGCTAAGCAGGGGAGACCTGGCTTGTGAAGAACAGGTGGCTCGTGGACACCACCTGCTGGTTAGTTAGAGAAAGTGTACTCCACGAAGCTGTAGATCTGATAAATTAGAGATAAGGACTTCAATTGGTCTACAAATCCTAAAAGAACCCTATCAAGTTCAGCAAATGCCACGAGGCCAAAAACAACAGAAAATTATAAAGCATATGAAAAAAACAGACGATATGGATAACCCAAGCCCAAGCACCCAAATCAAAAGATCAGAAGAGACACAGCACCTAGAGCAGCTACTCAAAGAACTAAAGATGAACAATGAGACCATAGTACGGGAGATAAAGGAAATCAAGAAGACCCTAGAAGAGCATAAAGAAGACACTGCAAGACTAAATAAAAAAATGGATGATCTTATGGAAATTAAAGAAACTGTTGACCAAATTAAAAAGATTCTGGACACTCATAGTACAAGACTAGAGGAAGTTGAACAACGAATCAGTGACCTCGAAGATGACAGAATGGAAAATGAAAGCATAAAAGAAAGAATGGGGGAGGCGGGGCAAGATGGCAGACTGGTGAGCTGTAAGTTTTAGTTACTCCTCCAGGAAAGTAGGTAAAAAGCCAGGAACTGCGTGGACTGGACACCACAGAGCAATCTGACTTTGGGCATACTTCATACAACACTCATGAAAATGTCGAACTGCTGAGATCAGCGAAATCTGTAAGTTTTTGCGGCCAGGGGACCCGCGCCCCTCCCTGCCAGGCTCAGTCCCGAGGGAGGAGGGGCTGTCAGCTCCGGGAAGGAGAAGGGAGAACTGCAGTGGTAGCCCTTCTCAGAAACTCATTCTACTGATTCATACTCCAACCATAGATAGACTGAGACCAGACACCAGAGAATCTGAGAGCTGCCAGCCCAGCAGAGAGGAGACAGGCATAGAAAAAAAAAATAACGCGAAAAACTCCAATAAAAACAGAGGATTTTTGGAGTTCTGGTGAACACAGAAAGGGGAAGGGCGGAGCTCAGGCCTTGAGGCGCATATGCAAATCCTGAAGAAAAGCTGATCTCTCTGCCCTGTGGACCTTTCCTTAATGGCCCTGGTTGCTTTGTCTATTAGCATTTCAATAACCCATTAGATCTCTGAGGAAGGCCCTTTTTTTTTTTTTAATCCTTTTTTCTTTTTCTAAAACAATTACTCTAAGAAGCCCAATACAGAAAGCTTCAAAGAATTGCAATTTGGGCACATCAAGTCAAGAGCAGAACTAAGAGAGCTCTGAGACAAAAGGCAATAATCCAGTGACTGAGAAAATTCACTAAACACCACAACTTCCCAAGAAAAGGGGGGTGTCTGCTCACAGCCACCATCCTGGTGGACAGGAAACACTCCTGCCCATCGCCAGCCCCATAGCCCAGAGCTGCCCCAGACAACCCAGTGTGACGGAAGTGCTTCAAATAACAGGCACACACCACAAAACTGGGCGTGGACATTAGCCTTCCCTGCAACCTCAGCTGATTGTCCCAGAGCTGGAAAGGTGGAGCAGTGTGAATTAACGAAGCCCCATTGAGCCATCATTTGAGCAGACTGGGAGCCTCCCTACACAGCCCAGAAGCCCAGAACTGCCCTGGGGGGACGGCACTCACCTGTGACATAGCACAGTCATCCCTCAACAGAGGACCCGGGGTGCACAGCCTGGAAGAGGGGCCCACTTGCAAGTCTCAGGAGCCATACGCCAATACCAAAGACTTGTGGGTCAGTGGCAGAGACAAACTGTGGCAGGACTGAACTGAAGGATTAGACTATTGCAGCAGCTTTGAAACTCTAGGATCATCAGGGAGATTTGATTGTTAGGGCCACCACCCCTCCCCGACTGCCCAGAAACACGCCCCACATACAGGGCAGTCAACACCAACTACACACGCAAGCTTGGTACACCAATTGAGCCCCACAAGACTCACTCCCCTACTCACCAAAAAGGCTAAGCAGGGGAGAACTGGCTTGTGGAGAACAGGTGGCTCGTGGACGCCACCTGCTGGTTAGTTAGAGAAAGTACTCCACGAAGCTGTAGATCTGATAAATTAGAGATAAGGACTTCAATAGGTCTACAAACCTTAAAAGAACCCTATCAAGTTCAGCAAATGCCACGAGGCCAAAAACAACAGAAAATTATAAAGCATATGAAAAAACCAGACGATATGGATAACCCAAGCCCAAGCACCCAAATCAAAAGACCAGAAGAGACACAGCACCTAGAGCAGCTACTCAAAGAACTAAAGATGAACAACGAGACCATAGTACGGGATATGAAGGAAATCAAGAAGACTCTAGAAGAGCATAAAGAAGACATCGCAAGACTAAATAAAAAAATGGATGATCTTATGGAAATTAAAGAAACTGTTGACCAAATTAAAAAGATTCTGGACACTCATAGTACAAGACTAGAGGAAGTTGAACAACGAATCAGTGACCTGGAAGATGACAGAATGGAAAATAAAAGCATAAAAGAAAGAATGGGGAAAAAAATTGAAAAAATCGAAATGGACCTCAGGGATATGATAGATAATATGAAACGTCCAAATATAAGACTCATTGGTGTCCCAGAAGGGGAAGAAAAGGGTAAAGGTCTAGGAAGAGTATTCAAAGAATTTGTTGGGGAAAACTTCCCAAATCTTCAAAACAACATAAATACACAAATCATAAATGCTCAGCGAACCCCAAATAGAATAAATCCAAATAAACCCACTCCGAGACATATACTGATCACACTGTCAAACACAGAAGAGAAGGAGCAAGTTCTGAAAGCAACAAGAGAAAAGCAATTCACCACATACAAAGGAAACAGCATAAGACTAAGTAGTGACTACTCAGCAGCCACCATGGAGGCAAGAAGGCAGTGGCATAATATATTTAAAATTCTGAGTGAGAAAAATTTCCAGCCAAGAATACTTTATCCAGCAAAGCTCTCCTTCAAATTTGAGGGAGAGCTTAAATTTTTCACAGACAAACAAATGCTGAGAGAATTTGCTAACAAGAGACCTGCCCTACTGGAGATACTAAAGGGAGCCCTACAGACAGAGAAACAAAGACAGGACAGAGAGACTTGGAGAAAGGTTCAGTACTAAAGAGATTTGGTATGGGTACAATAAAGGATATTAATAGAGAGAGGGAAAAATATGGCAAACATAAACCAAAGGATAAGATGGCCGATTCAAGAAATGCCTTCACAGTTTTAACGCTGAATGTAAATGGATTAAACTCCCCAATTAAAAGATATAGATTCGCAGAATGGATCAAAAAAAATGAACCATCAATATGTTGCATACAAGAGACTCATCTTAGACACAGGGACACAAAGAAACTGAAAGTGAAAGGATGGAAAAAAATATTTCATGCAAGCTACAGCCAAAAGAAAGCAGGTGTAGCAATATTAATCTCAGATAAAATAGACTTTAATAAATTTAATAAATAGGGAGTGAATCTCCCTGGCAACGTGGAATATGACTCCTGGGGAGGAATGTAGACCCGGCATCGTGGGACGGAGAACATCTTCTTGACCAAAAGGGGGATGTGAAAGGAAATGAAATAAGCTACAGTAGCAGAGAAATTCCAAAAGGAGCCGAGAGGTCACTCTGGTGGGCACTCTTACACACACTTTAGACAACCCTTTTTAGGTTCTAAAGAATTGGGGTAGCTGGTGGTGGATACCTGAAACTATCAAACTACAACCCAGAACCCATGAATCTTGAAGACAGTTGTATAAAAATGTAGCTTATGAGGGGTGACAATGGGATTGGGAAAGCCATAAGGACCACACTCCACTTTGTCTAGTTATGGATGGATGAGTAGAAAAATAGGGGAAGGAAACAAACAAAGAAACAGACAAAGGTACCCAGTGTTCTTTTTTACTTCAATTGCTAGTAATCTAAGTCCTTTGTAGGTCAGAGGACTCAAGTACAGTCTCATGAAGGTCTTTGAACACATACAATAGGTTTGTGAAAATTTGAGCTGCAATGTAATATGTTTATTGTTGCCTTAGTATTTCCATTGTTGGCTACTAATTCATTTATTATTTAGGTTGGTGAAAAATCTAAACAGAAGCAAAGAAGGTCTGATTCCAGGGAACAGTTTATAGATTTTAATCGGTGACTATAGGTTTCGGAATGCCAAATGTACAGATATAATATGAACAAACTGTATACCATTTGTTTAATGGCTAACAGGTTTAAAACTTCATCAAATACTAAATTAATATAGGGTAAGAACCTCTTTGCACCTAGAAGTAAAACTGCAAACATATTATGTTAAATTCATGAATAAAGATTTTTAAAACATACTAAACTTTTCCATACAAGGTTAGTAGGCCTGGAGGAGAGTTTCAGATACCATGATGTCTTGTAAGAGATTCTTCAGAATTAAATATTGAAGATATATTTGAAGGTGCTAGCTGACTGTTCCGTAGATAAACGAGTATTCTTGTAGATTTTTTCCCTTAACACTTAGCTTTCTACGAAAAGGTAGACTTGTTTGTAGACAAGATTATTATTGTGAACACAAAGTCCCCTGAATTCCTAGTATTGTCATTGTGTTTGAATTCCAGGTACAGGTACATTGTGTTCAAATGAATCTCACAGACCTGGAGTAACTAATTTGGTTCCAAATTTCATTAACAAACTGAAACCAAATCTGAGGATGATAGGGCTAAATATAAATATTGGGTCACATGGGAACCCCTCAATTGGAGGAGCCAGTTTTTGTTTGTTGGTTTGGGTTCTCTAACTCTGAGTCGCCTTTCGAAGGTTTTCTTCACGAATTGTGTAAGAAACTATTTGAATCATTTAGACATTTAGAAATTAGATAAGAATGTGATCCCAGTAAACTGACCTAATTGTCATTTATTTGAAAAGAAATAACCACACGTAACAACTGCAGAATACACATTATTTTTAAGTATACATGGAATATTCACCACGATAGACCAGATGCTGGACTGTGAAACAAATTTTGATAAATTTCAAATGGCTGGAATCATATAAAGTCTCAAAGACATTATATTAGAAGTCAGTAATCCCCAAATATTTGGATATTAAGCAGCATACTTCTAAACAGCTAATAGGGCAAAGGAGATATTCTAAACTAAATTAGAAAATACTTCAAATTTAATGAACTTTAAAATGCAATGTATCAAAATTTGGGGTTGCAGCTGAAGAGGTGCTTGGAAGGAAATATATTGCATTAATGATCTGTATTAGAATATAAGACATTTTAAAATATCAATATTTAAGCTTCCACTTTAGAAAATAAAAGCAAATTAAACCCAGACAAAGAAAAGAAAGAATAAATTAATGGAGCACAAATCCATGTATTAGAAAACCAATAAGCAATAAAGAAAATCAAACATTCTTTCTTTTTTAAGCAGTTTTATTGAGATATATTCACATACCATACAATCCATTGTCATACAGTCAGTGGCTTTTAGTGTAATCACAGAATTGTGTGTTCATCACTACAATCAGTTTTAGAACATTTTCATTACTCCAAAAAGAAAAACCCCATACCCCTTAGCAGTCACCTCCCAAACCCTCTATCCTTCACCTGCCCTACATAACCACTAATTTAATTCTGTCTCTACAGGTTTATTTATATTTCAAGAATATTAAAATATTACTGTTAACTATAGTACATAGTTTGCATTAGGTATGTTTTTTCCCATGTACCACCCTATTATTAACACCTTGTACTAGTGATGTACATTTGTTATATTTCATAAAAGAATGTTCTTATAGTTGTGCTATTCACCACAGACTTCATCCACCACAGGGTTCACCGCATTATACAATTCCATGTTTTATCATCTAGCTTTCCTTCCAGTAACATGCATGACCTAAAACTACCCCTTCCATCCACATTCACACCCATAATTCAGTGCTGTTAATTATGCTCACAGTAATGTGTTACCATAACCTCTATCCATTCCCAAACATTTACAATCAACCTGAATAGAAATTCTACACAAATTAAGCATCAGTTCCCCACTCTCTACCCCTATTCTATTTCCTGGTAACCTATATTTTAGATTTTAACTTTGAGTTTATTATACTTAGTTCATATTACTGAGCTCAAACAATATCTGTTCTTTTGTGTCTGGCTTATTTCACTCAACGTAATCTCCTCAAGGTTCATCCGTGTTGTCACATGCATCAGGATTTCATTCCTTTTTATGGCTGAATAGTATTTGATTGTTTATATATACCACATTTTGTTTGTGCATTCTTCGTGTGATGGACACTTGGGTTGATTCCATCTTTTGGCAATTGTGAATAATGCCACCATGGACATTGGTGTGCAAATGTCTGTTCACGCCTCTGCTCTCAGTCCTCCTGGGTATGTACTGAGAAGTGGAATTGCCAGGACATAGGGCAACTCTATATTTAGTTTTCTGAGGAACCACCAAACTGTCTTCCACAGTGGCTGCACCATTTTACATTCCCACCAGCAGTAAATAAGTGGACCTCTTTTTCCACATCCTCTCCAACACTTGTAGTTTTCTGTTTTTGTTTTTTTTTTTTAAATAATAGACATTCTAGTAGGTATGAAATGATATCTCATTGTGGTTTTGATTTGCATTTTCCTCATATTAGTTATACTGAGCAACTTTTCATGCGATTTTGGCCATTTGTATTGCCTCTTTAGGAAAATGTTTATTCAAGTCTTTTGCCCATTTTTAAATTGGGTTGTCATTTTATTGTTGAGTTCTAGGATTTATTTATATATTCTGGATATTAAATGCTTATCAGATATGTGGTTTCCAAATTTTTCTTCCATTGTGTAGGCTGCCTTTTCACATTCTTGACAAAGCTTTGAAGCACAGAAGTTTTTAATTTTGAAGTGGTCCTACTTATTTTTTTTTCTTTTGTTGCTTGTGCTTTGGGTGTACAGTCTAAGAAATCACTGCCTAACACAAAATCTTGTAGATGCTTCCCTACTTATTCTTCAAAATGTATTATGGTCCTGTTTCTTATATTTAAGTCTTTGATCCATTTTGAGTCAATTTTTGTAGAAGATGTGAGGTAGGGGTCCTCTTTCTTTTGAGTGTGGATATGCCATTCTCCCAGAACAATTTGTTAAAGAGTCTATTCTGTCCCAGTTGGGTGGACTTGGCAACATTGTCAAATATCAATTGGGCATAGATGTGAGGATCTATTTCTGAACTCCCAATTTGATTCCACTGGTTAGTATGTCTGTCTTTATGCCAGTACCATGCTGTTTGACAACAGTAGCTTTGACATATACTTTAAAGGCAGGAAGTGTGAGTCCTCCAACTTTGTTCTTTTTCAAGTTGTTTTTGGCTATTTGGAGCACCTTACCCTTCCAAATAAATTTAACAATTGGCATTTCCAATAATGCAGAGTAGGCTGTTGGAATTTTGATTGGGATTGCATTGAATCTGTAAATAATTTTGGGTAGAATTGACATCTTAACAATTTTTAGTCATCGCATCCATGAATGCAGAATGAACTTCCATTTATTTAAGTCTTCTTTGATTTCTTTTAGCAATGTTTTTTAGTTTTCTACATATAAATTCTTTACATCATTGGTTAAATTTACTCCTAGATATCTTATTCTTTTAGGTGCTATTGGAAGTGAAATTTTTTCTTGATTTCCTCCTCAGATTGCTCATGACTAGTGTATGTAAACACTACTGATATTGGTGTGTTGACCTTATATACTGCCACTTTGGTGAACTCATTTATTAGCTCTAGTAGGTTGGTTGTAGTTTTCTTAGGACTTTCTAGATATATAGGATAATGTCATCTGCAAATAGGGAATGTTTTACTTCTTCCTTTCTGATTTTGATGCCTTTTATTTCTTTTTCTTGCCTAATTGCTCTAGCTAGAACTTCTAGCACAGTGTTGAATATCAGTCATGACAGAGGACATCTTTGTCTTGTTCCTGATCTTAGAGGGAAAGATTTCAGTCTCTCACCATTGAGTACAATGTTATGTGTGGGTTTTTTATATATGCCCTTTATTATGTTGAGGAAATTTCCTTCTATTCTTATCTTTTAAAATGTTTGATCAAGAAAAGATACTGGTTTTTGTCAAATGTCTTCTTTGAGTCAATTGAGATGAACATTGGTTTCTCCCCTTCAATTTGTTAATGTGATGTATTATGTTAATTTATTTTCTTGTGTTGAACTACCCTTGCATGCCTGGGATAAACCCACATTATTATTGTGTATAATTCTTTTGATGTGTTATTGCATTTGATTAGTATTTTGTTAAGGATTTTTGCATCTATATTCTTAAAGAGATTGGTCTGTAATTTTCTTTTCTTGTAGTACCTTTATCTGGCTTTGGTTTTAGGGTGATGTTGGCCTCATAGAATGAGTTAGCTAGTGTTCCCTCCTCTTTAATTTTTTGGAAGATTTTGAGCAGGATTGGTATTAATTCTTCTTGGAATTATTGGCGCAATTAACCTGTGAAGCCATCTGGTCCTGGGCTTTGCGTTGTTGGGAGATTTTTGATGACTGGTTCAATCTTTTTACTTATAATTGGTCTGTTAAGGTCTTCTATTTCTTTTAGAGTCAGTGTATGTTGTTCATGTGTTTCTAGGAATTTGCTTATTTCATCTCATTTGCCTAATTTGTTGGCATATGGTTCCTAGCATCCTCTTATCATCTTTTTTATTTCTCTGGGGTTGGTAGTTGTATCTCCGTTCTCATTTCTGATTCTGTTTATTTGCATCTGTTTTCCTTTCTTCTTAGTCTGTCTAGCTAAGGGTTTGTCAATTTTATTGATCTTCTAAAAAAACTAACTCTAGGTTTTATTTATTCTGACTTGTTTTTCATTGTCAGTTTCATTTATTTCTGTTCTAATCTTTGTTATTTCTTTCCTTCTGCTTATTTTGAGATTAGTTTGTTGTTCTTTTTCTAGTTCCTCCAGGATGCAGTTAGGCCTTTGGTTTTAGCTCTTCTTCTTTCTTAATATAGGCATTTAAAGCTAGAAATTTCCCTCTCAGCTATGTCTTTATGCATCCCATCAAGTTTTTCTCTTTTTTTAAATTTAATTTTATTGAGATTGTTCACATACCATACAATTATCCAAAGATCCAAAGTGTACAATGAATTGCCCCTGGTACCATCATGCAGCTGTGCATCCATCATCACAATTAATTTTTTTCAATTTTTAGAACATTTTCATTACTCCAGAAAAAAAATAGACAAAAAAGCCCTCAAATCCCAACTACCCCTAACCCCTTCATTATTGACTCACAGTATTGGTATAGTACATTTGTTACTGTTGATGAAAGAATGTTAAAATACTGTTAACTGTAGTATATAGTTGGCAATAGGTATATTTTCCCTCTATGTACCCCTCTATTATTAACTTCTGGTTATAGTGTCATACATTTGCTCTAGTTCATGAAAGAGATTTCTAATATTTGTACAGTTAATCATGGACATTACCCATCACAAGTTTCACTGTTCTATACATTCCCATCTTTTGACCTTCAACTTTCCTTCCGGTGACATATGCGACTCTGAGCTTCCCCTTTATACCACATTCACACACCATTCAGCACTGTTAGTTATTCTCACAACATGCTACCATCACCTCTGTCCATTTCCAAATGTTTAAGTTCACCCTAGTTGAACATTCTGCTCATAATAAGCAACCACTCCCCATTCCTTAGCCTCATTCTATATTCTGGTAACTTATATCTCATGTCTATGAGTTTACATATTATAAGTAGTTCATATCAGTGAGAACCTGCAATATTTGTCCTTATGTGTCTGACTTACTTCACTGAATATAGTGCCCTCAAGGTTTCTTCATCAACCTGTTTTTTTTCAAGACAGTTTTGTTCACCCACCATACTTTCCATCCTAAGTAAACAATCGATGGTTTCTGTATAGTCATGTATTTATGTATTCACCACCATCACCACTATCTATATAAAGACATCTCCATTTCTTCCACAAAGAAGGAGGAAGAATCAAATAAGGTAGAGAGACTAAAGAAAAACAAGAAAGAGAAAAAAACCCATGACAGCTAGGAAGTGACAAAAGGAAAGATAGCATTAAACCAAAGTAGAATAAAGAGTCAGACAACATCACCAATGCCAGGAGTCCCATACCCCTCCCCTATCTGCCCCCCCTCACCATATGCATTCGGATTTGGTATATTGCCTTTGTTATATTAAAGGAAGCATAATACAATGTTTCCATAAATTATAGTCTCTAGTTTGCATTATTGTATTTTCCCCCAATCTCACCCAATTTTTAACATCTTGCAGTGTTGACATTCATTTGTTCTACCTCATGTAAAAACATATTTGTACCTTTTATCACAATCATTGAGCACCCTAGGTTTCCTTGAGTTACACAGTCACAGTCTTTATCCTTCGTCTTTTGTTCTGGTGTCCCACATGGTCCCAACCTTCCTCTTTCAACCATACTGACAGTCATCTTTGTTGAGTGTACTTACATTGCCATGCTACTATCTCCCAAAATTGTGTTCCAAACCTCTCACTCCTGTCTTTTCTTATCTGTCTGTAGTGTTCCCTTTAGTGTTTCCTATAGAGCAGGCATCTTGTTCACAAACTCGCTCATTGTCTGTAAGAGAATATTTTAAACTCTCCTTCATATTTGAAGGACAGTTTTGCCAGATATAGGAGTCTTGGTTGACAGTTTTTCTTTTTCAGAATCTTAAATATATCACCCCACTTCCTTCTTACCTCCATGGTTTCTACTGAGAAATCCGCACATAGTCTTATCAAGCTTCCTTTGTATGTGATGGATTGCTTTTCTCTTGCTGCTTTCAGGATTCTCTCTTTGTCTTTGATGTTTGATAATCTGATTATTAAGTGTCATGGCATAGGCCTATTCAGATCTGTTTTCTTTGGGGTATGCTGTGCTTCTTGGATCCGTAATTTTATGTCTTTCATTAGAGATGGGAAATTTTCATTGATTATTTCTTCTATTATTGCTCCTGCCCCTTTTCCCTTCCCTTCTCCTTCTGGGACACCAGTGACACATACATTCGTGCCCTTCATGTTATCATTCAGTTCTCTGAGATGTTGTTCATATTTTTCCATTCTTTTCCATATCTGTTCTTTTGTGTGTAGGATTTCAATGTCTTGTTCTCCAGTTCCTGAGTGTTTTCTTCTGCCTCTTGAGATCTGTTGTTGTATGTCTCCATTGTGTTTTTCATCTCTTGTGTTGTGCCATTCATTTCCATAGATTCTGCCAGTTGTTTTTACAAACTTTCGATTTCTATCTTATGTTCACCCAGTGTTTTCTTTATAGCCTTTATCTCTTTTGCCATATCTTCCCTGAACTTGTTTATTTCATCTAGCATATTTCTTTGAAAATCTTTAATAGATTGTTTCATTAAAGTGAAACAATATCTTCACTGTATCTTGACTGAGGTGTTAAGTTTGTGTCTTTGACTGGACTATGTCTTCATTTCTCTCAGTGTAGGTTGTAGTTTTCTGTTGTCTAGGCATTTGGTCTCCTTGCTTACCCCAATCAGTTTCCCAGACCAGAACAGGCTCAGGTCTCAGAAGGAGGCAGTATTCAGTATCAGGTTTCCCTGTGGGTGTGTCTTAGAGATGGACACACCCTGTGAGGCCTCTAGCCACTGTGCTTTTCCTAACCTGCCCAGCAGGTGGCGCCTGTCAGCCTGTTGCTTCTGACTGGCATAAGGAGGTGTGGCCCCCTTAGTTTCTGTTTTGGCTGTTTTCCCCCAGGCTCTGGGATCTAGTTCTGAATAGAAGGCCAGTAGTAGAGCTGCACACCACCTCCTTCCTCGTAGGGAAGATACACCCCCTAAGGAGTTATCATCTGCATTTTAATGGGTTCTTTGTCTCTCTGACTCTGCTGTCTCCACCCCTGTCTGGGTCAGAGCACTACAAACTGAAAATGGTTGAGGTTTTCTCCTCTGAGCTCTTCAGGTTGAGAGAGAGAAAAAGGGACAGAAAGCCCCCTGTCAGGGCCATTCACGCCCCCCTCCCAGTTTCACTCATCAGCCAAAGGTAACACCTGGTCTTCTGGGTTCCCCCTCTGGCTCTTTCAGGTCAGTCAACACTAAGAGCTTCTGTCTGCTTGTTGGGGATTTGTAGCTTGTATTGACCAGTCCACATGTGTTAATTAAAATCCCTGTTGGAGCTGGACTGAGGTGTATTTGCTTGCTCAGAAAGTGCTGCTTTCTTCCACAGCAAGGTTTTCTTGCCATGGAGGGAGGGGGCTCCTGGTGCGTTTCTGCAGCTTTTACTTACAGATTTTATGCTGCGATCCCTGGCATTCCTCCCAGTCCAGCTTGATGTACCATGTGTGGACTGTCATGGTTGACCCCCAGTAGTTATTCCAGGTTATTTACTAGTTGTTCCTAGTTATTTGTTAGTTGTTCCAGGGACTAACTAAATTCCACTACCCTCTATGCCTCCATCTTTGCTCTCCTGCATCCCATAAGTTTTGATATGTTGTGTTCTTTTTTTCATTCATCTCAAGATATTTCCTGATTTCTCTTTCAATTTCTTCTTTGACCCACTGATTGTTTAAGTATATGTTGTTTAACTCCCATATATTTGTGAATTTTCTAGTTCTCCTCCTGTTGTTGATTTCCAGCTTCACTGCATTATGGTCAGAGGAAGTGCTTGGAATAATTTCACTTTTTTTTTTATTTATTGAGACCTGTTTTGTGACCTAACATGTGGTCTATCCAGAAGAATGACCCATGAGCACTTGAGGAGAATGTGTATCCTGCTGTTTTGAGGTGCAGTGTTCTGTACGTGCCTGTTAGGTCTAGTTCATTTATCATAGTATTCAAGATCTCTGTTTCCTTATTCATCCTCTGTCTAGATGTTCTATCTATTGATGAGAGTGGTGTATTGAAGTCTCCACCTATTATTTTAGAAGTATCTACTTCTCCCTTCAGTTTTGCCAGTGTTTGACTCATATATTTTGGGGCGCCCTGGTTAAGTGCATAAATACTTATAATTGTTATTTCTTCTTGGTTGATTGCTCCTTTTATAAATACACAGTGTCCTTCTTTGTGTCTTATAACAGTTTTGCATTTAAAATCTATTTTGTCCATTATTAGTATAACTATCCCAGCTCTGTTTCTGGTTCCTCTTTATGTGGACTATCTTTTTCCAGTCTTTCACTTTTGACCTGTTTGTGTCCTTTGGTGAAAGGTGAGTCTCTGGTAGACAGCACATAGATGGATCATATTTTTTATCCTATCTGCCAACTATGTCTTTTTATTGGGGACTTTATTCCATTAACATTCAGTATTACTGTTGTATAGTATTGTATAGGCAGTAGTTACTTCAACCATTTTATCCTTTGACTTTTATATGTCATATCTTATTTTTGCCTCTCTTTTTACCCTTTCAGTTAGCCTAACTGATAATCTTCATTTCTACACTCTCCTCCAAACCTCTCTCTCCTGTCTTTTCATTTCAGCCTGAAGAACAAGGGCAGGTCTCTTGTTGACAGACTCTCTCAGTTTCTGTTTATCTGTGAATATTTAGAACTCTCTCTCATTCTTGGAGGACAGTTTTGCTGGATGAAGAATTCTTGTCTGATAGTTTTTCTCTTTCAGTGCCTTAAATATATCATACCACTGCTTCTCACTTCCATGGTTTCTGATGAGGAATCAGCACTTAGTGTTATTGAATGTCCCTTGTATGCGAGGAATCATTTTTCTCTTGCTGCTTTCAGGATTTTCTCTTTATCTTTGCCATTTGACATCCTGATTAGTATGTGTCTCAGAGTAGGTCTATTGGATTTGTTCTCTTTGGGGTTTGTTGCACTTCTTGGTCATGTATATTTAAGTCTTTCATAAGAGTTGGGAAATTTTCAGCCATTATTTCCTCAAATATTCTTTCTGCCTCCTTTTCCTTCTCTTCTCTTTCTTGGACACCCATGACGAGTATGTTTGTGCACTTCATGCTGTCATTCAATTCCCTGAGCCCCTGTTCAATTTTTTTTCCATTCTGTTCTCTATTCTTCTCTCTGTGTGATTTTGGAAGCCTTGTATTCTAGTCCTCTGATCCTTTCTTCTGTCTGTTCAAATCTGCTGTTGTATGCCTCCATTGTATTTTTTTTTAAATTCAGTTTTATTGAAATATATTCGCAAACCATACAGTCATCCATGGTATACAATCAACTGTTCACAGTATGATCATATAGTTATGCGTTCATCACCACAATCTATTTCTGAACATTTTCCTTACATCAGAAAGAATCAGAATAAGAATAAAAAATAAAAGTGAAAAGAGAATACCCAAACCATCCCCCCATCCCACCCTATTTGTCATTTAGTTTTTACTCCCATTTTTCTACTGATTTTTTTTCAATTTTTTAACTTTGTTTATCAAAAAATTAAAAACAAACAGGCAAACAACAACCAAAAAACCCCACAACATTTCAAACAAAGCAATGGATTAAGGAAAACAAATAACCTAAAATAACTACTTTGCTTCCAATATGTTCCTACCATACCCCAAGAAAATTAATAAACCATGTCCAAACAGAGGAGTAAGAAAAACAAATAATCTAAAATAACTACATTGCTTCCAACATGTTCCTACCATACCCCAAGAAAATTAACAACCCCTAAGAAAACAAAGGAATAAGAGAACATTGTATTTTTAGTATCTTCTCTTGTGCCTTTCATTCCTATAAGTTCTGTTATTTTTTGTTGCATGATTTCAGTTCTTCTTTATGCTCTCCCAGTGTCTTCTTAATATCCTTTATCTCTTTAGCCATATTTTCTTTCATCTCCTTGAACTGATTTCTGAGATTTGTTTGAACATCTTTGATTACTTCTTCCAATTTCTGTGTCTCCTCTGACTTTTTAATTTGTTCCCTTTACTGGGCCATATCTTCCTGTTTCTTAGAATGGCTTGTAATTTTTTGCTGATGCCTAGGCATCTGATTATCTTGATGAGTTTACTCTGAAAAGTTTACTGTGTCTCTCTTGCCTAGGGTTTATTGTTGATTGGCCTTGAGTTAAGGCTCTTTCTGTCACTTGTTTTAACTTATTCTAGATCTTTAGAATTGGCTGTGTTTGATGCAGACAGGGCTAGAGGCCCATGAAGGGGTTGCAGATCAGTTTTAAGGGGACCTGGGGAGAGGGTCAGGAAAGAAGGCAGAAAACCTTTTTGTCAGCTCCCCAAAGCTCTTCTTTCCTGGCTTTCCCAGCAGATTGTGCTCTTTGGCAAACTATTCCCTCAGCCCTAAGAAGTGAGTGTGGTTTTACAAACTCCCCAGGTTCCACCCCTACTGGGGGTGGTGTTAAAACAATATTCATGGGGAATCCTATCCAGGGCATGCTAGAACCATGAATTAGAGCTGGGACTCAGTGTTCCAAAATTGCCAATCAGAAGCACCCTTGTCACTCAGCCATGTGCCCCCGTGTTCCCAGGGAGGAAGTCTTCCATGTCCCCCTCCATCCACAGCAGCCAGCCAGTCTATACCAAGGCTGCTTGCCTCGAGGGTGGGGTATAGGTACTGGCCCCTGCCATGGAACAATTCACTCACAGTTTTTTTGCCACAACCTCTCAGTCTCCCCCTCCTGCTTTTTCTTGGATGCCATACAGTCCAATCCTTGCCTGTAGAGCCCCAGAACTGTTGTTTCAGACAATTTCTGTCTATCCACTAGCTGCTTTCAGAAAAGGATTGTGTCCTGCAGCTCCCAACTTCCACCATCTTCCCTGGAAGTTTTTCCAAACATTTGTTCTAGAGAAATACTGAAAATTTCTTGAAAAATATTGAAATACTAAAAGTATCAAATTTAGTAATACTAAATACTAAATTCTAGACTGATCAAGAAAAAAGAGGAAACACAAAATACCAGTTTCAGGAATGAAAGAGTGGCCACCACCATAGATCCCGCAGACATTTAAAACATAATAATGAGATATAATGAACAACTTTGTGTGAATAGATTCACAACTTAGAAGACATTGATGAATTCTCGATAAACACAACTTATGAAAATTCACACAAAAGTCTGAATAGCTGTACATCTGTTAAATAAATTGAATTTGTATGAAAAAACATAAAGAAATCTTCAGGCCTGATGGTTTCACTGATGAAGGGTATCTAACATTTAAGGAAAAAATTTCAATCTTATATGAAATATATCTTTCTGAAAAAAAAAAAGAGGAATAGAAACACTTCCTAATTCATTTTAGGACACCAGCATAATACTGATACCAAAACCTGATAAAGACATTACAAGAAAAAATGTAGACAATCATTCATCATGAACATAGAGGCCAAATATCTTAAACAGAAATTAGCAAATGGAATCTGACAATATATAAAATGGACAACGCATCACGACCAATTGGAGTTTATCTCAGTAGTGCAGGATTAGTTTATCTCCTAAAAATAAGGTAATTGATTTTAATATAATGAAATAGAAAATTTTATAATCATTTCAGTAGATGCAGAAAGGCATTTGACATAACCCCATATCCATTCACAGTAAAAATTCTTGGCAAACTAGGGAATTTCTTCAATCTGACAAAGCACACGTATAGAAAACCACAGCTAACGTCAGCCTTAATGGTGAAATATTGGAAGTTTTCCTCCTAAGGTTGGAAACAAACCAAATGTATTCAGTCTCACTATTTCTATTCAACTTTATACTGGAAGTCCTAGCCAGTGCTATAATTCAAGAAAAAGAAATAAAAGGCAGAAAGATTAGAAAGGTAGAGTTTATACTATCATGATTAGCAGAAGACCTGCTCTGTGTATGTACAAAAACAAGAAATTTACACACAAAAAGACCATACTAGAACTAGTAAGTGAATTTTACAAGGCCATACAAAGTCATCATACAAAAATAAATTGTTCTTCTATATCCTAGCAACAAAGGATTGGAAAAATGAAATTTCAAAAATCAACACAATTGGCAATAGCAACATAAAATATAAAACATGGAAATAGATCTAACAACAAATGTGCAAGTCCTCTGTGCTGAAAACTACAAGCCACTGAGGAAATAAAGAGGACCTAAATAAAATGAGATATACCATGTTCCTGGATTGAAAGTCTCAGTGTTGATATGGGGCCAATTCTCTTAAAATTGACACTTAGATTGAGTGCAATCAAAATCAAAATCTCAACAGACATCTTTTGAAAAAGTGGCAAGCTTATTCTAAAATGTATATGCCAAAGGCAATGGGTCTAGAAGAGACAGAAGACTTACAAATTTGGAGGAGAAACGTAATTGATTTCAAAACCTACTATAAACTAGACTGATCAGTACAGCATAGTATTTGTGTGAGCATAGACAAATAGTGATTTCAAAAATAGACCCATTTATATATGAGCAATTAATTTTCAATCCAGATGCCATGTCAATTGAATGAGGACAGGAAGGTAGTTTTAACAAATGGTGCTGCAACAATTTGGTATCCATTTGGAAAAAAGATGAAACTCCACTGGCACACCTTGCTCCATATACAAAAATTAGAGTTGGATCATACACCTAAATGTAAAAACTAGAATCATAAAACTTCTAAAAGCAAACCTATGACAATATCTTCATGACTTTGTGTAGTTAATTTCTTACACAGGACACAAGAATCACTAACCATAAAAGAGGAGTATCAGACAAATACAAAGAAACATCACTTATGCTGAATTGAGCACTTTATATCTTAAAAAGATGTATACCTGCTAGAATAGAAGATCTAAGACAGTTACATTGTGAACATTTTTAAAAGCCAAATAGTTTTAATGAGTCACATTTCCCCCCAAATGAATTGATTCTGTGTTACACATTAGAAAATTAAGTTTGAAAATAAATATAGCCAGCTTTCTACCAACTGTTTTATGCTGCTTTAAACAGTTGCACCGTAAAGAGAGAAAGGAAGTAGAAAAAATGAGTCATTTAAAATATGTCCTCAAAGAGCTGTTTAAATTAACACATAGATAGCAATTTTTAATGAAGCAATTAAAAGGCAAAACAAAATCATAAAACCATGAAGTAACAGTGCAATGTATATAGTGGAAAATAAGGGCCTTTCTTGTGCTCAGGTAACCAGGAAGAAAAAGTGAAAATCTAACTTCCATGTGGTATTGACTTTTGTATTCATTAAGAAGACGAGAGTAGATTTTTCCATAGTTTTATCATCATTATTTTAAATACAGAACCAGATGCCCTGGAACACAATTCCTAACAAATTTAATTGCATTATTTTGTAGTGAACTCTAAAGCAGGACATATGAAACTAACTATTTGATTAGTTTTAATCAGAAATGATTCCATTACTGTAACTGATCACAGTAGATTTGGGGCATATTAAACACCTTTTGAAAAGTGCAGGGCAAAACAATAACAATAACAACTTAAATCTGGTTTGGCCCTTTGTCAAAAAGTAAGGAGCTTACTATACTTTTATTAATGTGTGCACTTTATTTGGAAAAACATTCACATCATCCTCTTCTAGTCACTTCTATTTTGCACTTTCAGTGCACTTTTTTGAATGCCATTGGGAGAGTTGAAGTGTAATGTATTGACAAGTCATCAACATTTTAAGCATTTATTATTCTCTTGTCATTGTGGCACCCTATTAGTGAGGAGTACACATTCCTGTTGGTTACTGTTCTCTAGAAGCTTCTGACTTAAGATATTAAAATATGTCTTACTTTCAAATAACATGCATTTGTGACATGTATAGAAATGACAAATTAATACTTTATGGTAGATTTTGGTTGAATGCTATAATATCAAGTGGTCTTCAATGAGATTTATCCTTTCATTATATTGCATAGAGCAAAATAGTATATTGTGGTCTATAAAATACATTGTAATGGGTATAAATCAGTGGATTAGCAAACTACAAGTGATCACATATTGACCACTGTCAATAACATATGGGCTTAACATATATATATATATATATATATATATATATATATATATATATAATTTGTAGTTTGGCAAGTAGGAAATGTACATCTTTCTGATACTTATGTGCTTTAATATGTTTAATAATATCTCCATTCACATAGCATAATTCCTACAATATTTATGAAATCCAGTTGTAGGAGATGTGAATTTTGCCTATTTTATTTTGCTTCCAGTGAAGCTATGCCTTTCATAAAACAGATGCCTTTGATAAATAGTAAACTGAATAAAGACTCCCATAAGAACATAAACAACCAGAAGACATTAACCTGAATTAATGATGGATCTTATGAATCCTTACATTTAATGTTAGAAATCATAGTACAGACAACAGTTTTGGCCTTAAAAGTCACTTGCACATTAATGTCATTCTTCATTATTTTGCAAACGTCACTCTGAGTAACACAAGGAAACCAAGTTCCCCTTGAATTAAAGGAGAACAAATAGATTTTTTTAAAAATAAGCTTTTCTTTGAAAGTGTAAACTAGGTTTTATTTACTAAACATACTGTCCATGACATTCACAGAATTTCCTTAGGACTGAGGTGGACTTCATCTTTCTTAATTTGTCTCTTGCAAGAAGCCATCTTCCCACCTTCTGTTCCCCCAGGGGGAAATGCAGTGTTATTTAAAACATTTTTTTTTAATTTAAAATAATTTCAAACTTACAGGACAATGGCAAAAATAATACAAAACACATACGGAGACTTCCCATGTACCCCTATATCCAGATCCACCAACTTTTAATATTTTGCCACATTTGCTGCATCATTTCATCCATCCATTCATCTATCCATCCATCGTCTCTCTCTCTCTCTCTCCCATCATGATCTAAGTGTAAGTGCAGTGTTATTTTGTTTTGTTTCCAGTTAGAGTTTTTCATGGCTTCCATTCAGATTCCACCTAATAACTGGAAGCAATTCTTTTGAATATTTATACATAAACAGCTTTACCTGTCTTTTTTGTTACTTTTCAGTTATGAAACAAAACAAAAATTCAAAAAGAGGGGAGCTAACAGAGACATTAAACTTCTTTGTTATTTGGGTCATTTATTATTTAATTCTGTGCCATCTATGTGAATATAATGTACCAAAGGGATATGTTCTTTAGTGTTTAATTCAGAGCTGCAACAATGCTGAAGGAATGGTTTTGCCCTTTGACTGGTAGTTTAGGGGTGTCCAATGTGTCTTATGGCTCTGAAAGTTCCAAAGCTAAAAATCCTGTGGTTAGTATGCCTTGAAGTTTATATTTTATGCCTTAAAATTTGTATATATATGCCACAGCTTTAAGCTAAATGTTCATATTTGCATTAGAGATGTTCCTGTAACCAGGCTGTACTTTTCAGTGTTTTTACTTAATTTTGAATTTTCTAGAAAAATCTATTCTAGCAAAGCTTTTCTTAAGTTATATTGTGTTTCTTCTGGGAGTTTTTTTTTTTTTTAAATAAATGTATAGATAGATGGCTTCCTTTTAAATATGTTAACAATGTAATCACTTGCCTTGAAGCACAGGGCAGGTTTTTGCATGCAGTCTTGAATTTATGCGTGGATTATTTTATATTATGGAACACTGGAGACAATGATTTGAAATTTGTGCTCTCTGAATTATGGATTTTGAATTGTACTATCAAGTTGGCACATTAGGTGCATGTATGTCTGTGACTGGTTTTACAAAGAGATCATTAAATACAATAACTATATAATACACAGTAATGATTTGTCATTTAAATAGGCTTGTGTATTATATCAAGATCATAGATTATGCTAGTGGTATCACTTGATGTAACAATTTGTATGACCAACAACCTATATTTTATTCAAAAATAGTTGCAAATTATAAATTTTCTAGTGTCAATTGCTGAAATTTCTGACAGTGTCTTTTATTTATAAGCCACTCATGAAAATGTCCACCTGTTTGATATTTCACTTAATCAATGCTTCTGCAACAATAATGACAATGAAATGAAATTAAAATACATTTCTTTTATGTACTGAGCCTGTAGTTAGAAGACAGAATTAGGAGATAACATTTTTGAATAATGATACCCCTCTGCACAAAGCTTTTTAATTTCATGATATTAATCTGTGGATTTTAATCATTTAAGACAATACTTGGTTCTGTAGGTTCAAATGTAGAATTACAGTTTTTTAATATTTTAATCACTGTATAATGAATGCTGTATTTGTATATGTTTACAAATGTGACTGCACTATATTAATTTTATTAGGCAATAAATGTGTGTTACTGTAAAACATAACAGCAATTTCCCTCTAGGTCTTCAAAATTTAATTACATTGTAAATGTACTTACAACGTAAATTCACTCATGTTAATTTCGCATTACAAATATAAAGCCTTAACTTCATTCGTTTTTCAGTTTAGCGTAATATCAGTTATACATGAAAAACTCCTTTTGTTTCATTTATTGGTGATACCCTAAAGGCACCAATAAGTATTTTGAACTAAATGTTTCCCTTCAGCCTTGCTTGATGATTTTCTCTCCCAGATAGGTAGACAGACAGTTAGATGATAGTTAGAAAGAAAGTGAGAAATATGGCTGTATCTAAATAGAGCCAGGATAAAAGGTTTTGATCAAAAATTGTCTTTATCCAAATCTATATGATAACATAAATGAGGTTTCAGGGGTTAGATAGTCATGTTTATGAGTGGGTATTTCCACAAACTGAAAAAGTTTGCTTCCAAATAATGAAGCCCAAGGAAACCTGGAAAGCACCTAAACCCATGCAGTTATTTACGAAACATCACTTGTTTTTGCAAAGGGCTGCTTAGTTGGGTTTGACAGACCTATTGGTCTCTTCCAGCCCATTAGAAAGCTAGATTTGGTACCTTAACATAGAGGGGACACAAAAAACCCACCAAATTGTTTTGATTGAATCTTTTACTTTTTAAAAAAACTGCAATTGTTTTGGATGTCTTAATGAACATCCCATTACTGGATCAACAATTTCTTTTGCTTTGAAATTTATTTTGAGCTCTTTGGAGGAAGCACCATTGGTGAACCAGTTAGTCAGTCAGTAAATCCATCTCCAAAGAACTCCCTGAAAACTAAAATGTGTACTCAAGTTTTTATTCTCATGACTGAGGAGTAAATGTTACTGTTGACATTTCCCAAAACACATATGAATCTCATAATATACAATGCACATTTTTTATAAAAAGCCCAGACATCTGGGCAACAGTTTTCTTTTAGGAAGAGAGAAAAATTTCAGAGTATATTGTTTGAAAGTGTAAGCGAGTGTGTATAAGTAATACTTCCCTAGAAGAAAAATTAGGTCAGTAATTTTGTTGTGGGTTTAGTCAGACATCAATCCAGTTTCACTCAACAGACTTTCTCTGAGAAAAATGCTATTATTAGTAGGTACTAGAACAGAGGAATCTTCTTCCCACAGGGGCAGTAGACTCTCTACTATGTGTAATGAGTCAAGTCTCAAGCAATTAAATGTCAAACAAATCTCATTTTAATGACAATTCACTACACTTCCCTACCTTGAGATGGAATGTCCAGTTTGTAGGTGGTCTTAGGGGGCCTGCCCAAGATCAACAAAATGATTAGAAGCAACCAGTGTTACAAACAAAGCCTAAGCCCTTTATATTGCTCAAAAGGAAATTAATAAAAGTCACAAGATTTATTTTAAACTTAATTCCCTTTTAACTCAAAATGCATTTTCTTTATTTAAATTCATGTCATATTCAAAGTCTTAAGTTGTCTATGCACTTGGAAAGGTCCAAAATGACACTATTTTATAATAACCCCATTTAAATTCTGAGGACGTATTTTCAAGCATGTGTCCACCAACAGGACTAATAATGTGTGTTGAAAACAGCCAGTAAAGTTGGACTTCGTGAAGATGTATTTCTTAAGTGAAATGAAACTTTCCTGAAACCCAAACCAAAACAAAAGGCTCATTTCAAGGATACATTTCATTTAAGGATTTGTGAGCTCAACTGACTATTTGATTATTACCCAAAGCAAAGAAAGTAGGCTGGAGAACATATTAAAAATATATAGTGGAGTAGAAGAGAAAAGCAGTAGAGAAAGTCAGAGAAATTCAAAGCATGATAAGAACTCAATGTGGTGAGGGGTATCTTAGTTACTAGTTTGTCTTAGTTAATAGTCTGAATAGTTTGCATAGCAGTTTAATAGTGAATGCACCGTTTTTGCATGGCAAGCTGTGAGAAATCAATTGAAAACAAAGGAAACTTTTAAGTAACCAAATAAATTGTAACTTTGCAACCATAATAAAAATGATTTATCAGGGAAAAACATCATAGTGGACATTTTAGAATCTAACATTAGAGGCTAAAATAATCTCTTTACTGCCTCTAGTAGGAACACAGGGCTATACATCTATAACTAATTTCAAAATACCTGGATTCAGCACAAAACAGGCATTTTACACATGAACATTAGTAGCTTAAAAATGTGCCTGTATTTCTAAAAATACCAAGAGTCAGGTAGGACATGAGGCAATAAGAATTCTCATACAGTGCTATTGGGAGTGTGTGCTAGTTTGAATCGATTATGTACCCCAGAAAAAGACATGTTCTTTCCATATGCAAACTACATCCATTCCATCACAGTATCACAAAAGCTTAAATCATTTCACTGAAAAAATTAAGTACAAAGTCTTACCAAAATCAGTTACAGGTGTGGTTTGTCCTAAGGCAACATTCCCCTCCAACTGTGGACCTGTGGAACTTAGAACAAGTTATCTGTTTCCAATATACAAAGGAGGGACAGACATAGGATAAACATTCCCATTGCCATAGGGAGAAATTGGAGGGAAAACAGGGGTCACTAGGCCCAAACGGTTCTGAAAACCTGCAGGACATATTTCATTAGATTCTGTAGCTGAGAGTCAGCTATGGAATGATATTTTATCCTTGGGGCTTGAGAGTGTGGCAGTCCCACCCTTTCCAAGGGCTTTCACAGTGGTCTTACACTCTCCAAAATCTGGAGTGATTGCTCCAACATATCCAGTCAGTGGAAACCTCCTTCTTTTCAGCTCCACCCTCCTCAAGCACTGGGGTGCCACCTGGACTCTACATCTCCAGGGAAAAGACTCTCCCCTCTGCAAACAGTGGGGTGGTGGCCAGGCTCTCCCCAATCCCATGGGAATGTGCTCTAGTCTCTGAACAATGGAGAGGCTGCGCTCTCCTCAATTCTCCAGGCATCTGAGAACCCTTAGGCAACAGCACTCTTAAACTCTGGAGCACTCTTAAACTCACCATATCCATCTGCTTGGGTGGGTCTGCTTTCCTGGCCCAAGGTTTCTTGATTCCAGACCTTAGCTTCCATGGTTCTGCCCTTCAAGTCATCCTTCCCTCAACTTGTCCCTTCTCTGTCCCTTCCAGTCCAGACTGGCAGTGGTCCTGTTTACACAAATCTCACAAAAAATTTGTTGGCTTGACATGCAGCATACAGGGGTCAGCATACAGGGGAAAGACAATAGGACTCCCCACAAACTCTTCTTGGATAACTCCATCTCTGATCCTGGCTTGTACTGAAATGGTGGCTGGTTCCATGTTTAATTAAAACCTACATGAGGCACTATCTTCTGGGGTCTCACTTTCTGGAAGCCCAGAATTTTCCAGACCATCAGTTTCTGGTTTCTTTGTACCCAAGAGTTCAGTTTTCAGCTTATTTCTTTCCTCTTGCATTTTACTGTAAGCTGCAAGGAGAAGCCAGGCTGCATTTTCCACATTTAGTCTGGAAAACTGTTCAGCTAAACATCCCTCCCAGCTCATCACTTTCAAATTTTGCCTTCCATCCAACACCACAACTCAATTTTGACAAATTCTCTGCCATTTTAAAGCAAGGATCGCCTTTCTTCCAGCTTGCAATAACACATTCATCATTTCTTTCTAAGGCCTCATCAGAAGTATCTTTAGAGTCCATATTTCTACCAACAGTCTCTTCAAAGCAATCCAGGCCTTTCCTATCAAGCTCCTCACAATTTTTCCAGAATCTTTCCCTTACCCGTTTATAGAGCCACCCCAACATGTTTGGTGGTGAGAGCAGCACCCCACTCTCAGTACCCAAAGCTGTTCTGGTTTGCTAAAGCCATCAGAATGCAAAATAGCAAAAATGGATTAGCTTTTATAAAGGGGGTATATTAGGTTACACATTTACAGTTCTAAGGCAATAAAAGTGTCCAAACTAAGGCATCAACAACAGGATACCTTCACTGAAGGAAGACCCATGGTGTCCGGAACACCTCTGTTAGCTGGAAAGGCACGTGGCTGGTGTCTGCTGGTCCTTTGCTCCCGGGTCGTGTTGCTTTCAGCTTCTGATTCCAGTGGCTTTCTCTTTAAGCATCTGGGGGTCCTCTCTTACCTTCTCCAGGGCAAACTCTGGGCTTCATGTCTTAGCTTAGCATCTCCAAACATCTGGTTCAGTGTCAGCTCTTGGCATTTTCTCTCTAAGCATCTGTCAGCTGTCTTCAAAATGTCTCTGCTTTTTATGTTCTCATAGAGGACACCAGTAAACTAATTAAGACCCACCTTGAATGGGCAAGGTCACATCTCCAAGGAAACAGTCTAATCAAAAGTTCCTACCCATAATAGGTCTGCCCCCACAAGATTGGATTAAAAGAACATGGCTTTTTCTGGAGTACGTAATAGATTCAAACCAGAAGTATGCAAGCCCTTTGGTGAGCAATTTGCTAATACCAAGTAAAGTTGAAGCGAATATGCTGCAGTTTGGCAATTGTACTCCTAAGTATATACCCCAGAGACACATACAAACACACACGCAAGGAGTCATGCCAGAATGCTTATAGCAGCATTCTTTGGAAGAGTTAAAAAATTGGAGACAACACGAATGGCTACAAAGAGAATAGATAACTAGACTGTGGAGTATCATATAATAAAATACTACATAGGAATTAAAATAAATGACCTAGAGCTACACATATCAACATCAATGAATCTCACAAGAAAACAAATTGCAGGATAGATACAACATGATATCATCTGTATAAAGTTTTAAAACATGCAAAACAAAATGTGCACTTTCAGTGAATAAGCTAGAGTAAAAGTAGGTGGACATGTAGGACAGTGATGAATGCCAAATGGAAAGAGAGAGAGATTGAGAAAAAGAGGGAGGCAGGAAGAGTGATAAATGGATGGTGTTGGTTCTTCAGAGCTCATATTATTCTTTATACATTTTCATATTTCTGAAACATTGCACATACTGTAAAAATTCTGCTCCTTTAATTCAGTACTGGAAAAGTGGAATCCAGTGTCTTGCACCCTGATTATTGAAATATGGTGTAATCGTGTACCAAACTTACCTTCCATACCACTTGTGGGAAATTGTGTGTGTGCATGTTTCTTTTAGTTATCTTACCTGCTGACTGAAAATAACTGTTATGGAATCTTTTCTGCAGTTTTGATAAATATCTGTCCAAACAACTGTGAACTAACATACGGGCAGAGAACTACCACATTATAAACCTTCATGGACTTACAATGTGTGAATTTGTTGTACAGGAGAAATATTTGCACAAAAGAACTGTTGTTTTATTCCACAACAGAAGGTTACTTATTTCCATCTGAGAACAACTTTTAAGGCCTGATTTTTCAGTATTTACATGAGCATATTGCTTCCATAAACAACCTGTATTTTAATTTACAGTGTACATTTAGTGCTCAGTATAACCATAATTGATAAATGGACTGTGGAAAAGGATGCATTTTCAGTCAAATAATTAGATTGTGTCCAATGGTGTGTTGGTAAATCTTAAACAACTGGGTCTCTTAAAAACAAACAAATCCTTATTTGGAACATTTGCTGATTTCTGGAGCATAAATACTCCCACCATGGCAGATTTCAGGCAACCATAGTAAAGTGACTGGATATGGGAGTTGGGAAGAGATGTGCAAAATTGGCTTTCATAGTACCATCCAGTTCCAGCACACTATTGATTATGTCTTAGGAAACAGGTACAATGCTAGGCCCATTGTAAATGTTGAGTAAAATTCTTTATTAGAGTGTGCTAAGAATTCTGAATTATTACACGATCACCCTTAAGAAATGTGTAGTCATTTTCGCATGTTTTGTACCTGAATGTACATTTCCAAACTAGGGGAGCAAGAATTCTGATCTTAAGCATGATCATCTAGGACTAGAAGCCAGGCATGGAAGAGAATATAAACAATGAAAAATAGGAGACATACTGGGAGAAATTTGATCCCTCTGGCCAAGAGTGACTGTTTGATTCAGAGGTAGAACTTCATTGAGAGGTCATCTGAGTAATAACTCAAGGGAGAAAGAAATCTAAATGAAGACTAAAAGCTGATGCTATAAAAAATAAGGTAAAACATAAAAACAGCTACCTAAATGAGGAAGATGTCCCAGACGAGGGAAGTAAATATAGCCTCAGGAGATCACAGACACAAAAGCAATCAACATCTACAGGAGAAGTAGAGGCTGGGGTTATAAGTAGAGTCAATATGAACAGCAGCCATTAGAGTGAAGGACTATCAGAACAATGAACCTCAGTCTTCTAGGCCCATCTATTTTTTGTCTTTCCTGGAAATTAGGGAGAACCTCTCCTTATATTCTTGGAGGGAAATGAAATGTAGGAGGCCTATCTTTCTGTATTTGTCTGGCTCCCTTTCTATGGCACATTCCCTTATGGATTCAGGATGAATATCTTACACCTACCTTAGAGGACTGTAAGTTTTGTATGCTTTTTTTTTTTTTCCTTTGGTGAGAAGGTACGTTTATGGAAGATGCATCAACAAGGAACTGGAAGAAAATTAAATCTTTCCAAGACCACTTCAGAGTGAGAAGAGTTGTTTGGGCTTTTGTAACCCAAGACAGACAAAGAAATGGTCAGAATAGAAAAGAAAGCAGAAGGAGCATGTCCTTGTGGTGTGGTTGACAACTTGATAGTTCTAGGGACCACTGAAACTGGTCTCACCAATAACTCTGATGGGGAGAGAGCATGCAGGCACAGTACTAGGATCCTGGTTTAAATATGCAAGCACTTCAATTAAAACAGAGGTCTAATTTTTTTTCTTTAAGTTTTTTTCTAGGGTTATATTAGATAATGGGTAGAACATAATTTATATACTTGCCTCGCCCCCCCACCTTTTTCTGCATTTTTCTTCCTTTGCTTTTTTTTTTTTTTAATTTTTATTGAGATTGTTCACATACCACACAATTATCCAAAGATTCAAAGTGCACAATCAGTTGCCCCTGGTACCCTCATACAGCTGTGCATCCATCACCACACTTAATTTTTGTTCAATTTTTAGAAACTGTTCATTACTCTGGCAAGAAATAGAGTGAAAGACAAAAAAAAGAAAAAAAAAAAGGAAAGGAAACTCAAATCCTCCCATATCCTTAACCACACCCCCTCAACTGTTGACTCATAGTGTTGGTATAGTACATTTGTTACTGTTTATGAAAGAACATTGAAATACTGCTAACTGTAGTATATAGTTTGCAATAGGTATATATTTCTTCCCTATATGCCCCTCTATTATTAACTTCTAGTTGTATTGTCATACATTTGTTCTGGTTCATGGAAGTGATTTCTAGTAGTTGTACAGTTGATCATGGACATTGCCCACCATAGGATTCAGTTTTATACATTTCTATCTTTTGACCTCCAACTTTCCTTCTGGTGACATACGTGACTCTGAGCTTCCCCTTTCCACCTCATTCATGCACCTTCAGCACTGTTAGTTATTCTCACATCTCACTGCCAACACCTCTGTTCATTTCCAAACATTTAAGTTCATCCTAGTTGAACAATCTGCTCATACTAAGCAACCATTCCCCATTCTTTAGCCTCGTCCTATATCTTGGTACCTTATATTTCATGTCTATGAGTTTACATATTATGATTAGTTCCTATCAGTGAGACCCTGCAATATTTGTCCTTATGTGTCTGGCTTATTTCACTCAGTATATTGCCCTCGAGGTTTCTTCATCAACCCATTTTTTTAGATGGTTTTGTTCACATGTCATACATTCCATCCTAAGTAAAGAATCGCTGGTTCTCTGTATGGTCGCATATTTATGTGTGCACCACCTTCACCACTATCTATATAAGGGCATCTACATTTCTTCCACAAGGCAGGAGGGAGAGTCAAAGAAGGTAAAGAGGTGAAAGAAAAAGAAAAAAGAAAGAGGAAAAAAATGACAGCTAGGAAGCAGCAAAAGGAAAGATAACCTTAAATCAAAGTAAAGAGTCAGACAACACCACCAATGTCAAGTGCCTAACATGCCTCCCCTATCCCCCCCTCTTCTCTGCATTTACCTTGGTATAGTGCTTTTGCTACATTAAAGGAAGCATAATACAATGTTTCTGTTAGTTACAGTCTCTAATTTTTGTTGATTGCATCCCTCCCCCAATGCCTCCCCATTTTTAACACCTTGCAAGGTTGACATTTGCTTGTTCTCCCTAGTAAAAGAACATATTTGTACATTTTATCACAATTGTTGAACACTCTAGATTTCACCGAGTTACACAGTCCCAGTCTTTATCTTTCATCCTTTCTTCTGGTGTCTCACATGCTCCCAACCTTCCTCTCTCAACTATATGCATAGTTATCTTTGCTCAGTGTACTTACATTGCTGTGTTACCATCTCCCAAAATTGTTTTCCAAACCATGCAGTCCGGTCTTCTCCTATCACTCTGTAGTGCTCCCTTTAGTATTTCCTGTAGGTCACATGTCTTGTTCACAGAGTCTCTCATTGTCTGTTGGAAAATATTTTGAACTCTCCCTCATATTTGAAGGACAGCTTTGCTGGATATAGGATTCTTGGTTGGCGGTTTGTTTCTTCCAGTATCTTAAATATATCACACCACTTCCTTCTTGCCTCCATGGTTTCTGCTGAGAGATCCACATGTAGTCTTATTAAGCTTCCTTTGTATGTGATGGATTGCTTTTCTCTTGCTGCTTTTAGGATTCTCTCTTTGTCTTTGATGTTAGGTAATCTGATTATTAAGTGTCTTGGCATAGGCCTATTCAGATCTATTCTGTTTGGAGTATGCTGCACTTCTTGGATCTGTAATTTTATGTCTTTCATAAGACATGGGAAATTTTCATTGATTATTTCCTCTATTATTGCCTCTGCCCCTTTTCCCTTCTCTTCTCCTTCTGGGACACCAATGATATGTACTTTCTTGTATTTTGTTTCATCCTTAAGTTCCTGGAGACATTGCTCATATTTTTTCATTCTTTTCTCCTTCTGCTCCTTTGTGTGTAGGCTTTCAGGTGTTTTGTTCTCCAGTTCCTGAGTATTTTCTTCTGCCTCTTGAGATCTGCTGTTGTATATTTCCATTGTGTCTTTCATCTCTTGTGTTGTGCCTTTTGTTTCCATAGATTCTGCTAGTTGTTTTTTGAACTTTTGATTTCTGCCTTAGGTATGCCCAGTGTTTTCTTTATAGCCTTTATCTCTTTTGCCAAATCTTCTCTAAACTTTTTGAATTGATTTAGCATTAGTTGTTTAAATTCCTGTATCTCAGTTGAAGTGTATGTTTGTTCCTTTGACTGGACCATAACTTTGTTTTTCTTAGTGTAGGTTGTAGTTTTTTGTTGTCTAGGCATCTGACCTCCTAGACCACCCCAATCAGGTTTTCCCAGATGAGAACAGGCTCAGGTCACAGAAGGAGGGAATATTCAGTATCTTAGAGGATTGACACACCCTGTGCTTTTTTGCCTGGCAGGTGCACCTGTCAGCCTGTCACTGGCTGGTCAGTTTTGTATGTTTTTGTTGCCAGTAATAGTGATTAGCTCTTTGCTTTCTGTTTCATTCATACATTAGTTCATTCATTCAATAAACATGCATTGAGTTTCTTGGAGATTTGCTACATTCTTAATTGGGCCCCTTACTTTTAGAACTGAGTTTTAATATCATGACAGGGCATGCTTATTTTTGTAATGCAATCCAAGAGATAAAATGGGCTTTTATAAATAGATCTTCACTAAGGCATGCAATGTGCAAATCATGGGCCTTCCTTATCTTGTGAAGTCAGCACTTATCTGAAGAGGCTATCTGGAGACCCTATCTATTACACTGTTTCTACAAGTTTCAGAGTGTGACAACATCAGGTAGGTTTACCATGTTAGTAAGTCTTTATAGATTAGGATCTCATATTTAACCTTGCAATGAATATACCCTTTGAGCAGCAGTCTCTGGAATCAAGAATAATCTCTTGTTTCTATTCCTAGCCTTCTCTTAACCAAGGGGTAATGTATCTGTCCTACTGGAGTAAAATGATCTGGTTTGAAATACTTCTTTGGTATTCTGTGAGGGTGTTAGAAAGTACCTTGGCCCTGTTCCAGAAGCATTTGCCTCTTTGTCTATATGAGAAAAGGGCAGCGTAGCCTGCTGTTCTTCCTTCTCATTTTGTCTTGATTTGCTGAAGCTGCTGGAATGCAATAGACCAGAAATGGATTGACTCTTACAATGTGGATTAATTAACTTACAATTTACAGCCATCTTAGGCTGTGAAAATGTCCAACTCAAAGCATCAACAGGATGATACCTGGATTCCTGATTTCAGTGGCTTCCTCTCAGCTTCTCCAGGGCTTTTCTCTATGGGCTTCTCTTAATTTCATCTCTTAGCTTCATACATGTTTTATCCTCTTATAAAGGATTCCAGTAAAGGATTAAGAGCCACCTTGAATGGGTGAAGTCACACCTCCATGGAAATAATCTAATCGAAAGGTCCCACCCACAATAGGTCTGCACTCATGGGAATGGATTAAAAGAACATGGCCTTTTCTGAGGTACATAATGGTTTCAAACCACCACACCTATCTTTACCTATACTGGAGGATGAGATTAACTCCAGAAATATCAAAGCAGTCCATAGCCCCAAGGACACCTTCAGACTCTCTGCATGTTGATTTTTGTGGCTTTAACCCCGAGACTTCTAGACTTAAAAAGAGCCCTGATTCCTAATTGCTGTACTCACGCAGGCCTGTCAGCAGCTGTACTCTGGTTCCTTAACCTCCAGAGCTGCACCACATCGTTAAAATCCCAGCTTTGGTGGGCCTTGGAAGCCTTCCTTCAATCCTCAAACAGCAGCTGCTGTAGTAGCTGCCCACCATCAGCGTGCTGCGCATGGTCTACCCAGCAGAGTTGGGTAATGTAGAATTGGAATGCTGCTGCAATGATCATGTGCCAGATGACCTGGAGGAGCATGCTCTAGAAGTCAAATGTCACATCTGGAAGGCCCAGTGCTCACAGCTGGCCTAGAAGCCAGCCACCACTCCCACAGGTTCATTCCATATGTATCTGCTGAGTGCTTGCCATGAGCCAGGGGCTGCTGCTTCAGTTTGTTCTTTGGCTGCCACACTGCCTTCTAGGTTACCTGTTGGTCCATACCTGTTTGTCAGTTATAGCATACTAGTCAGAACTCCAGGTGTTTTCAGTCTCGGGTTTGCTGAAAGGATTGCTGAAGTCTTGGTTCTGACATTGTGTTACCTTAGCTCTGGCCTTAACTTGGCTTCATTTTCCTCATCTGTTGAATGGGTGGTGTGGATTGGTTAATGTCTAAGGACCCTTGCAACTCTGACATTCTTAGATTGAACTGGAAGCATTTAGAAATTGCTTAGATGGTATAATTAAGCAATTTTGTGCCATAGTCTGTCATGGCTTGGGAGAGTAGGTGTTCTGGTTTGCTAATGCTGCCATTATACAAAATACTGGAAATGGATTGGCTTTTATAAAGGGGGGTTATTTGGTTACAAATTTACAGTTCTGTTGCCATAAAATTGTCCTAACTAAGGCATCAACAAGAGGATACCTTCACTGAAGAATGACTAATGGCATCTGGAACACCTCTGTCAGCTGGGAAGGCACGTGGCTGGCATCTGCTGCTCCTCTGCTCCCAGGTTCTGGTTTCAAAATGGCTTTCTCCAAAACGTCTCTGGGCATCTGCCTTAGCTCCTGTCTCTCACCTCCTGTGCGTCCTTGCTTCTTTCTCCCAGGGCATTTCTCTCTAAACATTTAGGGGACCTCTCTTAGCTTCTCCAGGGCAAACTCTGGGTTTCATCTCTTAGCTTAAAACTCCAAACATCTTTCTATCTGCATTTCCAAGTGACTCCCAAGTGTCAGCATCTGTGTCAGCTTGTGAACCCTATTAAGTACTCCAGTGAACTAATCAAAACCCACCCTGAATGGGTGGGGCCCACACCTCCATGGAAATAATTTAATCAAAGATACCACCCACAGTTGGGTGAGTCACATCTCCATGGAAACACTCAATCAAGAGGCTCCACCCTAATCAACAGACTAATCAGTCTGCCCCCACAAGATTGCATTAAAGAATATGGCTTTTCTGAGGGACATAATATGTCCAAACCGGCACAGTAGGGAAGAAAACCCTTTCTTTTCCCCCTGGCAGAGAAAACTGGACAGTACTTTGTTCCTGTCACCATAAAGCAACTCATATTCAAAAGAAGCATCCCCATTCCCAAATAAAAACTCATACTTAAACAGCAAGTTAAAATGACTACTGTGCTAACACACTCTTCTCCACTGATCAAGTGTTTGATTTTAATGTCACTTCCAATATTAGAGCAGCATGTTTCAGCCCATTTAGGTTAAGTAGCTACAGCAATTTTGAAAGCACTAATGATTCTTGTTTGGAGACTGCAAACGCCCTAGGCAGAATCCAGCAAGGGGCTGGCTCTGAAGCCGCTGGCTCATAGGCAGGCTTAGAGGCCCTACACATTTGGTAGTAACAACACTAAATCACTGCAGTCATTTTAGATCTCTGGGGAAAGGAGAAAACTGTGGGTCGGAGATCTATGGGCCCAGGAGTTCCACCCTCCACCAATCCTAGGAGGCCTGAGGCCAGTTCCCCCTTGCTGCTTTGGTAAGCTGGTGGTCACTATGGTAACAAGACCAGAGCGCCTGACTTTTACCAATTGCAGAGCGCTGAGGCTACTGACCTTTAGTCCTTCAAATTTGAAGTAACACCTTTCCATGCCTGAATTAGCATTCTCATTAAACCTTAGGCCGACGATTATAGGGTTTCTTCTTGCTTTCACTCTTGTAGCCAACAATAACAGAACTGATTTCTTTGGTTTGTTCATGAAATTTAATACCCAGGCATTATTTTTGTATAATTACGAGCTCCTTTTATGATACTCAATACGAAACTAATTGCAAGCTGACATAAATGTGAATTCAGATTCAGCTAGTATTTGTTGAGCAACTACTGTGGAGTAGTGCATTCAGCACTGAGAAGGCAATTTATATATATCATTTTATTTAAGCTCACAAAATATATGAATGTGACCAGTTATTGTTGCTTGGCAGCCAGTAAATCATCGTGAATATCTGTTGAATAGAAGAATGAAAGAACATGAAATCCCAGACTATCAAGGTTACAAGGGCCTTTGGCAAGAACCCAGTCAAACTCCCTCTTTATACAAATAGAGAAATCAAAGCCCAATATGGACAGTGATTTATCCAAGTTGATATTCACAACTGGTTAGACCCAATTCTGTCCCAGCTGTATCTAAACACTTTCCTCTCCAGGACATGGCACACACGGCCTCATGTGAAGTTTGGATGATAGAGTGGCAGATCTTGGCTGTATTTACTGCCCTGGACACAGCCTTCTGAGTATAGTACTTGGAATACGTCTCTGTGAATGGTTCAACAAGAAACACTTTTTGAGAAAATTTAAAGTATATTTATTGATTACTTACGTTTTTAAAGGCTAAAGAGCAAAGGTATTAACTAGAAGAAATCAGCAAGAGTGAAGCTTGGTTGGAGGTGGGGTGGAGGCAGGGGAAAGCAGCAACTTGGTGGGGTCAAAGTGGCCCAAAACATGATTTTATCAGTGGTCTTATGTGTAATCAAATGCAAGATGACTGATGATTCACAGCAACCAAATTCACAAAAGACTGAGATATGGAACCAGAGCAACAGCTTATTAATCCATAAAGGGAAATATTACCACCTAATGGATTGAAGTGCATATGTTGATTGATCAGCAGATTCTCTCCCTCTAGAAATTTCAATTTAGAAGGCCAATGTATAATCAAAAAGTTGGCTGAAACCAGAAACCAGAAAAGGGGAAGTTAGTTGGCTGATCATAATGGCTCACAATATTGAACCCGGTGCACCCGCCTCCACTGTAGAATTACATTTGTCAAGGAGACATTATGATCATGTTCTCTGGTCTGGGCATGTCCTCTCTGGCCCTGGGCAATGCTGGATACACACGGATGAATTCTTCCTTGAAGACTCTACTTGTTCTAGGCTTCAGACTGACTTGTTCTCTTTCTATTAGCATAATTTTTTCAGACAGAGGACAATACACCTGGGTAGATGTCAGCTGTCTTAGTTACAACTGCCTGCCTGTCTTGCCTTTGTGGAACCATCTTGAGTCAGCGCTCCATTAACCATACAATTAATTACAAGCTCTCAGGGAACTTGTCCGGATGGTTCATTGCTTGCATTATGCATGTTTTGAAAACTGAACTTTCTGAGAGAAAATTTTCCTCCAAGTCCTTGAGGCCCCTTTCCTTCATCCTTGTGTTCTGAAAAGCAAGTCTGAGACCAAACCAAAAGCAAGACTGTGTTCAATGGGCATGTATAACTGTGTACAGGAGTAAAACAGTGTGATTCTCCCCTCCCCTCCTTTTAATGCCTGTGGAGGGAAACAGGGAGAGAGAAAGAGAAAAAATGATTTGGGGATTGGGAGTTGAAAAAGATAAAGGATTCAGAAATAGGGGTAAAGATAAAGAAGTGGCGTTTCTTACGAGTTTTAACTGATCAGTACCTGCTGTGTGCAGGGAATGGGGTTCCTCCTAGGATACCTACATTTCTTCCCTTGTTTGTGATGCTGGTCTTGTGATTGACTAGACCAAGAATCCTGGATGCAAACCTAATAAATGTTGCTGTTTTGATGGGAGAGGCAAGAATGATCTGGAACACTGAATGCTGTTAAGGAGGAAGACTCAAGGGCAGGATGGGGAACGTAATGTCACAATTTTGTCAAGGGTTGGACCTGTAGGAATGGTCATAATTTCCCACCACAGTCTTTTTCTCTAGTGATTGCATTGTCTAATCTATTTACTCTAGTGAAATACAAATTCTAGACAGAATTCCTTGTACAGAGAAAAAGCAGTAGTCTTAGAAGGTAACTATTCAAATCTAACAAGAGATAGAAAGGTGATTAGTTAGTAAGGATCCTGGTCCATTTTCAATCTCCCCAAAACAAGTCAACCTTGCAAATAAATTTTAAGTAAGCTTTGTTTTTTCCTTAATCCAGTTGACATACCTGGATACCTTGGTATATATTCCATATTTGCCTTTCATTGCACACTCTTCACCCCAGCTAATAATCCCAGTTAAGAAGTTAGTCCCTTCCACTTCAGTAACATGGGGTCCCCCACTATCTCCTTGACATGAATCTTTACCTCCCTCATGGTAGCCAGCACAGAACATGTTATTATAGATGATGAACTTTGTGGACCGAAGGCATGTGGCTCTGTCAACAAGTGGAACTTTGAGGTACTGAAGAACTGAGGCCGATCTCCCTCTGTTGAAGACTTTCCCCCGGCCACTCACATATCCAGATCCAAATTTGAGAAAGATGTTCGTGTATTCCCTGTTGGCAATGCAAATAGGCATCACATAGCTGTTCAACGTTAATGGTTCGTCTAGTTCCAGAAGGGTGATGTCGTTGTTGTATCTGTTAACACTTGCATTGTAACTGGGGTGAGGAATAGCTTGAATGATGTTTTGCTTTTGCTCTGTTTGTTCTGTCTCCTCCGTGTTATGTTCACCTATTGAAAATGAAATTTGCTTTTCAGACACAGGCTGTCCCTTAAAGAAATGTATTCTCCAAGTGTCCACTCGGCCTCACTGACTTAACCGGCAGCAAAGTGTCAAAGATCTGAATCTTCTATTGTGATGACTTTAAGCAAAGGTAATGAGGGCCAATACATGTTTTTCAGATCAAAAAGCCATTCGAGACCCAATGGAGCCCACCCATTCACAGAGATGATTCCATTCACTCACGCTATCATAGGTTTTACATTGGCCACAGGTGACAATGAATCTATTTGTCACGAATTCTCCTGGACTTTCCCAGTTTCTAGTATACTGACCCCTTTTCTGAGCACATCTAATACAATCATTTGGTCATACTTTCAATTGTTGGCTGAAGACCAGCTACAGGCTATGTCAGGCACCACAGGTCAGTGACATGATGCCTGTCTTACAGAGGGCTTGATGCCTGGGGAAACAGATAAATTAATAAACAATTGTCCCCCACTGAGATGAGTGCTACTAAAGGTGCACAAAAAGAACTTTGGGGGTTTGGAGGAGGGAGAAAGCTGGGTTTTGAAAATACCTCTAGCCCCAGCCCAATTTATTCAGCAGTGATCCTGTTAGACCTTAGTAAAATATGGTGTACCAATTACATAGGAGGTCCAGTGGTGCTACAAATCACTTTTTTGTTGTTTATTTACCTGCAACAACTGTAATTTTGACACCAGGTTCAATACAGTGCGCTGCAGTTACAACCCATTTTTCATTAATGATGCTACCTCCACAGAATGCATCAATTTTACCATTCAAAAGGACCTGTGGAAACACAATTAGGAGTCTTACTACATAATACATTCAATCAAGAACAAAATACGTACATGCACTGTTTAAAAGAGTGGGCAAAATTTTGGCTTCTATGTGCTGGCAGAAATGGAGTGTTTTCTGGAAAGTGTCAGCTTTGCAAGTGAATTAGTGTTTCTGGAACACAGTCAAAAAAGCCATTTCTTTAACTGCTTTGAAGAGAACACAATGAGGGCCAAGGGGAGCTCTGGCTGAAAAGCCTGGCTTCTTTTGATGATTTGGGGCCCTCGGATTCCTTTACCAGGTGAGTCAGGTCCTCTTAGGACATGATTTGCTTCTTGGGGATTTGGTAGGTAATTTAAGAAACACAACAACTTGATCCTCGAGATCAACAATTATTATTGTCTCCTGTCTCTGCAGGAGGACATCTTGCTACAGGTCATTCGAAAGAGAAAAGCTACTTTCTCTTCCAGGAGCCCTCAAGCTTTTTCCAAACTGGAATATTATGAAATGGGACCCAAGTCCTCTTCAAGGGCTGTGCTCAGAGGCACCCCAGCAGTGAAGAATACCAAGACTCAAGTGCTCCTTCCATTCTTCCTTAGCCATATTTGATTCTCCCTTAGCCATATTTGACTCTCTTTGTCCTAAGTGGTCTATGTTGGTTGTACTTGGTTCTTGGGCAAACTGGACAAAGACCTTGGGTGCTACTTTGAACCTGGGCATTATTAGATAAGAAGCCAATCCATTCTTTCATCTGTATATTCATTTGCATAATCCCAAAGGACAGTGACTATTATCACCACCTCCAACTCAAAATCAACTTGGAGAATTTCACATCCAGTGCTGGCAAAGGCCTTGGTCCACCTGTTCATGAAGAAAGCTGAGAAGTGTGAGCACTAAAGGGCACATTCAACATTCAGTAAACTCTTTGCAGGCATCTACTTACTGTTTGTGAACAGATGCCCTTTGAAGCCCACATAGCCCTAGGCACAAATACTTTCCTAAGCAAGGGAATGCTGAGGTGGATCCCTTAAGTGTGGGGTCATGGAAGGTCCTTGGGGCACTTTTTTTTTTTTTTGAAGTTTCTTTTTGTGGTGAATTTAATTTGTTCAACACCTATTAAACCCAGACACTGAACCACTAGCCTCCTAACTGGAGACCTTTGGGGCTGACTCATTTCAAACCTCTGACCCTCTCTCCATACTTGAGCTGGCTCTCTCACTCTAGCTGTTGCTCTTTAAACATTTTTTAAAATTTAAAAACCCATAAAATAATATAATAAACACCCATATACCCACCACCCACAATTAATCTTCCTAAATATTGTGAATATTCATTGAGTGCTTACCAGGGACCAATTATTGTGTTGTTTTTTTTAATACATTTGCTACTTGTAACACCTTATGGGGTGGTTTAATGTATCCATTAAATAGATGTGCAAACTGAGGTATAGAGAAGCACGTAAATGCAAAGTTAGTGGTGAAGCTGAGATGCAAACCCAAGTTGGCATACTCAAGTCTCTGCTCCTAACCACCTAGCAATTTTCCAAGTGTAGTCTATGGACCAATTGCAGTAGAATCCTCTGGAGTGCTTGTAAAATGCAGAGTCTAAGGCTCACCAGGACTTAATCAGAATATTTGGTGAGTGGGGCTGGGGAAAATGAAGTTCTTCAGAGTATTCTTAAGCACAGTTAAGTTTGAGAACTGTTATATACCTACTGATTCAGAATTCCCAAGCCTTGGTAATTTTTGTTTCTAAACAAGGGCCGGACCGGCTCCATAATTTGTGGGGCTCAGTGCAGAATAAAAATGTGGGGCCTCTTCTTCAAAAGACAGGAAAAAAGTACTGGTAAAAGTACTAAAATACAAAATATTTTTCTTTCTTCAGTTGTCTCTCCTTCAACATATCATGGTTTTTTTTTTAAATTTGATGTTTAATGTCGTGTTCCCTCCTGCATGAGGCTAACTGCTGGGAGAGTGAAGACCCTCACAGGTACCCAGTGGTGGCACTCCCCAATTCAGTGTGCCTCTCAGATGCAAGGACCCTGTCCTGCCAGCCACTGGACCGACACACTGTTCTCCAGTATGGGAGGATAAGTCAATTTTCCCTTTCTACTGGCCCACCTCAGCAACCACCACCAGAGGGCTGACTTCTAAGGGATTGCAACTTCCATCTTGGGACGTGCTCAGTACCCTCCAAATGTGCTATGGCACATTCCCTGTCCCTAGATACCATATGGCCATGCCCCATCCCAAGATGCCAGAGGATCTGTGTACCCAACCTCCACTCTCCTTGTGCTTGTGCCCAAGGCCCCATTGGGGAGGGGGCAGCAATGGTTGCTGGGCAGAGGCGAGGAGGGGAAGTATGGGTAGGGCCTGGGCCATCAGTGGTTGGAGGTGGCAGTGGTTGCTTGCAGACATGGGGAGGGAAAGGCAGGGTGGAGGCCAAGGTACCAGGGTGAGGGAGCACAGAACCCATCCTGGCGAGGTGGTGAGAAGTAGGATTGCATGTGATCCCAGGATCCAATTCCCCAGCTCATGTTCTGTTGTCCTACTGGACTTCACATTACAAAGCAAGCATCCAAAGATAAAATTATTAATCATCTTAGAATGGCAGCTACAGAGCATTGAACCCCAAATATGGGATCCTTCTGAGCACAGGGCTGTGTCAGAAGCCCAGGAAGCTGGCCCCGGCCCCAGGTGATTTTCATCTCCAAAAATATTTGGGCAACGCTGTTCTCTACTGGTCCTGATGGTTACAACTGAACACATCTGTTCAAGCAAATGGAGTGAAGAATTCACGTGCAGTGATATCCTGGTGCTTCTCCTCTGGCCATCTGTAGGGGGGATTTGGGCATCTTTCAGCTCAGTGGCTTAGGTCAGAAGAATGATATCCATTGCCCTAGAGCCCTTAGACAATGACATAGCCAGTCTTCCCCTCGTCAAAGATTTCCTGCCTGGGGTCCTTCTACTGCTTTCTGGTGATGGTTCAAAAATATGGTTGCATTCTGTTAAAACTTGAACACCATTCATTGCCAATTCCTGCTTGATATTAGAAATTTTAGCAAACACCTTTGCCAAGAAAAAGCCCTAAAATACATTTGCAGTTACAGATATTACAAATTACTTGGTTTTGGAATGTTTGCTTGGCTACCTCAGGATCACAGCTATTTTCTTTTTTTTTTTTTAATCTTCATTTTGTTGAGATATATTCACATACCACGCAGTCATACAAAACAAATCGTACTTTTGATTGTTTACAGTACCATTACATAGTGGTACATTCATAACCCAAATCAATCCCTGACACCTTCATTAGCACACACACAAAAATAACAAGAATAATAATTAGAGTGAAAAAGAGCAATTGAAGTAAAAAAGAACACTGGGTACCTTTGTCTGTTTGTTTCCTTCCCCTATTTTTCTACTCATCCATCCATAAACTAGACAAAGTGGAGTGTGGTCCTTATGGCTTTCCCAATCCCATTGTCACCCCTCATAAGCTACATTTTTATTCAACTGTCTTCGAGATTCATGGTTCTGGGATGTAGTTTGATAGTTTCAGGTATCCACCACCAGCTACCCCAATTGTTTAGAACCTAAAAAGGGTTGTCTCAATTGTGCGTAAGAGTGCCCACCAGAGTGATCTCTCGGCTACTTTTGGAATCTCTCTGCCACTGAAGCTTATTTCATTTCCTTTCACATCCACCTTTTGGTCAAGAAGATGTTCTCCATCCCACAATGCCAGGTCTACATTCCTCCCCGGGAGTCATATTCCACGTTGCCAGGGAGATTCACTCCCCTGGGTGTCTGATCCCACATAGGGGGGAGGGCAGTGATTTCACCTTTCAAGTTGGCTTAGCTAGAGAGACAGGGCCACATCTGAGCAACAAAGAGGCATTCAGGAGGAGACTCTTAGGCACAAATATAGGGAGGCCTAGCCTCTCCTTTGCAGCAACCGTCTTCCCAAGGGTAAAACTTATGGTAGAGGGCTCAACCCATCAAACCACAAGTCCCCCATGTCTGTGGTCATGTTAGCAACCATGGAGGTGGGGTAGGCAAATACCCCTGCATTCTCCACAGGCTCCTCAAGGGGGCACTACATCTTTTTTTTTTCCTTGTTTTCCTTTTTTTTTTTTTTAACTTTCCCTTCTTTTTTAAATCAACTGTATGAAAAAAAAGTTAAAAAGAAAAAAAACATACAATAAAAGAACATTTCAAAGAGACCATAACAAGGGAGTAAGAAAAAGACAACTAACCTAAGATAACTACTTAACTTCCAACATGTTCCTACTTTACCCCAAGAAAGTTACATAATATAGCAACATTTCTGTGAACTTGTTCCTACTATATCTATCAGAAATTAACAGACCATAGTTATTCCTGGGCATCCCCAGAACATTAAATAGCTTATCTGTTCTTCTTGGATTATTGTTCCCCCTTCCTTAATTGCTCTCTACTGCTAGTTCCCCTACATTCTACATTATAAACCATTTGTTTTACATTTTTCAAAGTTCACATTAGTGGTAGCATATAATATTTCTCTTTTTGTGCCTGGCTTATTTCGCTCAGCATTATGTCTTCAAGGTTCATCCATGTTGTCATATGTTTCACGAGACCGTTCCTTCTTACTGCCGCGTAGTATTCCATCGTGTGTATATACCACATTTTATTTATCCACTCATCTGTTGAAGGACATTTGGGTTGTTTCCATCTCTTGGCAATTGTGAATAATGCTGCTATGAACATTGGCATGCAGATATCTGTTCGTGTCACTGCTTTCCGATCTTCCGGGTATATACCGAGAAGTGCAATCGCTGGATCGAATGGTAACTCTATATCTAGTTTTCTAAGGAACTGCCAGACTGACTTCCAGAGTGGCTGAACCATGATACAGTCCCACCAACAATGAATAAGAGTTCCAATTTCTCCACATCCCCTCCAGCATTTGTAGTTTCCTGTTTGTTTAATGGCAGCCATTCTAACCGTTGTTAGATAGTATCTCATTGTGGTCTTAATTTGCATCTCTCTAATAGCTAGTGAAGCTGAACATTTTTTCATGTGTTTCTTGGCCATTTGTATTTCCTCTTCAGAGAACTGTCTTTTCATATCTTTTGCCCATTTTATAATTGGGCTGTCTGTACTATTGTCATTGAGTTGTAGGATTTCTTTATATATGCAAGATATCAGTCTTTTGTCAGATACATGGTTTCCAAAAATTTTTTCCCATTGAGTTGGCTACCTCTTTACCTTTTTGAGAAATTCCTTTGAGGTGCAAAAACTTCTAAGCTTGAGGAGTTCCCATTTATCTATTTTCTCTTTTGTTGCTTGTGCTTTGGGTGTAAAGTCTAGGAAGTGGCCTCCTAATACAAGGTCTTGAAGATGTTTTCCTACATTATCTTCTAGGAGTTTTATGGTACTTTCTTTTATATTGAGATCTTTCGTCCATTTTGAGTTAATTTTTGTGTAGGGGGTGAGGTAGAGGTCCTCTTTCATTCTTTTGGATATGGATATCCAACTCTCCCAGCCCCATTTGTTGAAAAGACCATTATGACTCAGTTCAGTGACTTTGGGGGCCTTATCAAAGATCAGTAGGCCATAGATCTGAGAGTATATCTCTGAATTCTCAGTTCAATTCCATTGATCTATATGTCTATCTTTGTGCCTGTACCATGCTGTTTTAGCAACTGTGACTTTATAATAAGCTTCAAAGTCAGGGAGTGTAAGTCCTCCCACTTCGTTTTTCTTTTTTAGAGTGTCTTTAGCAATTCGAGGCATCTTCCTTTTCCAAATAAATTTGATAACTCGCTTTTCCAAGTCTGCAAAGTAGGTTGTTGGAATTTTGATTGGGATTGCATTGAATCTGTAGATGAGTTTGGGTAGAATTGACATCTTAATGACATTTAGTCTTCCTATCCATGAACATGGAATATTTTTCCATCTTTTAAGGTCCCCTTCTATTTCTTTTAGTAGAGTTATGTAGTTTTCTTTGTATAGGTCTTTTACATCTTTGGTTAAGTTGATTCCTAGGTACTTGATTTTTTTCGTTGCTATTGAAAATGGTATCTTTTTCTTGAGTGTCTCTTCAGTTTGTTCATTTCTAGCATATAGAAACATTACTGACTTATGTGCATTAACCTTGTATCCCGCTACTTTGCTAAATTTGTTTATTAGCTCTAGTAGCTGTATCATCGATTTCTCAGGGTTTTCTAGATATAAGATCATATCATCTGCAAACAATGACAGTTTTACTTCTTCTTTCCAATTTGGATGCCTTTTACTTCTTTGTCTTGCCGGATTGCCCTGGCTAGCACTTCCAGCACAATGTTGAATAACAGTGGTGACAGCGGACATCCTTGTCTTGTTCCTGATCTCAGAGGGAAGGCTTTCAGTCTCTCACCATTGAGTACTATGCTGGCTGTGGGTTTTTTCATATATGCTCTTTATCATGTTGAGGAAGTTTCCTTCAATTCCTACCTTTTGAAGTGTTTTTATCCAAAAGGGATGTTGGATTTTGTCAAATGCTTTTTCAGCATCTATTGAGATGATCAATTGATTTTTCCCTTTTGACTTGTTAATGTGTTGTAATACATTGATTGATTTTCTTATGTTGAACCATCCTTGCATGCCTGGAATAAACCCCACTTGGTCATGGTGTATGATGCTTTTAATGTGTCTTTGGATTCGATTTGCAAGTATTTTGTTGAGGATTTTTGCATCTATATTCATTAGGGAGATTGGCCGGTAGTTTTCCTTTTTTGTAACATCTTTGCCTGGTTTTGGTATTAGATTGATGTTAGCTTCATAAAATGAGTTAGGTAGTGTTCTATTTTCTTCAATGTTTTGAAAGAGTTTGAGTAAGATTGGTGTCAGTTCTTTCTGGAAAGTTTGGTAGAATTCCCCTGTGAAGCCATCTGGCCCTGGGCATTTATTTGTGGGAAGATTTTTGATGACTGATTGGATCTCTTTGCTTGTGATGGGTTGGTTGAAGTCTTCTATTTCTTCTCTGGGCAGTCTAGGTTGTTCATATGTTTCCAGGAAATTGTCCATTTCCTCTATATTATCCAGTTTGTTGCCATACAGTTGTTCATAGTATCCTCTTATAATTTTTTTAAATTTCTTCAGGATCTGCAGTTATGTCACCTTTTTCATTCATTATTTTGTTTATATGGGTCTTCTCTCTTTTTGATTTTGTCAGTCTAGCTAGGGGCTTGTCAATCTTGTTGATCTTCTCAAAGAACCAACTTTTGGTGTTATTTATCCTCTCTATTGTTTTTTTGTTCTCTATGTCATTGATTTCTGCTTGAATCCTTGTTATTTCTTTTCTTCTACTTGGTTTAGGATTGGTTTGCTGTTCATTTTCTAGCTTCTTCAGTTGATCCATTAGTTGTTTGATTTTGGCTCTTTCTTCCTTTTTAATATATGCGTTTAGTGCTATAAATTTCCCCCTTAGCACTGCTTTTGCTGCATCCCATAGGTTTTGGTATGTTGTGTTCTCATTTTCATTCGTCTCTATATATTTAGCAATTTCTCTTGCTATTTCTTCTTTAACCCACTGATTGTTTAGGAGTGTGTTGTTTAACCTCCAGGTATTTGTGAATTTTCTAAGTCTCTGATGGTTATTGACTTCTAATTGTATTCCATTGTGGTCAGAGAATGTGCTTTGAATAATTTCAATCTTTTTAAATTTACTGAGGCTTGTTTTATGTCCCAGCATATGATCTATACTGGAGAAAGTTCCAAGAGCACTAGAAAAGTATGTGTATCCTGGTGATTTGGGATGTAATGTCCTGTATATGTCTGTTAAATCTAATTCATTTATCAGATTGTTTAGGTTTTCAATTTCCTTACTGGTCTTCTGTCTGGTTGATCTATCTATAGGAGAGAGTGATGTGTTGAAGTCTCCCACAATTATTGTGGAAACATCAATTGCTTCCTTTAGTTTTGCCGGTGTTTCTCTCATGTATTTTGTGGCACCTTGATTGGGTGCATAGACATTTATGATTGTTATTTCTTCTTACTGAATTGCCCCTTTTATTAGTATGTAGTGGCCTTCTTTGTCTCTCAAAACATCCCTGCATTTGAAGTCTATTTTATCTGAGATTAATATTGCTACACCTGCTTTCTTTTGGCTGTAGCTTGTATGAAATATTTTTTTCCATCCTTTCACTTTCAGTTTCTTTGTGTCCCTGTGTCTAAGATGAGTCTCTTGTATGCAACATATTGATGGTTCATTTTTTTTGATCCATTCTGCGAATCTATATCTTTTTAATTGGGGAGTTTAATCCATTTACATTCAACGTTATAACCGTGAAGGCATTTCTTGAATCAGCCATCTTATCCTTTGGTTTATGTTTGTCATATTTTTCCCGTCTATTAATATCCTTTATTGTACCCATACTGAATCTCTTTAGTACTGAAACTTTCTCCAAGTCTCTCTGTCCTTTCTTTGTTTCTCTGTCTGTAGGGCTCCCTTTAGTATCTCCAGTAGTGCAGGTGTCTTGTTAGCAAATTCTCTCAGCATTTCTTTGTCTGTGAAAAATTTAAGCTCTCCCTCAAATTTGAAGGAGAGCTTTGCTGGATAAAGTATTCTTGGCTGGAAATTTTTCTCACTCAGAATTTTAAATATATCGTGCCGCTGCCTTCTTGCCTCCACGGTGGCTGCTGAGTAGTCACTACTTAGTCTTATGCTGTTTCCTTTGTATGTGGTGAATTGCTTTTCTCTTGCTGCTTTCAGAACTTGCTCCTTCTCTTCTGTGTTTGACAGTGTAATCAGTATGTGTCTCGGAGTGAGTTTATTTGGATTTATTCTATTTGGGGTTCGCTGAGCATTTATGATTTGTGTATTTATGTTGTTTAGAAGATTTGGCAAGTTTTCCGCAACAATTTCTTTGAATACTCTTCCTAGACCTTTACCCTTTTCTTCCCCTTCTGGGACACCAATGAGTCTTATATTTGGACGTTTCATATTATCTATCATATCCCTGAGGTCCATTTCGATTTTTCAATTTTTTCCCCATTCTTTCTTTTATGCTTTCATTTTCCATTCTGTCATCTTCCAGGTCACTGATTCGTTGTTCAACTTCCTCTAGTCTTGTACTATGAGTGTCCAGAATCTTTTTAATTTGGTCAACAGTTTCTTTAATTTCCATAAGATCTTCCATTTTTTTATTGAGTCTTGCAATGTCTTCTTTATGCTCTTCTAGGGTCTCCTTGATTTCCTTTGTCTCCCGTACTATGGTCTCATTGTTCATCTTTAGTTCTTTGCGTAGCTGCTCTAGGTGCTGTGTCTCTTCTGGTCTTTTGATTTGGGTGCTTGGGCTTGGGTTATCCATATCGTCTGTTTTTTTCATATGCTTTATAATTTTCTGTTGTTTTTGGCCTCGTGGCATTTGCTGAACTTGATAGGGTTCTTTTAGGATTTGTAGACCAATTGAAGTCCTTATCTCTACTTTATCAGATCTACAGGTTCGTGGAGTACACTTTCTCTAACTAACCAGCAGGTGGTGTCCACGAGCCACCTGTTCTCCACAAGCCAGTTCTCCCCTGCTTAGCCTTTTTGGTGAGTGGGGGAGTGAGTCTTGTGGGGTGCAATTGGTGTACCAAGCTTGCGTGTGTAGTTGGTGTTGCCTGCCCTGTATATGGGGCATGTTTCTGGGCAATTAGGGAGAGGGGGGTGGCTCTAACAATCAAATCTCCCTGGTGATCCTAGAGTTTTAAAGCTGCTGCAATAGTCTAATTCTTCAGTTCAGTCCTGCCACAGTTTGTCTCTGCCACTGACCCACAAGTCCTTGGTATTGGCGTATGGCTCCTGAGACTTGCAAGTGGGCCCCTCTTCCAGGCCGTGCACCCCGGGTCCTCTGTTGAGGGATGACTGTGCTATGTCACAGGTGAGTGCCGTCCCCCCAGGGCAGTTCTGGGCTGCTGGGCTGTGTAGGGAGGCTCCCAGTCTGCTGAAATGATGGCTGAATGGGGCTTTGTTAATTCACACTGCTCTACCTTCCCAACTCTGGGACAATCAGCTGAGGTTGCAGGGAAGGCTAATGTCCACGCCCAGTTTTGTGGTGTGTGCCTGTTATTTGAAGCACTTCCATCACACTAGGTTGTCTGGGGCAGTTCTGGGCTATGGGGCTGGCGATGGGCAGGAGTGTTTCCTGTCCACCAGGATGATGGCTGTGAGCGGACACCCCCCTTTTCTTGGGAAGTTGTGGTGTTTAGTGAATTTTCTCAGCCACTGGATTATTGCCTTTTGTCTCAGAGCTCTCCTAGTTCTGCTCTTGACTTGACCTGCCCAAATTGCAAGTCTTTGAAGCTTTCTGTATTGGGCTTCTTAGAGTAATTGTTTTAGAAAAACAAAAAAGGATTAAAAAAAAAAAAGTGCCCTCCTCAGAGATCTAATGGGTTATTGAAATGCTAAGAGACAAAGCAACCAGGGCCATTAAGGAAAGGTCCACAGGGCAGAGAGATCAGCTTTTCTTCGGGATTTGCATATGCGCCTCAGGGCCTGAGCTCGGGCCTGAGCTCTGCCCTTCCCCCTTCTATGTTCAGCAGAGCTCTAAAAATCCTCCGCTTTTACTTTGGAGTTTTTCCTGTTGTTTTTTTTCTATGCCTGTCTCCTCTCTGCTGGGCTGGCTGCTCTCAGATTCTCTGGTGTCTGGTCTCCGTCTATCTATGGTTGGAGTTTGGATCAGCAGAATGAGTTTCCGATAAGGGCTGCCAGTGCAGTTCTCCCTTCTCCTTCCCGGAGCTGACAGCCCCGCCTCCCACGGGACTGAGCCTGGCAGGGAAGGGCGCGGGTCCCCTGGCCGCAAAAACTTACAGATTTTGCTGATCTCAGCAGTTCCACGTGTTCATGAGTGTTGTATGAAGTATGCCCAAAGGCAGATTGCTCTGTGGTGTCCAGTCCACGCAGTTCCTGGCTTTCTACCTACTTTCCTGGAGGAGTAACTAAAACATACAGCTCACCAGTCTGCCATCTTGCCCCACCTCCTACAGCTATTTTCAATATTAGCTATTTGGGGGATGAGCTGTTGGCTGAGCCAAGGACAAGTTCTTGCAAGACATCACTTTGGAGAATAATGTGGAAAATGGGAAAGCATATGTTCTGAGGAAGTCTTTTGAATTCCGATCTGTTTGAAGTATTCATGCTTGTCATATCTTAACAGGAGCCTGTTTTTCTCTCTCTTTCAGGCATACACATATACACACATAGAAACTCATGCACACTCACCCACAGAACACATATTCACACATCTCTTTTGATGCTCTTCACTAAAAATGCCAACCCAGAGCCATAGCTGTTGCCCTGTTTTTCTCTTCCTAACCTTTTAACTTGAACCTGGCCTTTCCTGGGAGATTACAGTAAAACCCTTATTCTCCCCACCCACCCACCCCCAGCTTCACAATAACATGTTCTCTACGGTTGCATATTCTCTCTTATATACAAAGCAAACCCATTTCTGCATGACGTGTATATGTGCAGCTTGCTATTGCCCCAGGTATGATTCACCCATCCCTAGGCCCTAGGTCATTTTGCTGCGCACTGAAGGGAGCCTCATTCCTGGTTTTAATGATCAACTAGACCAATCACCAAAATACATTTCATCAACCAATAGGGTCTAACTAGTCTATCCAAACTAGCTGTGTGGGACCAGATGAGATGGCACTGGTATGTTTTTATTTCTCCTAATTGGTACTTTATCATCTGAGCTAGGAATAACAGAGGGTTCTATGTGAAGATATTTCTTCAAGCAACGTTCTTCCCAACCTGCAAAATAGGAAGAGAATGTTCTGGTTCACACACATGGTAACTTTGCATGCTGTCTGCTACTAGTGTGTGTCCTAATGGAATGGAAAGGATTGGAGCTGTGCAGCTAGCAGTACAGGGCAAGAGCTCAGGCAGACAACTTTAAGGATAGCTACAGGCCACCGCTGAGGGAAGGCTGAGACTGGAGAACTGCTAAGACATTTCAAAGATTATTTAGGGCAAGAATAGAATAAGGAATAGACAGACTGCTTCTCTGGATATTTTCTGTGGGTTAAAAACAGTCAAATATTGGCAACTGCATATGATACAACTTAATAGAAAGGATAAAGAAAGCTTAACCACCTAGTCTCCGTGGTACTTGTGTGTTTTTTCAATCTAGTAGAATGATCTTCAGATGATTAAATACAGAGTAAATAGGGATAATAGAGAACTGAGGCCCATGATGAGAGAAAATAGAAAGACCAGGTACCATGATGAGAAAAAAAAGAAAAATGGGAGGAGCGCTTGGGGTGGATTTGCACATGCTCAGGATTGTTAGCGGCAGTGCCAGGGGCAGGGGTATAGAACCCGAAGGAAAACTTTAGTAAAGCAGAAATAGGGAGTTGTTTCCTCACATCCCTCCTTCCTGAGGTGTTGCTGAAGGGGATTTAGTCTTAGTGGCATCTGGGTTTCCCTTTATTTTCCCTCTTAGGTTCCATACTTATCATTTCTTCCTTGACGCAGCTGTACGAAACTCAAGCTTCATTTTAGTTTCCCTTGCCTCTAAAGAGGCACTGATTCTTAGAAAATCTCCTTTCTGTGAATGTGCAGCTTCCTCTCCCCCGCTGCCCCGGAAGTGTCCCTGCAGAGTCCTTGCTTCCTTTCCCTGAGTTCTCAAGGGCTTCTGAGCCCCCGCTGGGCTTCTGGAGGGGAGACTGAGGCAAGGCGGCCTTTCTTGGCTTCACCCTTCACCCTCAGGCCTTCGGGCTTAGAAATGAGGGCCTAGAGGTGGAAGCCTTTGGTCTTGAGGGGCCAGAGCTGGGAGGGGGCCCCTGGGAAGCGGCCTTGGTAAGTGAAGCTGGAAGCTGAGGCGAAGGCCCCAGACTAAGGTAAGAAAACAGTGGCGCGTCAGAGACCGGCTACGTGGAAGGTGAGCTTTGCACCATAGGGTCTCAAAGCTGGTTGGGACCCCTAGCCTGCTGTAACTCCCCACTTCCCCTTCTTCCTTCCTTCCCTCCTTCCCCCACTTCCTTCCTCTTCGCCTCCTTCACAACCCCGGATGGGGTTATCCAGCCGCTGGTTTACTGTCTCCAGCGTCAGAACCGCTCTTCAGCAATTACATCAACATTTGTTCAACTAACGTTTCTTCCCCAAACTACCCAGCCCACATAGTTAACTGAAGCCCAGTAGTTGACAAAGGCTCTCTTAAGCCGGGCCAGAATCTGCCTGCCTTACCTTTCCACCTGTAAGTCCATCCACACCTGGTCCTTGAGTCTTGCAAACAGCTCACCTGAGCCTTTTCTTTAACACATCAAACATTTCCAGTTCATTCAAACTTCCCTTTACTCCACATGAAAGAGAACTCTCTATGTTTTTCTATGTGGGTTTTCATCACCCAAGTGATTGCTTTATCCAACCTGCCCCTCCAATTGGAAGATAAAATAAAAATATATCAATTCTGAATCAGGAAGGCTTTTATGAAACTTCAGCATCAGCATTTTGAATCACTATTCTAGGTGAAATTGCTTACCAGTATATCATAGCTGCAGCTGTAACATTTTGGCCACTGAAACTCTGGCTGTTGCTTGCTTTCTCTCGATGCCTTGGCTGTGTCCTGTTTGTTACACAGCCCTGCCTGCAATCAAATGTAGTATTTCCACCCTGCAGCTTAGCAGTGATGGGGTGAAGCTGGCCCATCTACAAATGAGGAGAGAGATTTTCATATGTTTCTTTTCCTTTTTCATCTGTGTCTAATAGTGACTTTTGTTCACTTTATTTCATATTTACAAAAACCAGTACCCTTTCATGAGAAACTGGGTGGCAGTGGGTATGGAGAGGCAGTTCTCTGGTGATGAAGGAAACAATGCAGAAATATGATGGGGTCTTTCTCAAGTATCCTAGAGAGTAACTCAGCTCCTCACCTTTGGAAAAGAATAAAACCTAATGCTTCCTACCTCAGCAGTCAGTAATCTTGGTTCATGTGGATGAAATAGGGAGTAGACAGGTATGTGCATGTGCACGTGCACACACGCACATGGATGAGTGACACATGGAAGAATGAAAGGAAGGACGCAGCAGGTGAGATAACTAGAAGTGTGCAATGATGAGGACATGAAGAGACTTGACTTGTTATATAAACTTTGTATCTTCTTCCTCACAGTACGACTGCAACCACCATCTAATAGTCTCTTCTGCTTAAAAAATCAAAACAAAACAAAACAAGACAAAAGAAACCTGCTAGAGTTACTAACATTTCTTTTGAGAAAGTGTCTGCATTGTGAAAACATTGGCAGGCATCTGACTTAAAGAGGGTGGATTGGGAACAGAGAGAGTATGTTACTACATTGAGACTCTATACCCCCTTTTTCTTGTTCTCTCATTTAAGGGTGCTTGCCATTCCATTTCTGGGATAACAGGAGGACAATGCTAAGTCCTCATGCATGCATCCTGGGATTTTGTTTTTGATCCTCAGGTTTTTATCTGGCTAAAGTAACACTCCTTTGTTCCTGGATCCTCCACCCTAAACACTGCTTGGTGTCCCACAAGCCCAAGGAAGATAATCTTCATAAAGTTGGATCTTTTGTTCTAATCACCTTATCCATGGAAGTTGGATACATAATGAATGAAAATGCATGAGAACACAAATAAAATTTGATAGAATTAGATGCATGGATGCTAAATAGAATGAGAGAATAATCAAGAGTGGCCAGACCCAAGAGGCATTATTCAAAGGAAGGTCTATGGAGAAGGTTAGTCTTAAAAAGAGTTGTGAAGAAGAGTAAAGGTGTGGGTCATGGTGGGTGAGGGAAGCAGCCCTGGTTGGGTGCTTAGATAGGCTGCAGAGGAACTTACAGTGTTTTATTTTTGGCTATAAGAACAGGTCCAATAAATATTGTTCAAAGAACAGCAAAAGTAAAAGAAAGGGAAATATAAAATCTTGGTTGTGATGGCCTGCTCTCTTTCAGTACCATTTTTCCATAACATCTGTGCCACCCCCAACCTCCACTCCTAGATATATATCTAATACCTCATACGCATTGTATTGGAGAATGGCAGGCAATCTGAAGAACCCTGGATAGATACATAGGTAGTCTCAGAAAATTCCAGTGGTATTAAACCTGGGGACTTTACCTGATCCTGGCTTAAATTGTTACCCATTTGACGATTGAAAAGTTTTTTGGGATGTTGGTCTCTGATGGCAGAAGTTCAAACCTCAGTAGAGAAAGTATTTTGGAGTGAGGAGGACCTTTAAGTATCCCTCAAGTCACTAAGAAATACTAAAATTTTGGCCACTAGGGAGTTTTATGAGAGACTAAATGCTATCATCACTGTTGCCCAATAGAACTTTTCTGCAGTGATGGACATGTTCTATCTATCTGTACCTGTGCTGTCCAATATAATGGCCAGCAGCCACATGTGGATATTGTGCACTTGAAATGTGGCTTGGCTAACTGAAGTACTCAATTTTTAATTTTCTTTAATTGTATTAAATTTAACTAACCACACATGAATAGTGGTTACCTATTGATCAGCAAAACTGTATATAGGGACCAGCCTGGTTCCTTGCTTGTGGGGCCCACTTTCTCATAGATGGAACCATTTAGGCATCTCCTGTTGGCTCAGTTACAATCTACTGTTTGCTACAAATCTAGCTCTTGGCCCAGTGGTTGTTGCAGAAGCCAGGGTCCAGGCCACCAAATAGTGAACTCACGATACCTAGACCCACATTTCTTCAAGTATAGTCTGCAGACAACCTACATCAGAATCCTTGGGAGAAATGTGGAGCTAGGTACCATGAGCCCACTGTTTGGTGGCTTGGACCCTGGCTTCTGTAACAAGTTTGGTTTCTTTGGAGTAATGGTTTTCAAACTGTAGTGTGCATCAGAAGCACCAGGAGGGCTTGTTAGAACATGTATTGCTGGAGAGAGGCCCCAGATTGTGCATTCCCAACAGGTTACCAGGTGGTGCTGGTGCCACCACACTTTGAGAACCACAGCTTTGAATCTCTGTCTCATACCCTGGTTCCAGTATTCTTGCCTTAATCCTTCATACTTGAGTCCTTTTCTTTACTCCCTTCAAATTAATCTGGCTTCTCTTGGCCTAGAGAGTTTACTCTCACCAGTTCTCCCAGAGATTGAAGCTGAAGTACTACCCAGAACCCAAGTACTTGTGACATCACTTCCAGATATCCCTATGGTTGATTCCAGTTGCTTATCTGGAATCCTGCCATGCTCTTATTTCCTTGATGCCAAACTCACCTTGACCTTGCATGGTAACTTTCCCTGGACTTCTCTTTCACTGGCTGCCCACCTATGGGGGTTTCCTCACATTGCTTAGTGCTGAAATTTGCCTAAACATTTCTTTCACCCACACGGGTCTCCCACTTGGTCTTTCCCTTGCCAGCTGAGCTCCAGTTTTGACATACCATCATTATAGAGTACCTGCCAAGGGAATTGACCTGGTTTGGCGTTTTCTCCACCAGCAACCCTCTTGAAGTCATCAGATGGTTGGATGCTTTGAGTGATGTTATCAAAATCTGTTTCAGCATCAGTAAAATTTTCATAGTCCATATTGGAAAAAATAGTCTCAGCCCAGGTGAATGTCTGAGAAGTGTGCAGTACAGAAACTTTTCCACATGGAAATGGAACTAGAAAAATAGAAAATAAATTAGCATTATGGTATTTCTCATCGGCAAACAGAACACACATTACAAAAACCGAGAATGAAGCCCATCTTTGTCATTTCTGAGAAGCAGGCCCATCAGTATTTTTTTCAAAAAATCTAATCAATAAATATAGTCTCAAACTAATAGGTTGATTGCATTATTTCTATGGAAAGTTTTCAAACCCTTCATGAAAAGAGCATTTGGCTCAGGAATCCATCATCTTTTACAGAAATAGACCAGGTGTTCCAGAATCAAATTTGGTAAGACTTTTAAAAAGTCTAATGTCTTTCTGTTCAGTTTCTTTACTAAAAAGTCTCACTCCCAAGTGCTGAATCTGAATGGGAGTCTGATGATTGGTGTCATATAACTTTAACTTTAGGATTAGATGAATGGCACTTCTGTTTATTGTTAACAGGATTTAAGATCCTGTAGACAGCATTTTGACTGAGGTATGCCAGAAACCAAGGCAAACACTATAATGCCTCACCGATATGGACTATCTACAATGTGTAAACTCAGAATTGAATCTCAGAGCACAGCCTAATAGGGAAATGATTATTGTAATGGTCCCCAGATTGTAAGTTCTTACAGCAGCCAAATCTATTCCTGAATTGTAATGGCTATCTCCAAACCCTGAGATATCGATCCCTTTGTGTATAACCTGATTGATCTCTGGAACATTGGGTATCTGTGTGACACCTGAAACTCAGAGCTAGAGCTCGGCAAATTTGAATGTCAGTATTAATGCACGCAGCAACTGTTCAAAAAAAAAAAAAGGTGAAAGAGCCCCAACTTTAATTAGAGATATGAATGAAGCAGATCTGGTTAAGACTGGGGCAAATCAGGCCAAAGGATAAAGGTTGAAACTGACTGTGTGTTAAAACTTCAGCTTCCATGTGAGTCCAAGGGAAGAACTGTTTATTTGGTGTAGGATCTATATTTTCTCAACAATATAACTTGTACAGTCAGTTTGTTCAAACACCACAATTACATGGGACTTTGAATAGGAAGTGAGCTATGGTAGGTCTGTATAGGTTAGAGTGAAGGTGAAGTAGCAACACATCCCAGAGTAATTTGGGCAGAGAATAAAAATATATATTCGGGGCCTCCCTGAGGAGCTGGGGGAGGATGCGGAGGTGTTGGTGTTGTACTTCCTCACCTGGATTGTTGCTGATGTTCTCACAACACTGGGGACTGACGGCTTGACATGCTGAGCCCTCTGTCTTGGGGCTTGTCCCTTTGACGCTTGTTACTGCAAAGGAGAGGCTAAAACTGCTTATAATTGTGCCTAAGAGTCTCTCCCTGAGTGCCTCTTTGTTGCTCAGATGTGGCCCTCTCTTTCTAGCTAAGCCAACTTGGCAAGTGAAATCACCGACCCCTCCTATGTGGGACCTGACTCCCAGGGGTGTAAATCTCCCTGGCAACACAGGATATGACTCCCGGAGATGAATCTGGACCCAGCATCGTGGGATTGAGAACATCTTCTTGACCAAAAGGGGGATGTGAAATGAAATGAAATACAGCTTCAGTGGCTGAGAGAATTTCAAATTGAGTCGAGAGGTCACTCTGGTGGACATTCTTATGCACTATATAGATACACTTTTTAGGTTTTAATGCATTGGAATAGCTGGAAGTAAATACCTGGAACTATCAGACTCCAATCCAGTAGCCTTGACTCTTGAAGACGATTGTATAACAATGTAGATTATAAGGGGTAACAGTGTGATTGTGAAAACCTTGTGGATCGCACTCCCTTTATCCAGTATGTGGATGTATGAATAGAAAAATGGGGACAAAAACTAAATGAAAAATAGGGTGGAATGGGGCAGATGATTTTGGTGTTCTTTTTTACTTTTATTTTTTATTCTTATTCTTGCTTTTTCTGATATAAGGAAAATGTTCAAAAATAGATTGGGGTGATGAATGCACAACTATATGATGGTACTGTGAACAGTTGATTGTACACCATGGATGATTGTATGGTATGTGAATATATCTCAATAAAACTGAATTTTTAAAAAAGTGGCTGAATCCTCCATCTTTAATGAAAAAGTTTCAGGTAACCTGGCATTCAAAACACTGGTTACATTACTGTACCAGTCTCCTCAGGCTGCCATCACTAGGTGGCTAAAAACAACAGAAATTTATTGTCTCACTGTTCTGGAGTCTGGAAGTGTGAAATCGAGGTGTTGGCAGGGCCATGCTCCCTCTGAAGGCTCCGGGAAGAACCCTTCCTTGCCTCTTCCTAGGTTCTAAGTGGTTGCTTGCAATCCTTTGCATTCCTTGGTTTGTAGCCATGTCAGTCCAACCCCTGCCTCCATCTGTCTGTCTCTTTTCTCTTCTTATAAGGACACCAGTTATTGAATTTAGGGCCCACCCTAATCTAGTATGACCTCATCTTAACTAATTACATTTGCAAAGACACTGTTGCCAAATAAAGTCCCATTCTGAGGTTCCAGGTGGACATGAATTTTTGAGGGGCACTGCTCAATCCAGTACAATCACTTTTTCCCACAAGTTGTATAAGCACATGTCTGAATTAAGTCATGACATTGGGACTTGCAGGTAGATGACGTTAGTCTTGGATTTCATTTTTTTTTAACTTTTTATTTTGAAATACTTTTGAACTTACGGGACTTACAAAAATAATAAAACCCCATACATAGAACTCAAAAATGCTCCTATTCCCCAGATATCAAGAGCCACCAATTTTAATATTTTGCCATATTTGCCATATCACTCTATCCATCCATCTGTCTGTCTATCTGTCTGTCTGTCTATTTTCTGAATATTTGAGAGCATGTTGTACACATTGTGCTCCTTGGTCACTTAATACTTCCTTGTATATTTCCTAAGAATCAGAGATATTCACTGATGTAAGCTTCTTAAGTGTAGTTATCAAGTTCAAGAATTTCAGCCTTTTTATAAAGCTTGTAGTCTATATTCCAATTTTTTCCATATGTTCCAATAACGTCCCTTTGAGCCTTTTCTCCTCTCTTACTAAATGCATCAATCAGTCTGTCTGTCTGTCAATCCATTTTCTGAATACTTGAGTGTAGGTTTTATACATCATGGTCCTTGAACACTTAATACTGCCATGTCCATTTCCTAAGAGCAAGGATGTTCACTTATGTAACCACCTTAAATGCAGTTATCAAGTTCAAGAAATTTAACATTGATACAATGCTTACAGTCTATATTCCAATTTTTTCATGTGTTCCAACAGTGTCCCTTTGAGCCTTTTCTCCTCTTTTGTTTAGACTCTCATCCAGGATCCTGTATTGCATTTAATTGCCATTCTCTCTTAAGTTTTTCTTTTTTTCAATTGTGGGAGCATACACACAGCATAAACATTTTCCTGTCTCCACCATGCTCAAGTATACCATTCAGTGGGATTAATCACATTCACAATATTGCGGTACCCTCACCACCTTCTATCACTAAAACTTCCCTATCTCCCCAAACAGAAACCTGACACCAATTATGCTTAACTCCCCGTTTCCCCTACCCCTGCCCCCGAAAATCTGTATTCTAATTTCCATCCTTATGAGCTTGCATAATCTCTGATATTTTCTTTGTAGCTACCATGGGGCTTAAATTTAATATCCTAAATCTATAACAGTATCATTTGCTTTGGTACTAACTTAATAGTAAACACAAACTATGCTCCTATACCCTTCTAACTGCCCACCTTTATGTAGTGTTGGTCACAGATTACATGTTTATACATTATAAGACCAAAACCATTGATTTCTCATTAAATTTCATGCATTTGCCTCTTAGATCCTGTAGAAGTAAAAAAGTAGAGCTATAAACAAAAAAATACAATAGTACTGGCATTTATATTTATCTGTATCATTACCGTTACCAAAGATCTATTACCTGTTGTCTTTCCTTTTAACCTACAGAACTTTCTATCATCTCCTGTAGGTTTGGTCTAGTGGTAACAAATTCCCTCAGTGTTTCCGTTTTCTAAAGCTTCCAGACTGCAATATACCAGAAATGGGTTGGCTTTTTTTTAATGGGGATTTACAGTTCTAAGGCCAAGAACGTGTCCAAATTAAGGCAGCAAGAGAAAGATACCTTATCTGAGGAAAGGCAGTTGGCATAGGATTTGGCCAGGCATACAAGATCCCCATGTGTGCACAAGAGCTACTCTGCTCCCTCTGGTATTGGGACCAGGAGTCTGCACTGGGAGCTCAGGTTGGCTCCCCACCAAGCTGGTGGGGGGGCTGGGGAAGAGGCCAGCAAGGGTGCCATGAAATCCTATGGCTTTTAAGTAGCCTTTTTCTTGTTTCAGTTCTTGCCTTCTTTCTGTGATCCTTAAAGTGTTTTCTGGAGCTTTGGAAAAGACGTTTCTGCCAGTTTTGCTGGTTGTTCAAAGCTTCCATGGGGGGACGGAGCCCTGAAATGTCTTACTCCACCATCTTGGTTGGGGCATGGGTCCTTTGATTTCTCTGCATTGGAGATGGCAGTATTGCATAAGCTTCATGTCCTGGTTTCCAATCATGGCTTTGTTTGTCTGACTTCGAGACGGTTACTTAAAACTTCTGAAACTTAGTATCCTTATCTACAAGTTGTAGACAGTACCTGCCTGGCAAGGTAATTTTGATGATTAGAGATAGTAAATGGAAAGTGCCCAGCTCACTGCCTAATTCTCAATGGTAGTTTATTTGCTGCTCCTGCTGCTCTTAGTACTACTACATTTATTACTAAGAACTGATTACTACTATTACCACTACTACTGACAATAATCGATTTTTACTACTACTACTAATTGATCATTACTAATAATTGATTATTAGTATCGATTATCACTGTGGTTACTGTTCTGGCCACAACCTCCCCTTCCACCGGTGGGAGTGATCACTTTGAGCCTGTCTGGCTATACTGAAGTAGGCAGTCAGTTTGGTTGCCATAGGCTAACTTCTTTTCCAGTCAGAGCTATATTTAGTTATCTGCCCTGGCAGGAAAACCTTCTCAACTACCCCATAATTAACAATAAGAGGTTAAGCTCTGATGAAGCAAGGATCTCCCAGTAACGAGCCCCAGCACTCAGGCCTGCATGTTTTCTGATTGTTGGGTGCTTGTGGTATGCTAGTTGTTAAATAGTTTGAATATTACGCCTGGTTCTAGTCAGTTGAAAACTAAGGGAATCATTTATTTGTTGTGTTTGCAGAAGAACAAAATGTCAGGATGGCCAACTGTATACTAACATCGAGGACTTGAAAAGTTGGAGAAGATTTCCAGAAAGTGTAAGTTAATGATGCAATCTTTATTACTCTTCTTCCTACTCTGTGAGTCCATCCCTGACAGCTCTATGTTCTGAATAGTATTGGTGAGTGCACCTGCTGTGGTTCTTGTGAAGAATCTTTACAGAGAAGGAGGAAAGCATTGACAAGAACAGGGGTATTTCTACTTTTCAGTTACATTTTTCTGGGACATGTACAATGCATCATACCAAAAAGAAAAAGAAAGAAAAAAGAAATATCCCAGAAGCCTCTTAACCGTTGATTCCCTGGTTTGGTTTCTGAATGAGCCATGATTCTACATGAATCTTCTGTGTTGTCCCTTATGTATGTGGTCTGGCCCCATTATTAGATGGCAAAATAAGATCAGTGAAGGCAATCCATGAACATTTCCAAGCATTTAATTCTTGGAATATCATCCAAATTTTTACGTGCTTTTATCTGAGAGCTTAGTTGCTTGGTTATAATTGCAATAAGAAGGGAGAAAGAGAAATCCTCCTCAAATTAGATGATCTGTGTGTGATACAGTGTGAAATATTCTCAAAAAATAATTTTAGTCAAATTCAAGCCCCCTAAAATTAAAATATCTTGACTATGAATTTGTCTTCTGTTCTCAATCCTAGAAGGAGAATAAAGGAACAGATTTCCTTGCCTCTGAAAAGACTAAATGTAGTTGAATTTCATGATATCCAGCCTTACTATAACATAGATTCAGTTAAATTGCAGTCCAAACTATGTGCTGCAAATACAACAACTCTATATAGTATAAGCATTGAATCTGATATCTGTTCTCTTTTTACAAGACTAGCATCATATCAGGACTTTAGATGTTCCATTTTGGAAGGATACATTTCTTACAGGGGAATGGATTTGTATTTTACCTGGGCTGGTCAGTTAGCACTGCCAAAGATGGCTGATCTAGGGCTTGAGAGGTTCTTCATTTAAGTCATGGCGTTTGGGCAGTGGCTAGGCTGGGCTGGTCAAAGTAAGACCAGATATAGGAGTGAGAAGAGTTGCCATCCTTTTCTGAGCATCTGTGGTTGTGTCTGGGGAGTTGACAGAGCAATGGTAGAGACTGTGGACATAGAGTTAGTGTAGCATTTCTCTTTAAAGTCTGTTGTGCTAGTGGCCTGGAGAGGCCTAGGGATGTAGTTGTTTCTTTTGACTGCTACCTGAGTGCTTCTGTTTCTAAAGGCATTCCAGTTCATACCTCCTCTGCCTGTGTATTCAGCCAAATTGCCATTAAGGAGATTGTCTCAACTTTATCTCCCAATTCTTCTGTGGTCTTTGAAACAAAATTCTGCTGTTCTTAATCCACAAGAGTGATTCTTGTTTTCTGAATATTTCATTTCTTTATAGCATCCCGTTCTTGTAGATTTGTCCTATTTTTATTCCTTTACCCTTACCTTATGATGAGGGAGAACAAAATGAATATAACCATGTGTGGTTGAATTGGCCACATTTATCTGAAGGTCTACCAACATACAACATTTTTAGCCTCTCCTGGGGACTGAGCGTGTCTTTCCCCAACTGCTCAACCATCCTCCATTAAGTTTAATGCCTCATGTTAATTCTAACCTGCTGGACTGTGTTTCCCTGAGACATTCAGCTGCTACAATTAAAAGAGAGGTCCTGCTTCAAACAGAGAAATCACTCAGACACAGTGTTTTTTCCCTCTCTGGACAAATCTTGGCCTAGTGGGTCTTGTAATAAGACAAAACTGAATTCCGATATTGGCATTGCACGTCATAGGAAAAATCAATTAACTTCTCAGAGCCCAAGTGTTTCTGTCTGTAAAACGGATATAATACCCCATACCTCAGCATTTTGTGAAGTCTGTGTGAATCAAAAGTTTAGTAACACTTAACAGGCTGCCCAAGATATAATAGATTCAATAAAGGAGAGCTCTTTTTATAGTCATGTATGTCAGGGTGTGAACCTGAACGGCTGATTATTTATATAATTGGGTTACTTAAGGGGGAAAAAATAACCAATTGAATTAGGCTATTTGGTACTAGATAAAAAAAAACTGTCTGAATTTTGGGGAAGGCTGAATTGGCCACTATAGTCAGTTTAATCAGGGGAGATTTGTGTGGATGATTTTCCTAAATTAAAACAAGTAAATAATTGATTGGGTTCATCAGTACTCCTGCATCTTTTGATCAGAGGCTAATACTAAGTTAAAAGGCATTCTTTATTTGAAATCTATTGATTAATTGAACATCTATTTCAAATTCAATAAATGAGTATAGAAGACTTGTTTGGCCCTTTACTAGACCCTGAAATGAGAAAGTGGAAGGGTAGGTGGTCAATGAATAAGACATGGTCCCTGCCCTGAAGGAACTTGGAGGAGGGGAGATGAGAAGCATACTTAAATTACTACAATCAGCACAGTACATACTGAATAAATTCTGAGAGCTCATAGGAGTCAGTATTGGTTTTTTTTGTTGTTTGTTTGTTTTTTTTCCTGTAGCTGTAGGAAAGAGATAGGGTTGGCTTTCTGGAAGGAGTGGATTTCATCTGGGCATTCAAAGGGTGTAGGCTTTTCATTTGGTTTATTCAAGTTCTGGATCCTGAATGGTGTAGTGAGCCATCAGCACCAGAAGTAGAAAGGCAAAGGAGACAAACTGTAGCCTGGGCTCTACCAGGAGAAGCAATGCTGTTCTTAGATGTGGTTGTGAATGTTAAGGCTAATGATATACAGCCCTGTGGCTTCCTCTTGTCAGGGTTGGAGGGTTGCATCAGCTGCTCTCTGAGAGGCCTAAGGCAGCTGTTCAGTTTAACATGTCTTTGCTTGAACAAGTGGATTAAGGTGATGTTTTGATATATGGCAAGTCATTCTTTATAGCCCCAAATCTCTGACACTCTTGACTTTCTGGATTATTGTGGTCCTGCTGGCTATGGCAGCCCTATGAGTATAGCATTTTAAGAGTTGAAGGGACATAAATATACTTCCCTGTCCTCCAGGAGTTTACTGAAGCTCTGAAATAGTTGCTGTGACACTGGACATTGGGTTTTCCTTGGCTGTCTTCCTGATGAAGTATCATCAAAAGGAATACTCATGAATTATTTGCTTAATCTTGATGTTTTTTCTCACAGATTGAAGTGTTTTGTTATTTTTTTTATCATCAACAGATGGAAAAATATAAGCCTTCAAAGAGAATTTTGGAAGCATAAACATTTGCTAACTCTACCACTATAACCCAGGTTATTAGTTAAAAGTAATACAAGCTACTGTAGCAGATAAACCCTGATACCGCAGTGGCTTATCATAGTAGATATTTATTTCTTGCTCACTAAAGCCCAGTTGGCAATGGTAGGATGAAGTTCTGTCCCATACTAAGAGACTCAGACTGACAGAGACTCTGCTGTCTTCAACACATGGCTTCCTGGTGTTGACATCCATCTGGCAGAGAAGGAAAGAAACCACATTAAAGATATTTACGGACTAGGCGGGGAAGTTTACTCACATACATTCTACACAATTCTTTTGGCCAGAACTCAAGTACATGACTCCATAAGGATTCAAAGGTGGACTGGGAAATATACCACCTGACAAGGCAGCCACCTCCCAACATTGATCCACTTTGGTGCAGCTACACGCAGCTACTGTTTTCAATCTGACATCATTGCAATCATAATATATCATTTTGTATCCTGCTTTTTCCCTTAATATTATATTAAAACCTTCCCTATTTGCACAGTTTGCATAATTATCTTTAGTTGCCACATGATATTCTATTGTATTGATGCATCATAATTTATTCAGCTATCATTTACTGGACACTTAAATCGTTTATCTGTGTTTTTTTGCATTTTTTATTGTGAAATATATACAGAAAAGTAATAACTTTCAAAGTATGATTTAACAAATAGTTAGCACATTTCAAAGAATGTTATGGGTTACAGTTCCACAATTTCAGTTATTTACTTATTGTGAAGTATAATATACATGCAGAAATGTGATAACTCTCAAAGTACAATTTAACAAGAAGTTATAGAACATATTTCAAAGCACGTTATATGTTACAGTTCCACCACAATATATTTCCTTTTAGCTATTCTAGTATCCTAGAAACTAAAAAAAAAAATTTATATAAAGATTCAGTATTTGTAATTCTTTGTTAAATCCTATCCTGTCAGTTGCCACCCCTCTCTTTCATTTGATCACTGTCTCAATCTTCAGGGATATCTAGGCAGTGACCACCCTAACTTGTTCATATTGAAAGGGGGTGTCCACATTATGGGGAAGGGGCATGCATCTGGTTGATGTTCTTGGAGAGGCTGTTGCCTCTAGATTTTGCCTCTGGCATAGGAACACTCCGGGAGTTTCTGAAAAGTAAACTTAGTGAGTGAAACTTTTATAGAGTCTTCTTTAGTATTTTCAGCACTACTGTTCATAAGGGCTAGGTATACTGTGGGCATTTGGAATATCTAGCTGGAGCTTGCACAAGAGTAACCTCCAGGGTAGCCTCTAGACTCTTTTTAAATCTCTTAGCCATTGAATCCTTATTTAGTTACCTTTCTTTTCCCCCCTTTTTGTCAAAAAGGCATTCTGAATCCCTCGATGCCAGGGCCAGGCTCATTCCTGGGAGTCGTGTCTCACGTCGCCAGGTAGTTTCATTTCCCCGGGAGTCAGGTCCCACGTAGTGGGGAGGGTAATGAATTTATTTGCAGTATCAGGCTTAGAGAGAGAAAGGCCATATCTGAGCAACAAGAGGTTCTCTGGAGGTGACTCCTAGGCATAATTATAGGTAGGCTTAGCCTCCCCTTTACAGCCATAAGTTTCACTGTAGCAAGCCTCAAGATTGAGGGCTTGACTTACTGAGTTTGGGGTTCCTAATTTCATATAACATATATTATGTTCAAGATAAACAATCAGTGTCTCACATTATCTTCACTTATTTGTACAATCATCACTCTCAATTTTAAACAATTATCTTAACACAAAACACCCCAAAGTGCTTATCAGCCCCTAGTTATTTATCCCTAGTATCAGTGTAGAACTGGTAAACTATTCCTATTAAATATAGTCTATAATATGCAATAGGTAGTTTTTCCTGTATACCATTCTGTTGTTCTCTTTGTACCAGTGTTATACCTTAGCAGTAGATTATGCAAGCACTTATTTATATTTGTTGTCATAATATGTGGGATACATGCCTTTAAACAACCCCTTTTCCATCATGTTTGCCTGATACTTAAAATCCCATTGAGGAACTGTTATCACCTCTGTCCATTCCCATACCTTTAAGTTCACCATCATTAACATGTCTGCATATATTAGGTAATCATTCTCCCTTCACTAGTTTCTGTCTGTCTCTACGTCCCCTATATTCTACATTATGAGACACTGATTTTACATGGTTCAGGGAGTTCATAGTAGTGGTAACATACAATATCTCTCCTTTTGTGTCTGACATTTCACTCAGCTTTATGTCTTTAAGGTTCATCCATCTTGTCATACGTTTCAGGACCTCTTTCCTTCTTACTGCTGCATAGTATTCCATCATATGTATATACCATATTTTGTTTATCCACTCATCTGCTGAAGGACACTTGGATTGTTTCCATCTCTTGGCGATTGTGAACAATGCTGCTGTGAACATCGGTGTACAAACGTTTTTCGTGTTGCTGCTTTCAGGTCTTCTGGGTGTATACCGAGAAGTGAAATTGCCAGATCGTAGGGTAACTTGATATCTAATTTTCTGAGAAACTGCCAGACTATCTTTCTCAGAGGATGTACCATTTACATTCCCACCAGCAATGAATAAGAGTTCCAATTTCTCCACATTCTCTCCAGCATTTGTAGTTTCTTGTTTGTTTAATGGCAGCCATTCTTCTTGGTGTGAGATGGTATCTCGTTTTGGTTTTGATTTGCATTTCCCTAATATATTGTGAAAGTGAACATTATTTTTCATGTGTTTTTTAGACATTTGTATTTCCGGTTCTGAAAAATGTCTTTTCATATCTTTTACCCATTTTATAATTGGGATGTTTGTACTATTGTCATTGAGTTGTAGGATTTCTCTCTATATATGCTGGATATCAGTCTCTTATCAGATACATGGTTTCCAAATATTTTCTGCCATTGAGTTGGCTGCCTCTTCACCTTTTTGTCAAATTCCTTCAAGGTATAGAAGCTTTTGATTTTGAGGAGTTGCCATATATCTGTTTTTTTCTTTCATTGCTTGTGCTTTTGTGTGAGGTCTAAGAAGCTACCTCCTATTACTAGATCTTGAAGATGTTTCCCTACGTTATCTTGTAGGAGTTTTACAGTACTGTCTCTTATATTGAGGTCTTTAATCCACTTTGAGTTAATTTTTGTATAGGGTGTGAGATAGGGGTCCTCTTTCGTTCTTTTAGATATGGATATCCAGTTCTCCCAGCCCCATTTGTTAAACAAACTGTTCTGTCCCAGTTCAGTGGATTTGGGGGCCTTATAAAAAATAAGTCACCATAAATCTGAGGATCTATTTCTGAACTCTTGATTCAATTCCATTGATCGGTATGTCTGTCTTTGTGCCAGTACCATGCAGTTTGGACCACTGTGGCCTTATAGTAGCCTTCAGAGTCAGGAAGTTTAAGTCCTCCCACTTTGTTCTTCTTTCTTAGAATGGTTTTGGCAATTTGAGGCCCCTTTCCCTTCCAAATAAATTTGATAACTATCTTTTCCAAGTCTGAAGTGTAGTTTGTTGGAATTTTGATTGGAATTGGTTGAATCTGTAGATCAGTTTCAGTAGGATTGGCATCTTAATGACATTTAGCCTTCCCATCCATGAACACGGAATATCTTTCTATCTATTTAGGTCCTCTTTGATTTATTTTAGTAAAGTTTTGTAATTTTCTGTTGTAGAGGTCTTTTACATACTTGGAGAAATTTATTCCTAGGTACTTGATTTTTTTAGTTGCTATTGTAAATGTTTTTTTTTCTTGAGTGTCTCTTCAGTTAGGTGATTTCTAGTGTATAAGAACATTACTGACTATTGTACATTAATCTTGTATCCCAGCACTTTGCTGAACTCATTTATTAGCTCTAATAGCTTTGTTGTAGATTTTCAGTTTTATCTACATACAGGATCATGTCATCTGCAAACAGTGAGAGTTTTACCTCTTCCTTTCCAATTCAGATGCCTTTTATTTCTTTTTCTTGCCTAATTGCTCTGGCTAGAACTTCTAGCACAATGTTGAATGACAGTGGTGACGGTGGGCATCCTTGTCTCATTTCCAATCTTAGAGGGAAGGCTTTCAGTCTCTCACTGTTGAGTACTATTCTGGCTGTGAGTTTTTCATATATGCGATTTATCATATTGAGGGTGTTTCCTTCAGTTCCTAGCTTTTGAAGTGATTTTATTAAAAAAGGATGCTGAATTTTGTCGAATGCTTTTCAGCATCTATTGAGATGATCATTTGATTTTCCCCTTTCAATTTGTTAATGTGTTGTATTACACTGATTGATTTTATTATGTTGAACCACACTTGCGTGCCAGGAATATACTCCACTTGGTTGTGGTGTATGATTTTTTAATGTGTCTTTGGATTTGATTTGCAAGTATTCTGTTGAGAATTTTTGTATCTATATTCATGAGGGAGATTGGCCTGTAGTTTTCCTTTCTTGTAGTATCTTTATCAGGTTTTGGTATTAGAGTGATGTTAGCTTCATAAAATGAGTTAGGTAGTGGTCTTTTTTCTTTGGTTTTTTGAAAGCATTTGAAGAATGGAGTCAGTTCCTTTTGGAAAGTTTGGTAAAATTCCCCTGTGAAGCCATATGGCCCTGGGCTTTTATTTGTAGGAAGATTTTTGATGATGGATTGGAACTCTTACTAGTGATTGGTTTGTTGCAGTCTTCTATTTCTTCTCACGTCAGTCTAGGTTATTTGTGTGTTTCCAGGAAATTATCCATTTCCTCTAAATTGTCTAGTTTGTTAGTTTATAGTTGTTCATAGCATCCTCTTATGATTTTTTAAATTTTTTTGGGATCCACAGTAAATTCCCCCCTCTCATTTCTGATTTTGTTATTTGTGTCTTCTCTCTTTTTTTACTTTTTCAGTCCAGCTAAGGTTTTGTCAATCTTACTGATCTTCTCCAAGAACGAACTTTTGGTTTTATTTATTCTGTTTTTTTGTTCTTCATATCTTTCTGTTTTAATCCTTTTTATTTCTTTTCTTCTACTTGCTTTAGGGTTTGTTTGCTGTTCTTTCTCTAGCATGTTCAGTTGTTCAGATAGTTCTTTGATTTTATGTCTTTCTTCCTTTTTAATGTATGCATTTGGAGCTAAAAATGTCCCCCTCAGCACCACCTTCACTGCATCCCATAGGTTTTGATATGTTGTGTTCTCAATTTCATTCATCTCTAGATATTTACTGATTTCTCTTGCAATTTCTTCTTTGATCCACAGATTGTCTAGGGGTGTGTTGTTTAACCTCCACATATTTGTGAATGTTCTGGTTCTTTGGTTGTTATTGATTTCTAGTTACATTCCATTATGATCAGTGAATGTGCTTTGAATAATTTCAGTCTTTTAAAATTTATTGAGGCTTGTTTTATGCCCCAGCATGTGATCTATCCTGGAGAATCTTCCATAGGCATGAGATAAGAATGTGTATCCTGATGATTTGGGATGCAATGCTCTATATGTGTCTGTTAAGTCTAATTCATTTATCACATTATTTAGGTACTCAATTTCCTTATTGGTCCTCTGTCTAATTGTTCTATCTATAGAATAGAGTGGTGTATTGAAGTCTCCCACTATTTTTGTAGAAACATCTATTGCTCCCTTCAGTTTAGCAGTGCTTGTCTCATATACTTTAGAGCACCTTGATTGGTGCATAAACATATGTGACTGTCATTTATTCTTGGTGAATTGTCCCTTTTATTAATATATAGTGTCCTTTGTCTCTTTTGACATCTTTGCATTTAAAGTCTATTTTGTCCAATATTAATATTTCTAGCCCTGCTTTCTTTTAGCTGTAGCTTACGTGGAATGTTTATTCCATCCTTTCACATTTTTTTTTTATAAAAGAAACTTGCCAATTTATTTATTTACAATGAGAACATAATTGCTGCACAATCATAACAACTGGAAAATCAAAATTTAACTAGAGAGTTGATTGATAAACATGGATTCAGTCCAGAATATTTTGGTCATCTGGTCAACAGAGTTTCCCCCTCTTTTCTTTTCAGCCTCCTCCCAAGAAGCTTCTAATTGTACTAGGCACATACTGACATATTTTTGGACTCTGACTCCTGTTTCCACACTTAATACCATTAGCATATTCTTTAGAATCAACTGGCTATAATTAAGTAAATCTTGGGCCCAGTTTTTTTTTAATAAGAAATTTTGTTTTGAGATAAATTCAGACTTACAGGAACAGTTGCAAAAACAGTACAAACCCCATACATAGAACTCCAGCATACCCTGTCCCCCTCCCTCGATACCCCAATCCACCACCTTTAACATCCTGTCACACCACCATTTCTTTCTTTTTTACCCTCCCTCCCTCTCTCCCTCCCTCTCTCCCTTCCTATCATCCATCATCTATTGCTCTGTCTTCTGAACATATGAGAGAAAGCTGCACACATCCTTGAAAAAACAATATAATTCACATATACATTTCCCATGAACAAGGACATTCTTTTATGCAATTCCATTAAACGCAGCTAAGAAGTTCAAGAAATTCAACCATGATACAAAGCTTACATTCTATGTTTCCTTTTTTTCTTTTTCTCTGAAGTCCCATCTGTGTCCCTTGAGCCTCCTCTCCTCCATCTTCAGATCCCATCCAGGATCATCCTTGGCATTTACTTGTCATCTATTTAGACTGCCTTTTTTTTTTTCCAATTGTGGAAACATATATACAGCCTAAATCTTCCCATTCCACCCCTCCCTAGCATTTCATTAGTGGGATTAATCACATTCAGAATGTTGCAATGCTATCACCTTCCCACCATCCCTTTCTAGAAGTTTCCCTTCACCCCAAACAGAAACCCTACACTCATTTCTTAACTCCCCATTGCCCCTTCCTCCACTTCTCATAACCCATACTCTACTTTTCATCTCCATGGTCATATTCTCTGATACTTTCTTTGTGTTTACCATGTGGCTTAATTTAACATCTTAAATCTCTAACAATCTTGTTTTTCTTTGATACCAACTTAACTTCAATATGACACATAAACTATGTTCCTATACTCCCTCATTCCCCCACTTTTATGTAGTTCTTGTCAAAAATTACATATTTTACATTGAGTCCAAAGCCACTGATTTATCATTACAGTTTATGTATTTTAGATCCTGTAGGAAATAAACAGTGGAGTTACAAATCAAAAATATAGTAGTATTGGTATTTATATTTACCATGTGATCTTTACTGGTAATCTTATTTCTTCATGTAGTTTCAGTCAACTATTTAGTGTCCCTTCCTTTCAGCCTGCACAACTCCCTTTAGCATTTCTTATAGGACTGATCTACTGGTGGTGAAGTCCCTCTGCTTTTTTCTCTGTCAGTAGGGCTCCCTTTAGTTTCTGAAGTAGGGCAAGTCTTTTATTAGCAAAATCTCTCAGCATTTGTTTCTCTGTGAAAAATTTAAGCTCTCCCTTAAATTTGAAGGAGAGTTTTTCTGGATAAAGTATTCTTGGTTGGAAATTTTTCTCTCTCAGAGTTTTAAATATGTCATGCCACTGCCTTCTGGCCTCCATGGTGGCCGCTGAGTAGTCACTACTTAGTCTTATGTTGTTTCCCTTGTATGTGGTGAATTGCTTTTCTCTTGCTGCTTTCAGAACTTGCTACTTCTCTTCAGTATTTGACAGTCTGGTCAGAATATGTCTTGGAGAGGGTTTATTTGGATTTATTCTATTTGGAGTTCACTGGGCATTTATGCTTTGTGTATTTATATTGTGTAGAAGGTTTGGGAAGTTTCCCCAACAATTTCTTTGAATACTCTTTCTAGACCTTTACCCTTCTCTTCCCCTTCTGGGACACCAATGAGTCTTAAATTTGGACGTTTTATTTTATCTATCATACCCCTGAGATCCATTTTGATTTTTTTGATTTTTTTCCCCATTCTTTCTTTTGTTCCTTCATTTTCTGTTCTGTAGTCCTCAAGGAGGTTGAGTTGTTGTTCAACTTCCTCTAATCTTGTATTATGGGTATCCAGAGTCTTTTTAATTTGGCCAACGGTTTCTTTTATTTCCATAAGATCTTCTCTTTTTTTATTTACTCTTTCAGTGTCTTCTTTATGCTCTTCTAGGGTCTTCTTTATGGTGCTTACATCCTGGGCCATGGTCTTCTTGATGTCCTTTATATCCTGAGCCTTTCTCTTGTTGCCTGTCTGTAATTCTTTGATTAATTGTGCCAAGTACTGTGTGTCTTCTGATCTTTTGATTTGAGTGTTTTGGTTTGGGTTCTCCATATCATCTGGTTTTATCATATGCTTTAAGATTTTCTGTTGTTTTTGGCCTCTTGGCATTTGCTTTACTTGATCCCTAATTTGACAGAACTGCAGCTTGGTGGCGTACACTTTCTCTAACTAACCAGCACATGGCATCCATGAGTCCCTTTTCCCCTCAAATCAGTTCTCCCCCACTTTGTCTTTGTGGTGTGTGGGGGTCTGATTCTTGTGGGGTCCAGTTGGTGCACCAAGTTTGGGTGTGTTGCTGGTGCTGTCCGCCCTGAATGTGGGGCATGTGTCTGGGTGGTTAGGCAGGTAGGGCAGCTTTAATAATCAAACCTCCCAGGTGTTCCTGGAGATTTAAGGCTGTTGCAGGAGCCTAAGCCTTCATTTCAGTCTTTCCACCATTTGTGTCTGCTGCTGACCCACAAGTCCTTGGTATTCACGTAGAATCCCTTGGATTTCTGAGTGGTTCCCCCTTCCCAGCTGCGCTTTTCCAGGACCTCTGCTGAGGGAGGGCCACACCATGTCACTAGTGCGCACCGGCCTGCCAGGGAAGCCCTGGGTCACTGGGCCGTGCAGGGGTGCTCCCAGCCCGCTTCAAAGATGGTTGAATGGGACGTGTTAACTTCTCCCTTCTCACACAGCTCTGCCCTCCCAGCTCTGGGACAGTCAGCCTTGGGTGTATTAAAGGCCACTGTCCACGGCCAATACTGTGGCTTGTGTGTATTGCTGCGGGAAAGATTCCCTGTCACACTGGGTTTCTAGGTGTGGCTCTGAGCTGTGGGTCTGGCCCCGGGCGGGAGCATCTCCCACCCGCTGGGGAGATGGCTGTAAGGAATGTGGGTTTTTTTCTCCTTTTGGCTCCCCTCTGCTCCTCTGGTCTCAAGACACTCAGCAGCGTGTGTGGGAAGGGGTATCCTCCATGCCAGACATCAAGGTGTTAGCCCAGACCACTCCCACTGTGCTTCACTGCGCAGCTCTCCCTGTCGTATCTGCAGCCACTCCCAGGCTTCTTTTTTTTAAAGAACTAGTCCATCTCTAAACACCAGCCCACTGTTTCCCCACACTGCAGCACGGCCGCAGGACTTTCAGCCGTCTCACTCACTCGTTTCAGAATATAGGCTTCTGGTTTCACCAAATGCACAGTCCCTGTAGATTTAGCAGACCTTGTCTAGCTGGTGCATAGCTGGCAGTGGTGTTCTGGGTCACTGTCTGTTTTTTATCTAGTATTTTTCATGGAGGTGTTTTTTTTGCCCTGTCTCACCTAGCTGCCATCTTAGGTTCTCCTCATCCATCCTTTCACTTTTAATCTCTTTGTATTGCTGGGTATAAGATGAGTCTCTTATAAACAGCATATTGATGGTTCATACTTTTTAATCCATTCTGCCAATCGGTGTCTTTTAATTGGGGAGTTTAATCCATTCAGATTCAGTTTTATTACTGTGAAGGCAATTCTTGAACCAACCATCTTATCCTTTGGTTTTTATTTGTCAGTTCTATCTGCCACCCCCCCTTTTTTCCCTTTAAGTTGCCCTTACTAATATTCTTCAGTTCTGTGCCCTTTTCCAGACTGCTTTCTCTTTTTTTTTTCAGCCAGTATAACTCCCTTTAATATTTCTTGCAGGGTAGGTCTCTTGTTAACAAATGCTCTCAGTGTTTGTTTTTCTGTGAAAATTTTAAACTCTCCATCATTTTTTAAAATTCAGTTTTACTGAAATATATTCACATACCATACAATCATCCATGGTGTACAGTCAGCTGTTCACAATACCATCATATAGTTGTGCATCATCACCCCAATCTGTTTTTGAACATTTTCCTTACACCAGAAAGAATAAAAATGAGAATAAAAAAATGAAAGTAAAAAAGAACACCAAAATCACCCCCACATCCCACCCTATTTTTCATTTAGTTTTTGTCCCCATTTTTCTATTCATCCATCCATACACTAGATAAAGGGAGTGTGATCCACAAGGTTTTCACAATCACACTGTCACCCCTTGTAAGCTACATTGTTATGCAATCGTCTTCAAGAGTCAGGGTTACTGGCTTGGAGTTTGATAGTTTCAGGTATTTACTTCCAGCTATTCCAATTCATTAGGACCTAAAAAGAGTTATCTATATTGTGTGTAAGAATGTCCACCAGAGTGACCTCTTGACTCCATTTGAAATTCTCTCAGCCACTGAAGTTTTATTTTGTTTCATTTCACATCCCCCTTTTGGTCAAGAAGATGTTCTCAATCCCATGAAGCCAGGTCCAGATTCTTCCCCGGGAGTCATATTCTGTGTTGCCAAGGAGGTTTACACCCCTGGGAGTCAGGTGCCACCTGGGGGGAGGGCAATGAGTTCACCTGCTGAGCTGGCTTAGCTAGAGACAGAGGCCACATCTGAGCAACAAAGAGGCACTCAAGGGGAGACTCTTAGGCACAATTATAAGCAGGTTTAGCCTCTCCTTTGCAGTAACGAGCTTCATAAGGGCAAGCCCCAAGATAGAGGGCTTGGCACATCAAACCGCCAGTCTTCAGTGTTTGTGAGAACATCAACAGCAATCCGGGTGAGGAAGTCTAACACTTCAGCATTTCCCCCTGGCTCCTCAGGGGGACCCTGTATATATATTTTTTATTCTCTGCCCAAATTACTTTGGGTTGTGTCTCTATTTCACACTAACCTGTACAAACCTACCAGATCTCACTTCCTATTCAAAGTTCCATATAATTATGGTATCTGAAGAAACTGTGTAAGTTAAATTGTTTGGAAAATATAGATCCTGCACCAAATATACGTCTCTTCCCTTGGTCTCACATGGAAGTCTCCATCAGTTTTGAAGGAGATCTTTGCTGGATAAGGAATTCTGAATTGGCAGTTTTTCTCTTTCAGACTCATAAATATGTCATACCAGTGCCTTCTCACTTCCATGGTGCCTGCTGAGTAGTAAATACTTAGTCTTCTGTGGTGTCTCTTTTATGTGGTGAATTGCTTTTCTCTTGCTTCTTTCAGAACTTTCGTCTTCTCTTCAGCATTTGACAGTCTGATTAGTATATGTTTCACAGTTGGTTTATTTGGATTTAATCCTTTTGAGTTTGTTAGGCACCTTTGTTTTGCATATTTATGTTGTTTAGATGGGTTAGGAAGTTTTCCCCAGCTATGTCTTCAAATACTCTTCCTAGCCCTTTACTCTTCTCTTCTCCATCTGGGACACCAATGATTCTTAAATTTGCATGCTTCGTTCATGTTGTCCATCATTTCCCTAAGATCTCTTTCAAATTTTTTGATTTTTTCACCATTTGTTTTTTTGTGCTTTCACATTTAATTGTCTTGTCCTTTAGTTCTCTTATTCTTTTATCTACCTCTTTAAATCTGCTGTTGTGTGTCTCTAGTATATTTTTAATTTGACCAACAGTATCTTTTATTTCCATAAGATCTGCTTTTTTAAATTTGCTCTTTCAAATTTTTCTTTATGCTCTTCTAGTCTTCTTGATGGCCTTTATGCCTTTAGCCAGCCCATTGAAGTTGCTTTGGAGATTTGTTTTTACTTCTTTTATTAATTGCTCCAAGTTCTCTGTCTCCTCTGGCTTTTTAATTTAGTTGTTTGGCTTGTCCATATCTTTTGGGTCTTCATGTGCTTTGGGATTTTCTGTTGACTTTGGGGCATTTGCTTATCTTGATAAGGTTATTTTGGGAAATGCAGGATTAATTGAACATTTATATGTTTTTGTTTTGGCAGATCCACAGTTTACTGGAGTGTACTTTCCCTGTGTTCTTGAGCCACCTCTCACCCTCAAGCTAGCTCTCCCCCATCTTCTCCTGTGTGCTGGGCGGGGTCCAAACCAGGTGGAAATCAAATCAGCATACCAGTTCTCTGTGTGCACTGGGGACTGCCAGCTCTGGGGGTGCAGTGTGGGTCCTGTGCATTTCTTCAGGGAGTCTGCTCAAGGGCACCTGGGTCTTTTGATTCCCAGGCCTCCCAGTGGATCACTCTTGGGTTGTGGGGCTGCTCACCCTCCAGCTCAAACGTGGCCTGCTCCCTGCCCATTGTGCACCTGCAAGCCTCTGGGGTGTGGGAAGGGCTCCGCTGCTTCTACATGGTGCCTTTGCCTATCCCCACCTCTCTCTCATGTGCACCAAGGACCTCCGGACTTCTGTGGAGGGAGAGTAAATGTAGTCAACACTGGTCCCCTGTTTCCAGGTTCCCTCATGGGGGCTCTTGGCCATCGAGCTAAGAAGGATTATCTCCCCAGTTAATTGCTTAGATGGGTGCATGGGAGTGGACAGCTGCTCCCTCCCCTGCTTGGTGGCCATCTCGCTGCTGCCAGCCCCTGGCAGCTGTCTTGGCTTAACAAACTCACCCTGTCCTTTGAGATGTAGTTTCTCCGCTTTTTCATGCAAATCCCCACCACATATTATAGAAGTCCCTTTCTGGCTCCCCACACCCTGAAACTGCTGTTCTGGGCATTTTCTGCCTTTTCTCTAGTTTCTTTCATGGAAGAGAAGTGTGCTTTGCCTCACCTATTCCGCTGTCTTCCCAGAAGTCCCATTTTTCTGGTTTTGAAGATTCTAGTTTTTCTTTTTTCCAACCTAGCTTAGCCCTAAGACCAAAAAATACACAGGCAAAGAAGTGGGCATGGGTTTAATTGGGATTACTGACAGGAGAAGTTATTCTCATGGTTGTGGCTGGCAATGGAAAGTGAACTGTGCAAAAAGAGAGGAGTGTCAAGGGGGGAGGCTTATAAAGGTTTGTGATGATGGAGTTTCTCGTGAGATTTAGTTATAGTAGGTCTCATGAGATTTCGTTACTAATAGTGATTAGGGGAGGGAAGTTTTGATGCTTCCCCCTGGGGAGAGGGGCCTGTTGCCTGGCCATGTAGGCTGCTCTGTGGATCTCAGTAATGGAGGAGGGGGTGGGGCCCTGGGCCCTGGGTCCTCACATTCTTTCAATGAAACATCCTACTTCTTCAAGATTTTTCCCTCTATTAAATTGTTTTCTTAAAGTCTCATGAGTTGAATTATGAGAGTTGCTATGCTGCTTGCTGCTCTCAAAATTATGCTTCAATTCACAAGATCACCAGCAGAGTGTGGCGATTTTAGTTCCACTTCAGCCTTCCTAAGCAATGAGTTTCAACATGTTACTGATCTGAAAAGGAAGCCTAGAGGAAGCACAATATTATTCCCTAGTTATCACTATAAAAGTTATTCCTAAATATTTTTAGAGTGATTTTGGGTTGAAAAGGGGTGATCAGATTTTCTCCTCCCTAGGTGTGTGATATGCTGTGGTACATCTACATAGCTACACAGCTGAGTACTATGCAGCTATAAAAAAGCATGAGGAAGATCTCTAAGGAACTGATTTGGAGTGATCTCTAGGATGTACTCTTAAGAGAAAAAAGCAAAGCACAAACGATTATCCAAAGTATGCTACCTTTCATGTAAGAACAAGAAGGGTATAAGAATATACACATAAACCATAACTGGAAGAGACTGGTTACAGACAAGGTCTGGGTGAGAAAGTGGTGGAAAGAAGGGAGAAATGGAACTAGGGTAGTGGGGATGAGGAAGCAGTGACACTTTGAAGAGTATATCTTTTTGTCTATCTCTGATTTGCAGAGCCATAGTAATGTTTCACATACCCCTTCTTATGAGTTCATTGTGTACCCCCAAAATATATGTTCAAGTTATAATCCCAGGACCTGTGAATGTGCTCTTATTTGGAAATAGAGTCTTTGCAAATGTAATCAAGTTAAGATGAGGTTATACTGGATAAGGATGCTTCCCAAATCCAAATCCAATGGTGTCCTTATAAAAGAAGAGACAAAGACACACAGGGAGAATGTCATGTCCTGATGCAGGAAGAGATTGGAGTGATGTGTCTATGAGCCAAGGAATGCCAAGGATTGCTAGCAACCATGAGAAGCTAGGAAGAGGCATGGAAGAATTCTCCCACAGAGCTTTCAGAGAGCATACCACCCAACCTACATATTGATTTCAGATATCTAACATCCAGAACTCTGAGAGAATAAATTCCCTTTGTTTTGAGCTACTCAGTTTGTGATATTTGTTACCGTGATCCTAGGAAACTAATACATTCCCCAGAAAAATAAATAACGTACTGCCAGGATTATGGGTAGGGAGAACCCATTCAGAAAACACATAGTACTTCAAATGAATAACATAACCCCACTAAAGGAGATGAGGAAGAATAGACCTAAATAACTGTGGGAGACAGCCTGTACAATGGCTTCCAGTGATCCCCACCTCCTGTTTGTCATGCTCTTGTGTAATCACTTTTCCTCAAGTTTGGGCTAGATTTCATGACTTGCTTCTCATGAAAAGAATGTGGAAGAGGTGATGGGATACCACTTCTGCAATTAGATTACAAAAGATGTGGCTTGTGTCTTGGGCGCCCTTTCTTGCTCGCTTGCTCATTCTGACAGAAACTGGCTGCCATGTGTGAGCTTCCCTATGGAGAGACCCCCTCTGGCAAGGAATGGATGGATGTCTCCAGTCCACAGCCAGCAAAGAACCAAACAAAGCCTGCCAAGAGTCACACGAGTGAGCCTGGGGATGGGTACACTGCCAGTTGAGCCTTGAGATTAATGCAGCCTTGGATGGCAGTTTGATGGCAGCCTCATGAGAGACCATAAACCACAGGTATCCAGTTAAGCCATGACCAGATTCCTGACCCACAGAAATTGTGAGAAAATAAATGTTTGTGGTTTTAAGTTACTAAGTTTTGGGGAACTTTGTTATGCATCAATAGATAACTAGCACAGTAACTTTGGAAAACAGTATTCTAACTGAATATTGTAAGGTTAAAGGCAAAATTCCCCTATGCACAAATACTGTACTCTTGTTGGTAACTGTTATTTATGGGGATGTTGGTTAGCAATTTTGTAACAGTGTAATCAATGTTGAACAAATAAGTAGATCTGTTGTAGATAACGAGAGCCAGTTTTCTCTTTGGTGGAAAAGGAAGTTACAAATAAGGAAAGGGGGAAGGCTAGAATGAATTTTGAGGCGTTGGCTTGAAATCAGAGGTATCAGTGTGAACTCATTGTTTTGAACTCATGGTTTTAATATAGATTAAGGAAAATAAGTATAGAAATAATTGATGTTTGTTTATGTGTGGGTTCATATACATGTATTTGAATAAGTATACCTGTATTTCCAAGCATTATCCTCTTAAAGGACCTACAAGTAATGACTGATACATAGGCACATTTATTACCAAAACTTTTGTTTCTAGATGGTTCTCTCAATAAAAGGAAGTAGATCTCCTAGGAGAAGGGATTGATTCCAGAGTTCAGGCACAGAAAATACAAGATGACCCTGGAACATCGTGTGATACCAGAAAATAAGAAAATGTTAAAGGGAGAAAAGACCCAACCTGATGGAGCTCCTGATGGCCAAGAATGGGACAAGTTGAGCAACAAAATAATGATAGTACTGGCTATAACCCATAGAATAAATGAAATAAACATCCATTTGTCCATACTGATATAAGTAAATGATTCAATGAACAAATATTTCATAGTTCAGTGATAATTATTTACAGGTAACATCCACCAATGGATAACAAAATCAGTAAGTGAAAGTTTAGAGAGAGGTGGGATGTAAGCATAGTCTCAAAGGTATTAATCACAAAGGGGAAAATACTAACTTTACAGTGGAGAAACCAAACACTCACCACCTTAACCAAGTGATCAAGATTGACATCAACATTAATAAGTTGTGTGAACCTCATGGTCCTCCTGATAAAATGCATAGAGAACGGCATGACATCACTTCTTTGATATTCTTGACCAAACTGCATAAACATCTGTCCAGTCATAAGAAAACATCAGACAAACCCAAAATGAGGGCCATTCAGCAAAGAAACTGGCCAGTACTCTTAAAAAGTGTCAAGGTCATAAAAGACAAAGACTGAGGAACTGTAGCAGATTGGAGAGGACTAAAGAGAAATAACAACTATATGCAAGGCAGTATCCTGGAACAAAAGGTCTTCAGTGGAAAAAACTGGTGACATTCGAATAAGGTATGTGGTTGATAGTATTTTACTAATGTTAATTTCCTGGTCTTGAAGGTTGTACTATGGTTATGGATATGTTAACATTAGGGGAAGCTGGGTGAAGGGTATACATGAACTTTTGATTCTATTTTTTTGTAACTTTTCTGTTAGGAAGTTTCTTTTCTGAAGATCTCCGGTCCCATCCCTGAGGGGAAGGCTTGCCTGGTTTTCAAGAGGAGGAATTTGGTTCCCAGTTCAATGACTATTTCCATAGGACACAAACCTTTATTAGTTATGTATTCAGTGGGCTGTTAGTTAATCTACAGATTTACAAGTCTGTAAATAAAAATGATCCTGAGTCACTTGACCAACAACCTCAGAATCTGGCTGTTTCTTCATGCTTCTAAATAGGCATTGTCTCTCCCAGGCTTTGCTTTGGGGTATGCATCACAACTTGTGTTATTACCATGTATGTTGAGTGGTAGAAGGCCAGGAGAGTTACCATGGCCTGCAACTGCCTATAATAGGGTATCACAGAGCCATTGCCACCGGATCCTTTGCTATCTTTTTCTGAGCAGCTCCTTAACCACTGCTGCAGATGATGCTATCTTTTTCTGAGCAGCTCCTTAACCACTGCTGCAGATGATGAAAGTCTTGGTTGCTCCTTTAACTCACAGGGTAATTTATGTCTTCTGCCAGTATTCTCTTGGCCAGGGTTTGTTTTACCACTAGCAGAAAGAGAAAGAATTACATGTTGGAACAGTACAGGCAGCTCATGTTCAATAACTTAAATCAATTTACAATTGCCCAAAGTGATGACCCTGTAAAATAGTTCTGATGTGGGAGACTTACAGTTAAAGCCTCATTTTAGGGTCAGCAATAAATATTTGGCCAATTCTCTCTCTCCCTTTCCTGTCTACCATGTAATGACCCTCTAATTCATTTTTAATGGAAATGAATATTTTCATAAAAATGACACAGGCTAGCTGTAAACATTCAAGCAATACAACAAAGGACAAAGAAGATTTTTTAAAAAATCCAGTTCCAATGCTCAGAGTTGTGTGATATCATCATACATTTTGTGACCATCATTATGGAGATCTTTGTACATAAAGATAGAAGGATGAATGGATGTGTAGGTGTGCAAGCAGAAACAACTCTAAAACAGTGTAATCATATAGAATCATAATATTTTAATAAAAATATTTAATTTTACATAGATATAATGGAAAAAAATAAAATAAAACTGAAGAAATTACAGAAACTTAGAGAAATCTTTCTTTGCCAAAAAGGATATTAGTTCTTAAAAGATCACTTTAAGATTAAGAAAACAGATTATAAAAATCAAGAAACTGAAGTAATTATGTGTTTTAAAACCAGATGGCTTATGGGTTATTTTAACAAACATTCCAGGAAGAATTAACACCAGTCCTGCTCAAACTCTTCCAAAAATTGAACAGAGGTAGGAGTCCAATCATGGTATGCTCTGCTGAGGTCCATCACCCCATATCTATCTTATATCCTCTCCTTCCTTTCCCAGTTTAAATTACAATCAGTAATTATAGTGATTCCTTTGTGTATACCCTCCAATCACTTGTCTCCTTCTCCTTTGTGACACTCGTGGCAAAGCCACAATCCTGGCTAAATCCAACTCTGCCTTCTCTATGCTGCCTTCACCTGTGCAGCTGAACATGGATGGATGAAACATTCAACCTTGCTGAAACTGGTTTCACGATCTGCAAGTGGGCACCTGACAGTCCGACTGCTTTCACCTAGTCCATTCATGCACCCACTCTCTCAGATGACTATCTCACACTTTCTCCTCTCTTCAAATTCCCAATACCTTCTCTCTCAACTTTTCCCTCAGATAGTGTTCTTGTTTTCTACTTCATGGAGAAAACTGATGCTGTCAGAAGAGAACTCATGCAGACTCCTACTAAAATCATCTACATATACACATTCACGTATACCCATATTCTCTGTCTTCTCTTCTATTACTAGATATGAACTTTCCTGGCTTCTGTCTATCTAAGGCCACCCCTTCCAACTCTGCATTAGATCCCATCTACTCTTACTTACTCAAGGTCATCATTCCAGCAGTTCTCCCCTCTTCCTCATACATTTTTCCTTTTCAACTAGATGAATTTCATCAGCATAAAGACATGCTATTAGTTCTTCCAGTTTAAACACCCTCCGTTGATGTCACTTACCATCCCATTTCCCGTCTCTCCTTTATATAAAAATCTTGGAGTTATCTATACTAGCTTTCTCCATTCTCCCTTGAACCTACTCTACTCAGGCTTTCACCATCACCACTCTACTGTCCTGCCGTTCTCAAGGTCATCATAGTTCCATGTTTCAAATTCAGTGGTCAATCCTCAGTCCTCATTTTATTTGAACATATTAGCAGCATTTGCCCACAGTTGATCACTTCCTCCTCTTGGACACACTTTTTTCACTTGGTGTCTAGAATAACACAGTCCACTAACCATGTTTTCCTCCTCCTTTATTGCCCACTCATTCCCAGTCTCCTTTGTTAGTTCTTCGTCATCTTCTGACTTCTTGACTTTGGAATATCCCAGGCTTAGTCCTTGTACCTTTAAAATTTATTGATACTCAATCCCTTGGTGATCTTATCTAGTTTCATGGATTTAAATACCATATATATATTGTCACTACCAAATTTATATCTCTCGCCTGAATCTCTTCATTAAACTCCATACTTGTATATCCAGCTTCCTATGTGACATATGTACTTGGATATCTAATAACCATCTCAAAACTAACATGTTCAAAACAGAACTGCCAATCTTCACCCATATGTGAATTTTCTGCCATATGTCATTTAATTGTCTGCCGTATGTCATTTAATGCCAACTCCATCCTTCCTTTCTGTTAGCTCAGTCCAAAATCCTTAGAGTTTTCCTTGATTCTTCTATGCCTCTTATCCTCTTAAACCCCATGTGCAATCCATCAGAAAATTCTGTTGACTCTACCCTGATATATATATGTATTCCAGAATCTGACCACTTTTTTATCATCCCTGTCACTGTTCATCCTAGTCTAAGCCACCATTTTCTTTTAAACTATATTATTGCACTAGCTTTATTTTCCACCCTTGCCCCCTACTGTCTCTTCTCAGAGTGGGCATTTTAATAGGCTGTTCCTTTGCTTAAAATTGCAATGGCTCTGTGTTTCACTCAGGGTAAAGCAGCACTCCTTATAGTGGCCCACAAGGCCCTACATGATCTGGTCCCTTGTTGCTGCTCTTACCTTATTGTATAGTGTTATTCCCCTCATGCCAACCTCCCTTGCCTCCTCACCATTTCTCAAACATTCCAGACACACTCACACCCATGTTCTTTGCACTTGCATTTGTCCTCTGTTTGGAAAATTATTTCCCCATATATGTTAACAGTGCCTGGCACTAGTAGGCACTCACAATGTGTTTAACTGAGTTGAATTCACTGAACTCACAATTAAGCAACAGATATTTTGAATGTGGAAGTTGTAAAAACACCCAATGGATCCAAATAATCTTTTTCCCCTTGATTCTGTTTTCATGTGTTTGGAAGAACAAGTGGTAAGATACTAGCTCCTTTAGATTTATATTATAGATCCTTTTCTCATATGTGATTACTGATACTCAGCCTGTTCTTCATGGACACCAAGGATCTCCTCCTGCTGACTTGAGCTTTCACAAGCATCTGGGAAATATGAGTATCCTCTTACTTTCCAGTTAGTAGAACAAAAAATAACTGTTCAGGGGGGCACACGCAGTCAGTTTTCTGTCTGGACATCTGGACATTCTTTTCTTTTTCCTCCCTCCCTCCCTCCCTCCCTTCCTTCCTTCCTTCCTTCTTTCTTTCTCTTTTTTTTTTTACAGTTTTTAGTTGTGCCTTTATTCACCTTAGTTCATTAAAAACATATCTTAAAGATGCTATAAATAAAGTGACAACCCACTGATGTGGGATGTAAGTCACCCCTCTCAGCCTGGTATTTTTGTTTGTGTGTGTGTTTGTGTTTTAAAAAGCAGTGTTTCTTATAGGAATCTTACTGTATCACACAGTAGTTACAAGAATATCAGATATAATGCACACAATCTGAACAAGACAAGTTGATGGCGAATTTACATAATGTAAAAATATACATATTCAGAGTTAGCAATGTGGACAGACACATGCGGTGGGGGAAGAGGAGGATGTGGCAGATCCCTCCGAGGCTGGTAAGAGCACCCCAGGAGTAAGACTGTTCTCTCCACCACGACGGCAGACAGCTCCCACCAAGAGATACGGGTATTCCACACCTCAAGAGGCAGAATAAACGGACCTGCTACACAGACATCTAAACTGACATATTTGTGATCGTTCGGTGATACTCCCATGAAACTAGTAAATAGTACACACCATTGCAAGTAGCAGAAAGCATCAAATCACTTGTTTTAGGCGGTTTGGAAGATGTTTAATTCTTGACATTAATATTTATAAAGAGCTATGGCCTACTTTTCTACATTTTCTTCAAAATTGACATGCAATTAAGAGTAGGGGGATTTTGAAGGTCTCACCTAACAGTGGTAAGTACTCTTAAAAATGTGAGAAATAGTTAATAACATATTTTAGTTGCACACTTAACAGATAACAGAAATCATCTATAGCTTTAAGCCAAAATGTAGAAGGGCTTACATCTGAATTTTAGTGCTTGAGTTTTCGTTTCTACCACTGTCCTAATGAAAGTAATACAACTGCTTGTTTATTTAGCAAATCAGATACTAGTTTGAGTTCTAAGGGAAAATCCAAAAAAAAAAGAAATGCTGCTCCTTTTTCTCTCTCGGCCTTTTTAGAAGACAGACCAAAATTCTAAGCTATTCAAGATTCCTACAAAGCTATGATGTTTTTCTGCAAGTTATTGTCTAGAAAATAAAACAAAGCAGCAGCAGCTTTGGTGTTTTACCAAACTTCCTACAGCTGCAGGAGCCCTGACTTGGTCTATGTCCTATTAGGAACCAGGAACGTTGACTGACAGTTCAGAGTCAGAGTTGTTTTCGTACACCCCATCCACCCTGCTTTGCACCAACTATGATGGCAAGTGACTCTCTGGGGGATTATGCGTGACCACTTGAAGATCCTTCTGTGGAGGTTTCTCCAGCTGAAGGGATCTCCTTTTATAGACAGTCAGCAGGTTCTATGAACCTAAAGAGAAGGCAGGGTCTCTCCAAGTGCCTTTAATTGCTGCTTGAATTGCAGGTTCCCATTGGGGAAAAAAGTGCATTAACATAACTCGAAGGTCTCTTTTATTGGCAACTTAAAAGGTAAAGTATTTTATTTTAAAACTTCTAAAATTTGAAAGCAATGTGCCCTAGGTTAAATAATAGAGTTTTCCAAAGCTGAAGATGCTCATTTGGAGCTCGCTTTTTCTGCTTGTAATACAAAAACAACTTCCTACAACTCCTAGATAGGAACACTACTGTTTAGATGACTGATCAATCTCAGTTGATAACATCCTATTTTGCCTTGGTGTAAGGGTTTATAAAATTCTAGGATAGATGCTTCTGCCAGCCTTACACCACCAATTTCATTCCAAATGTTTCCTGAGAGGCATGGACCACATACAGGAAGCCGTCTTCATCCTTCTCACTCTCATACACTTCCGAGATGGGCCGCTGCTCACTATGCTATGGCCATTTACCAGCAGGAAGAAGGCCTGATTGGCATCCAGCTGCAGGTGCTGTCTAATTATTTTGATTAGTTCACTCATGTTGACATGACCTGGTTGGAACTTGGTTTTATCTGGTACAGGAAGCTGCTTCTCACCCTTCTATCTTTCTGTTATCACTGGGATTTTGTGGGATGAGTTGGGTATCTTCTACTCTTTGTTCAAAGGTGCGGTGCTGCTTGAAGGTCTTCTCCAACCACGTAGCAGGGTGGGGGGTGCAGTGAGGCAATGGCTCTGAGAGGCCAAGCTATGGAGGTGGCACTGGAGGAGGCTCTGGCTCTGGTGACAACCACTTCCCTTGTGTCTTCTCAGCCTCACAGCCAGGTCAGGTTAGGCGTTCTTTCTGAACTCATAATCAGCCATTTAGAACCTTGCTCACTCAACAGAAATTTTGCTTTGGTTTGAAGACACAAAGCTCAGATTGCAGTTTCCTTTGTCATGTTGGGGAAAGCCATTGCCTTTGGTCTGGCATACATGTATTTTTATTATATTTCATTTAACTATTAATCGTAGCTGAATCTTGACTCAATTATTGGGGAAACTTACTTGGGGGTTTACACTTATCAACATTTCTTCTAACTAAACTCGTTCTTAACTTTCTCTCAGTTCGCTTTTCCTCATTGGACATGTATATACCTACAGGGGTACCATATTCTTTAACATTTTCTGATGCCAGATTTGGCTTTCAAAGACTACTGACTTTTCTGCCTGTTGCAATGAACTGCAATAGATGGATATGGAATTCTAAGTTGGAAATTTTTTCCTTTTAGCACTTTGTGTTATCCCACTGCCTTTGTCCATCTGTGGTTTACAATGAGGAATCTGCACTTAATCTTGTTTAGGCCACCTTGTATGTGACACATTGCTTCTGTCTTGTGGCTTTTAGAATTCTCTCTATCTTTGGCATTCAACAGTTTTGAGTATAAAATGCCACAGTATGGGTTTATTTGGGTTTTTCCTGTCTGGAGTTCTTTAAGCATCTTGGATGTGTATATTGATGTCTTTCATTAAATTTGGTAAGTTTTCAGGCATTATTTCTTCAAAAATTTTCTCTGCTCCTTTCTTCTCCCTCTGAGACACTCCTCAGACAAGATGATTTCAGTTTTCTTTACTTCAGGTTTGCTGATTCATTCTTCTGCCAGCTCCATTCTGCTGTTGAATCCCTTTAGGGAAATTTTAATTCCTATTACTGGGGTCTTCAGTTTTCCTTGGTTCTTTTTCATGATTTCTATCTCCTATTGAGATTTTCTTTATGTTCGTCTGTTTTTTTCCTGATTTCTTTTAGTTCTTTGACCATATTTTTCTTTAGCTCTTTCAGCATATTTAGGACCACTTTTTAAAAGTCTTTGGAATATTCCAGGTTTGGTCTTCCTTATCTATCATATCTAATGCTTTAAACTTCTCCTTTGTGTGGGACGTTGCTTCCTGTTTCTTTGTATGCTTTCTAAAGTTTTTTTGAGGCCCAGACATTTTGATATGTTAAAGGGTTATTAATGGGATTTAGACTCTGGGGTATCTGTTTCTTAAGCTTGTATCCAGCTAGTGTTATGACAGAGATTTCCTTAATGCCAGGTGCTAAAGCAAGGGGGGAGGACACCTTACTCAGTCTTTGCAGAATGGCCCAAGTTCCCTCCTTCGGAGTTTAGCTATACAATGGGTTTAGAAAATAGCTCAAGGCAAAATCATAGGGTCCTCCCCTTCCTCTCTATGCATGTGTCTTATCCTGGGTGTATGTGCATGAAGGTAGGAAATCCCCCACTTACATGGATACAAGTATTCTCTCTTCCCTAGGAAACAGTGTTTCCTCATGATCCTGGGTACTGCACTGTGTGTCCTATAGCCAGCAGTCCCTTGTCCCAGGCAGTGACAACATGACTGCTTTCATTTAGGATGTTCCATAGTGTTCTGAAGGAAAGGTCCTTGAGCTGCCTCTACACACAGGGAAAGTTCTGGGATGGTGAGCCCACAATGAGTGCTCTGGTTCAGTTGTCAGGCTGCTGCCAGGCAGATAGGAACAGACATACATGCTCCCAGTATCTGCATGAGGGTTACTCTGCTCCCTCCAGTACCGAGATGGGGATCTTGCACTGGGAGCATTTGTTGGCTCCATGTGGAGCTGGTGAGAGGATGGAGGAGGAGCCAGCCAGGGTGCCACAAAATCCTGTCGTTTTTTAATTGCTTTTTTCTTGATTCAGAGCTCACTTTGTTACTGCAATCCTTTAACTGTTTTCTGGAGCTCTGAGAAAGATTTTTCTACCAGTTCTTGCTCATTATTCAAAAATTCTGTGTGGGGACGGACTGTTGGAGCTTCTCAATCCACCATCTTTATCAGGGTGGGGCTCATCTCAACTTTTTGCCTTTCTATTTTTGACTTTGACTAACCTGTAAAAAGTGTTCAGCTAGGGGAAAATCTTTTTATTCTGAAAAAGAACATGTATTATTAAATAATTCATTTGGTAACAAGTGCTGGGTCTTTTAAAACTGAAGAACTGATGAAATGGTCTTCTTCTTGGGCTAATGTATTTTCTCTCTTGCTATTTCCTAATCTCTATCTCAAAATTGTTTTCTTAGTAAGTTGAAAATATCCTCAGACCCTATTTCTACCTGATTACATGACACTTCACAACAGTGTTAAATCACATTTAAAGAATCCAAACTGTTTCATACACGCAAAAATTATTTCTCTCTGAGGATTCAAGGAAAATGCCATGGTTGTGTTAAATAGGAATCAAATTGTAGAATCGTGATCTAATTTCCTCAGCAACTAGGGGCTTCTGGTTGACAAAGATGGCAGCATAAGATGCTCCAGGGTGCCATTACCACACAGAATCTTTGAACAACTAGCAGAAAATGGCATAGCCATCTGTCTCAAAACATCTATCCAGAAAACCGTTAAGGGTTTGTAGACATGCCCTACAAGCTATGACAAAGGAAGTTCTTCAGACTGAGAGGAAAGGACACCAGACATGGGATTGAAGTGGCAAAAAGAAACGAAGAACTCTGGAAAAGGTAACCATGGTGTAAATATAAAAGACAGTACTATTGTATAGTATTTTATGGTATGTAACACCACTTTTTACTTCTTATGCATTCTAAAATGTAAAGTAATAAAAAAGTAATGATAAATCTATGGTTTTAGAATTACAATGTATAAAAATATATTTTGTAACAAGTGCAGCAGAAAGTTGGGGATCAGAAAGATATAGGAACAGTGTATATGTGTGCTACTGAAGTTAAGTTAGCATAAAAAAATCAAACATTATTGCCAAAGATTTAGGATGTTAAATTTTAGCCACAGGGTAACCATAGAGAAAATATATGAAAAAAGCATTAAGAAAGAAATGAGAAGGGACTCAAAGTGGTACAATACAAAAAATCAAATAAATATGAAGGTAGGCATTAATGGAAGAATTATGGGTCAAAAAAAGTATAAGACTTGTAAAGACCAAATAGCAAAATGGCAGAAGAAACTCCTGTTTTATCAGTAGTTATGGTAGCTGTAAATGATTTAAACTCTCTAGTGAAAAGGAAGAGATTGGCAGAATGGATAGAATAGCATGACCCAACTCCATACTGTTTGCAAGAGATTCACCTTAAATTCAAAGACACAAGTAGGTTGAAGGTGAAGGATGGAAAAATATATATATACCATGCAAATAATAACCAAAAGAGAGCTGGAGTAGCCATACTAATGTCAAATAAAATAGACTTTAAGTAAAAAACTGTCATGGGGGACAAAGAAACTCACTTGATACTGATAAAGGGTTCACTTCAATATATATGCACCTAATGGCAGAGCCCTAAAATATATGAAGCAAATATTGACAAGATTGGAAGGGGAAAAATAGAAGGTTCTATATTAGAAGTAAGAGACTTCAAAACACCACTTTCAAAAATAGATAGAACATCTAGAGGGATAAATGAGGTCTGTTTTATTAGAGAACTTACAGGTTTAGAGAAAAATCATGCAGAAAATACAGAGGTCCCATCTACCCCTCCTATCATTAACATCTTACATTAATGTGGTAACTTGAACAACACTCTAAACCAACTAGACCCAACAGACATGTATAGAACACGTCACCCAATAGCAGAAGAATACACATTCTTCTCTAGTCCACATGGGTTATTCTCCAGGATACACCACGTTAGGTCATAAAACAAGTCTCAAGAAATTAAAAAAAAATTGAAATAATACAATGTATTTTCTTCAACCACACTAGAATGAAGCTAAAAACTAATAAGATAGAAGAACTGAAGAATTCACAAATATGTGGAAATTAAACAATATACTCTTAAGAAAACCAAGGATTCAAAGAGGAAGTCATGGGGGAAAATGAAAACACAATGTGCCAAAACTTATCAGATGAAGCAAAGGCAGTAAAGAGAGGAAAATCTGTAGCTCTAAATGGTTACATTAAAAAAGAAGAAGGAGCTCAAATCAGAGACCTAACCTCATCACTGGAAGATCTAGAAAAAGAAGAATAAACTATTTCCAAAGCAAGCAGAAGGAAGGAAATAAAGATTGGAGTGGAGATATATAGAATAGAGTATTAAAAAAACAGAGAGAATCAACAAAACCAATAGAAGGTTCTTTGAAAAGAACAATAAAATCAATAAACATTTGGCTAGACTGATAAAAAAAAAAGAGGACACAAATAACTCAAATCAGAAATGAAATGGGGACATTATTTCTGAACCCACAAAAAGAAAAGGGATTATAAGAGGATATTATGAACAATTGTATGCCAACAAATTAGATAACCTAGATGAAATGGACAAATTCCTAGAAACAGACAAACTATCTATACTGCCTTAGATTGTATATTTGTTACTAGAATAAAACATTTTAAAAAAATAGGACTGTACAACACAAACAGTGAACCCTAATGTAAACTATGGACTATAGTTAATAGTACAAATATAATAGTCTTTCATCAGTTGTAACAACATCACCACATTAATGTAAGATGTTAATAATAGGAGGGGTGTGTGGGACCTCTATTTTCTGCATGATTTTTCTGTAAACCTACAACTTCTCTAATAAAAAAATTATGCATAAAAAATCTGTTGGTAGAGTTAGGTAGGAGGTGACTAATATAAAAGATTATTTGCAGATAGAATTATTAGTACCTTAAAACTTATTATTTTGCAGGAATCAGAAGGAATTGAGGATAATTCTAGATGTATTGTTTGGGACGAGAAGGATTCCTGGTTTTGAAAATACTGAGTTGCCTGTGAAACATCCAGATGGAGAAATCCAGGAATTAGTTGGAATAAAGTGTCTGGAGCTGTGAAGGGAGATCTGAGCTGAACTGGAAATATAGATTTAGGAAGCCTCAATAGCTTTTAGAGAGAACTTGAAACCATGGGAATGATTCTGACTTTGCAAGGATGGTGTGTAGTGTAAAATGGTGGAGGATGGAACTCTGGATATTCACGCATGGACAGAAGAGAAGGACCTCTTAAGAGAAACACCTTCTATGTACTTTATTAATAATTATGACTAGTTTCCAAAGGAAAATACAATATTTTACATAAGTAACTCTCAAAGCTAGAGTTTTTGGGGACTGAGCACATCTCAGCATATATTAATTCTTTACCTTCCTGAATTCATAAATAAAAAATGTTAAAGACTCTTGTGTTCCACTGATTGATTCAAGCTGCCGAATTTGGAGAAACAAGAGTGAGCAGAGAAGCGGAATAATGGGGATTTCCCATTACACAACCTCTAGAAAACTATGACTTTTACCAACCGAGTTCAAGAGTAAGGCAGCCGGAGCAGCCTGCTGTGTGACAATGATACCTTACATCATATTAATTAGACTGGAAAGTTTTAACATTGCAGAGGGCCAAAGTATATAAATAAACTGAGATTTCCATCCACCTTAAAGATAGGCACTGCAGCAGTCAGTGAATATTGTGAAACAGTAGGTATAAGCAGTTTTTTTTATTAAATTCAGTTTTATTGAAATACATTCACACACCATGCAATCATCCATGATATACAAGCCACTGTCCACAGTATGATAACATAGTTATGTGTTCATCACCACAATCTATCTCTGAACATTTTCCTTACACCAGAAAGAACCAGAACAAGAATAAAAAATAAAAGTGAAAAAAGAACACCCAAATCATCCCCCCATCCCACCCCATTTGTCCTTTAGTTTTCATCCCCATTCCTCCACTCATCCATACACTAGATAAAGGGGGTGTGATCCACAAGGTCTTCACAATCACACTGTCACCCCTTGTAATCTACATTATTATATAATTGTCTTCAGGAGTCCAGACTGCTGAGTTGGAGTTTGCTAGTTTCAGGTATTTACTTCTAGCTATTCCAACACATTAAAGCCTAAGAGGTGTTATCTATATAGTGCATAAGAATGTCCATCAGAGTGACCTCTCGACTCCATTTGGAATCTTTCAGCCACTGAAACTATTTCGTCTCATTTTGCATCCCCCTTTTGGTCAAGAAGATACTCTCAGTCCCACGATGCCGGGTCCACATTCATCCTTGGGAGTCATACTCTGCATTGCCAGGGAGATTTACACTTCTGGGAGTTGGGTCCCACGTAGGGTGGGAGGGCAGTGAGTTCACCTGTCGAGATGGCTCAGTTAGAGAGAGAGAGGGACACATCTGAGCAACAAAGAGGTACTCAGGGGGAGACTCTTAGGCACCATTACATACAACTTTAGACTCTCCTTTGTGGTAATGAGCTTCATAAGGGCACGTCCCATGCTCGAGGGCTCAGCACATCAAACCGCCAGTCCCAATGTTTGTGTTTGTGTTTTGTGTTATTTCTGGTTTATCGGCACAGTCATAAGTAGACTAGAGATGCAATACATTTGTATTTTCTGTTTTGACTTGAACTCAGAAAATTCTGATCTAGTCTTTATGAGGATCTCTGCTGATCACATCTTTCCTCCATGCAGTCATACTTTGTAGGCCATGTTTTTTCAACACCGCTCATTTATGACTTTTACAATGAACTGCCCTGGCTTTTAGCAGGATTGAAAACTTGCTTTTAAAAGGCTGATAGTAATAGAAAAAAGAAAAAATTTTAAAAATTAAAAAAATAAAAGGCTGATAGTAAGGTTGTGGGAGGTCTGGGACAGTGGAGAAATTTGGCTAATGCTTGGCCTTGGCAGAGACCATAATTGCCCCTTAGTTTTCCAGGGCTACTATAACAAACAGTACAGTTTGATTGGCCTAAACAACTGGAATTTATTGTCTCACACTTTTGGAACTCTGATGCCTGTAGTGTCCTGTTAGTGGCTTGCCATATCTCTGCCTCCATCACATGGTTGTCCTTCTCTCCATCTGTCTCCTTGTACTGTGTCCAAATTTCCTCTGCTTATAAGGACTCCTGTCATATTGGATTAAGTTGCACCCTGATTACATTTGACCTCGCTTTAACTGATAATAATTTCAAAGACCCTATTTACAAATGGGTTGACACCCAGGGAACTGGGGATTAGGACTTGAATGTGTCTTTGTGGGGGACATGATTCAAACCATAATAGCACTTTTGGACAGTGATGGTGGATACAAATAGGCAGACTGAAGAATCAGGGTTGACCAGCAGAAGCAGCACATAAGCTCTTTACCATAGAGATGCTGTTTGTGGCTAAGGCCTGGCTTCCACCTGTACTGCTGCCTTGAGCCCTGAGTCCCACACTGCACTCTAACACCAGAATAATCAGTAACAATATTTTTTAAATTAGAGAAGTTGGAGATTTACAGAAAAATCATTTATAAGTAGCAATTTTTAAAAATTTTATTTACTATTTGTGCATACTCCATATCCAACAAACATATTCTCTTCTTCCCCCTCTTACCCCATTCTCTGATAACCTCTGATCTACTTTCTGTCTCTGGAGATTTGCTATTTCTAGACATCTATTCAAACAATATTTGTCCTTATGTGTCTTACTTATTTCACTGAGCATAATGTTATTAAGGTCCTTCCATGTTGCAGCATGTCTCAGAACTTCATTCCTCTTGTGGCCGAATATTCAATTGTGCGTTTGTACCACATTTTTTAATCCATTCATTTGCTGACAGACACTTGGGTTGTTTCTGCCTTTTGGCTATTGTAAATAATGCTGCTATAAACATTTGTGCACACATATCTGTTTGAGACTCTGTTTTCATTTTCATTGGGTATATACCTAGAAGTGGAATTGCCAGGTCATATGGTAATTCTATATTTGAAGTTTTGAGGAATAGCCATAATGCTTTCCTCAGTGGCTGGACCATTTTACATTCCCACTAAAAATGTGCTAGAGTTGCAGTTTCTTCACATCCTCTCCAACACTTGTTATTATTATTTTTAAAATAATAGCCATCATTGTGGGTGTGAAGTGGTATCTCTTTATGGTTTTGATGTTCATTCCCCAATGGCTAATGGTTTTGAACATCTTTTCATTGGCTATTTGTATATCTTCTTTAGAAAAGTGTCTTTTCAAGTCCATTGCCCACTTTTTAATTGGGTTGTTTGTCTTTTGTTGTTGCATTATAAGTAGTAATTTTTAATTGGGAATATTGAAATCAGGGTAGCATACTTGTCATATAAAGCTGATGCATACTAAATATTTCCCAGGCTAATGGGCAATAAGTGTGGAGGCCATGCTCCTAAAGGAGGAATGCAAAAGCCTTTTTGATATAAAGCACATGAGCTAGAGTCCAAATTTCTTTGCCCATTAAACTATTAGGGTATTATCCAAGGAGAATTACTTTTTAAAAAGAAACTTTATATCTTTTATATTTTAGAAACAATTTTGAAAGCAACACCTTTGGGATTCATGATTGTTATTACATCCAGCAAATAATCAGCAAATGCCATGTGAATGACACCTTGTCTGGAGCTAAGGATACAAAAAGATATAACACTGTCTTTATTACCACCTTGTATTAAGGTCTACCTGAGTGGAGTTCAGAGGTTCAGTAGAGACTTCCTCAGATTCCTGGTTTTATTAATGCTCATCAAACATCAGTTTGCTTAGTGATCAGGACACATCATTTAAGCCCGCTAGTCCCAAGATATGAAGTAGAAAATATGACTTGTATTCTTCTATATATTGCCTATAATTAATGCTCTTCTTACTCATGCACATGCCCTGATTTCTAACTCATATCCTCTGCTAAGCAGCCTTGATTTTTCCTTTATTGTTCTTTAGTTTTGATATCACTACTGAGCTGTCGTTTTTCACATCTTAAATTGAGTACACTCTGTTCTCCCTTTCATCCAGGAAAAACACTCCTTTCTAGAAAATTTTCTCCATACAACTTTGGTCAACAGTAATTTATTCATTCATTTGTTTGTTCATTTATATAGACATTCATCCATCAAATATTTATTGTGCACATAATATGTGTCAGTTGCTTTCCAGGCCCAGGGCACATGGAGAGGAAAGACATTGATCATGTAATCCTATCAACATATTGTTATTACAAACCATGATAAGTATTATGAAGAAGAAAAGTACAGGATGCTATGAGAGGCATAGCAGTAAGTCCAGCTCCTGTTCTGGTGCTATGAGATTGGATGTCAAGGAATGCTTTCTGGAGAAAGTGACATCTGAGCAGAGATCTAGGGAATATCTACAAAACTCGGATGTGACATTCAGGCAATTAAGGATTCAAGCAATCATGCTACATCGTCTCAACTAAGTTTGCTTTTAACTTTTTCACAGATTCTTCTTTCTCTTCCAGTATCCTGCCCTTCTCACCTTTGTGCAACAGCTCATCCAAACCATTCCTGCCTCATAACTCCCTAAAGACAAAAGGAATAGAATAGGAATCCCTTTATTTTCACACAAATCTTCCCAAGTTTTCTCTCCTGCATTTGTCCCTTCTATTTCTGACATCAACACTATCTTTTTATCTAACGTATCAACTATTGAATCACCTCAAATATTTTCATGATGCATAATAGCAAAAATTGGAAGAAACCTAAATGTCCACTAAAAATAAAATTTATTCATATGATGGACCATCCTGCAATCGCTTAAAGAGCTAAATCTATAATGTAGCAAATGAATTGGTCTCAGGAACACTTCTTTTATTATCTGAGAATTTTGTAGTTTTAAAATTCTGTTCTACCTGCATTTTTATTGAAATATAATTCATATATCATAAGATTAGCCTCTTTAAAGTGTATAATGCAGTAGTTAATAGTATATTTACAAGGTTGTTCATCAATCACCATGATCTAATTCCAGAGTATTCTAATCAACTCAAAAAGAAACCCCATACCCATAAGCAGTCACTCCCCATTCTCCCCTACCCCCAGCCCTTGGCACAATTAATCTGCTTTCTGTCTATATGGATTCTGGACATTTCATATATGGAATCATATAATATGTGGCCTTTGTATTGTCTTCATTCACTTTGCATAATGTATTCAAGGTTCATCCTGTTGTAGAATGTATCACTATTTCATTCCTTTTTATGGCTGAATAATATTCTATTGTATGGGTATGCCACTTTCATTTATCCATTCATTAGTTCATGGACATTTGGATTGTTTCTCCTTTGGGCCTATCCTAAATAGCGCTTCTGTGAACATTTGTGTACTAGTCTTTGTGTGAGCATATGTTTTCATTTCTTTTGGATATATATCTAGGAGTGGAATTGCTGAGGCATATGGTAATTCAATGTTTAACTTTTTGAAGAACTGGGAAACTTTTCCAAAGTGGATGCACCATTTTACATTCCCACCAGCAATATGAAGTTTCCAGTTTCTTCACATCTGCCAAACTTTATTATTGTCTATCTTTTTATATTTTAACAATTCTGTCGGGTGTGAAGTGATATCACATTGTGGTTTTGATTTGCTTTTCCCTGTTGATGAATGATGTTGAACACCTTTTCATGGGTTCTGTGTTTGTAACCAAATAAACCCCCTTTATGAAAGCCAATCCATTTCTGGTATTTTGCATAATGGCAGCATTAACAAACTGGAACAGATTTTGGTACCAGAAGTAGAGTGCTGCTGAGTTTGCAAATACCAGACATGTTGGCATGGCTTTTTAAATGGATAAGGGGAAGATTCTGGAAGAATTGTGAAGAGCTTGATAGAAAATGCCTAGATTGTTTTGAAGAGACTGTTTGTGGAAATATGGACTCTAAAGATACTTCAGATAAAGCCTTGAGAAGAAATGATGAATATGTCATTGCCAATTGGAAGAAAGGTGATCCTTGTTTTAAAGTGGCAGAGAATTTGGCAAAATTGTGTCCTGGTGTTGGATGGAAGGCAGAATTTGAAAGCGACAAGCTGGAATACTTAGCACAGGAGATCTTTAGACTACGTATGGAGGATGTAGCCTGGCTTCTCCTTGCAGCTTATAGTAAAAAGCGAGAGGACAGACATAAGCTGAGAAATGAACTCTTCGGTATGAAGAAACCAGAAACTGGTGGTTTAAAAAATTCCAGGCTTCCAGAAAGTGAGACCCCAGAGGCTACAGCCCCAAATGAGAATTTAACCAAACATGGAACCCAGCTGCCTTTTCAGTACAAGCCAGGATTGGAGGTGGAATTATCCAGAAAGGATTTGTGGAAACTCCTGTTGTCTGATGGTTTTGACCCTTGTGTGCTTCATGGCAAGCCAACAAGATTTTTGTGAGATCTTTATAGATGGAGCCACTGCTGGTCTGGACTAGATGGGACAGAGAAGGAACAAATTGAACAAAAAATTTCTTCAATGACAGAACCATGGAAATTGAGGTCTGGAGTCAAGAAATCTTGGGCAACAAGAGTGGAGTGGCCCATGCACAAGGAAAGGATGAGTTTGCCCCAGAGGCAGAGGATGGGCCTTCCACCTTGATGCTCAGGAAGAGTGCTGCCACCCCAGGCCTCAGAGGGGGTGGAGCACATTCCCTGGGGACTGGGGAGAGCCTGCTGCCATCCCACTGTTTGGAGAGGGGAGAGCCTTTGCCCCAGAGAGGCACAGTTTGGGTGGTACCCTGATGTTTGAAGAGGGTGGGGCTGAGAAGAAGGTGGTCTCCCCAATATGTGGATATGTTGGAGCACTCACCCCAGCATTTGGAGAGAAAAGGGCTGTTGCGTAAGTTTTGGAAAGTGTGGGACTGCCGCTATCTCAAGCCCCAAGGATAGAATGTGGTTCTATAAATGTCTCTTAAATTTTGAAATCTAATGAAGTTTGCCCTGTGGGTTTTAGGAATTGTTTTGGTCCTGTTAACCCTATTTTCCTTTCAGTTTATCCTTATGGCAATGGGAATATTCTATCCTATGATTGTCCCTCCTTTGTATATTGGCAGCAGATAACTTGTTCTAAGTTTCACAGGTCCACAGCCAGAGGGGAATTTTGCTTTAGGACAAGACCACACATGTGACTGATTTTGATGGGATCTTGTACTTAACTGTTGTTACTGAAATGATTTAAGTTTTTATGATACTGTGATGGGATGAATGTATTTTGTATATGGAAATATAATGTCATTTTGGAGTACAGGGGGTGGAATGTGCCAGTTTGGATATATTATGTCCCCCAGGAGAAAGCCATGATCTTTTAATCCATTCTTGTGGGATATTGGTTAGGTTGTTTCCATGGAAATGTGACCAACCCAACTGTGAGTGACACCTTTGGTTAGGGTGTGACCTCTGATTGAATGTTTCCTTGGAGATGTGGCCCTGCCCATGCAGCATGGGTGTTGATTGAATCACTGGACTCCTTTTATAGAACTCACAAACAGAAGGGTCTCAGAACAGCTGATATTGACATTTTGCTTCTACAGCCAAGAGACACATTTTGGGGATGGCCATTTAAAGCAGACTTTTCCTGACACTTTGCTCTGGAGAAGCTAAGAGAGGACAAAACACCCAAAGAGCAACATTTTGAAGAATGCACAGGAGCTGAGAGAGGAGCTTGAACACAACCCAGGATCAGCAGACACAAGCCATGTGCTTTCCCAGCTAACAGAGGTTTTCTGGATGCCATTAGCCTTCCTTCGGTGAAGGTATACTTGTGTTGATGCCTTAATTTGGACATTTTCATGGCCTTCAGACTGTAAATTTGTAACCAGATAAACCCCCTTTATAAAAGCCAATCCATTTCTGGCATTTTGCATAAGAGCAGCATTAGCAAACCGGAGCACACCAAGTCTCTGTATTGACATGCCTAGGGCCAGGCATTCCCCTGAGAGCAGACACGAGAGTATGGCAGAATGCAGACCTTAAATAAAATAAAATAAGCAGCATTAGCAAACCAGAACAGGCTCTTAAGCCATTTGTATGTCTTTTTGGAGAAATGTCTGTTCCAATCCCTTGCTCATTATTTAATTGTTGTTGCTTTTTTTTTTTTTTTTTTTGGTCTTCATATTGTTGAGTTGCAAGAGTTCTTTATGTATTCGGGACACTAGACCATTATCAGATGTGTAATTGTACATATTTTCTCCCAATGTGTAGACTGCCTTTTCAATTTCTTAATTGTGTCCTTTGAAGCACAAAAGATTTTAATTTTTATGAAACCTTTTTTTTTTTAGGTTGCTTGTGTTTATGAGTCATATCTAAGAAGCCATTGTTTAACCAAGGTCATGATGATATACATCTATGTTTTTTTCTAAGAGTTTTAAGGTTTTAGCTCTTACATTTAGTCCATGATCCTTTTTGAATTATTTTTTGTATATGATGTGAGATAGTGGGCCAAATTCATCATTTTACATGTGGCTGTCTAGTTGTTGCAGTACCATTTGTTGAAAGAACTATCTTTCTGCAGTCAATTGTTTTGCCACTTTTGTCAAAAATCAATTGACTGTATATGTGAAGGTTTATTACTGAACTCCTGGTTGTATTCCACTGACCTGTACATCTATCCTTACACCAGTACTACACTCATTTTACTGTAGCTTTGTAGTCAGGAAATTGGGAAGTGTGAATCCTCTAACTTTGATTTTGTTTTTCAACATTATTTTGGCTATTCTGGGTGCTTTCCATTTCCATATGAATTTTAGGATTAGCTGTCAGTTTCTGGAAAAAACAACAAATGCCAACTGGAACTTCAATGTGGCAGTCATTACTATAAAAATAATTTGTAATACTCCCCCAAAATGTTGTAGAAAGCTTCTGTTATAAGATATGTACTTAAACCCTAAGATATAGAAAGGCAGAAAAAGAAGTGGTAGGAAAACTCCAAGGTAAATATGAGCAAAAGCAGACTGGGGTTAGCCATTTTAGTATCAAATTAAAAGAAGTTAAGGAAAGGGTATCACACATGGGGCAAAAAGGCATGTTTCCTTGTAGTAAAAATAACTGTATATCAATAACATATAATGATTAAAAACTTATAGTGTGCACAGCCATATATCCTGCCACTGGCTGAGATTTGGGACAGGGACCCAGGTCATGGAGGAAGAGGAGCCATATTGAGGCAGGTGGCAAAATCCTGAGGTAGCAGATATCCTGACAGGGTAACTGCATATTAGTATGGGTTGGTTACCTGGCAAAACTGGCTAAGATGGCTGAAGCTTAGTCTTGCAGGCTAGGACACCACATAGGCATTCAGGGAAAGAAAAAGTTGCAACCTATAGCCAGCTCAAATAGCCAGGAGTTGTGCCCTGATTACTTGACTTGTAGGTACCATTAGAGCAAGATGATCTGGGAACAAGTTTGGAGGTAAGGGTTTAATAGTCGGCCACTACATCACAGTCTGAGTCATTTATTCTTGCCACCATTAGATAGTAAGACGGTGATCAGGACTTGAGTGTACATGTGGAGAACCTCATGGACACATCCAAGAGGTCCTGGAAAAGTAAACAGAAGCTGGGGAAACATATCTAGCCATGCCTATTTTCCTTTAATCTATGAAAGTAATACATGTACACTTCTACAGAAAAAGCAAAAAAGCAAGTTTCATCCTCCCTCCACCCAGGACCATTTCTGAGAGGTGACATCTTTCAACCACTTTTGGGTTTAAATCTTACCATTTTTTTTCAATCAAATCAAATGTTTATCATATCATTCTGAATAATTCAGTTAGGCCTTGATTTGTTGATTTATAAGCCCTAGGTCACATATATGTCCTTTTACTATGAAAAATGTGGAATTTAGCCTATAATAGTCCTACCTGCTTTTCCTCATCAGTTCTATTATGTTTTTAATTCTTCTACTGGTTACCTTTATAATTATGCTTAATAAATTTAAACCTCTGTTTTTTATAACTTTGAATGTATATGGTGACTCTCCATAATTTAACAAGTGTTAGAAAGTATTAGTAACTGCTTTAACAAATGAGCCCACCCAGATGGTTTAAAATAAAAGTTAATTTCTCATCCATGTCACAGTCAAATTTGGATCAGTACTCATAACTTACATCTACCTATCATGGTGTATGGTCCCATCTAGCTTCAGGATATCTGGGAAATGTAATCTAGCAAGTGCAGTGAGGGAAAAAACCCTGTAGGCACATACTAAGACAATTGTTCCATTCTTAGGTAACTTATGCATAAAGCTGAATCTGCTCAGAAAAGTTAAGTTAGTACAGTTAAATTGTCCCTGGCAATCAGCAAACAGTCCATTCTATTAAAATGTCTTTCTCCTAGATTTGGATGCATTTTTAGATGAATTTACCTAGTAGCCATTAAGCATAAATGACTTCAAGATACCCTGCCAAATTGTGACTTAACATTGTTCTGAGGAAATTTGCAATAGTATTTTTTAAAGACTCAAGATAAAACACTTTATTGCACCCCAACCACTAATTAATCTTTCATCTTAATCATTGTACAACTGTTTTGGCAAAAAAAAAAAAAAAAGGTATTGCTTCAGTTTGCCAAAGCTGCTGGAATGCAATATACCAGAAATGGGTTGGCTTTTACAAAGGGGATTTATTATCTTACAATTTACAGTTCTTAGGCCATGAAAATGTCCAACTTTAGGCATCAACAGGACAATGCTTGGATTCTGAAGATAGGCTGCTGGCATCCAGGACACCTCTGTCACATGGGAAGGCACATGGCCAGCGTCTGCTGAACTTTTGCTCCTGGGTTTCATTGCTTTCAGCTTCTGCTTCCAGTGACTTCCTCTCTGAGGACACAAATCAAATGTCCACCTGCCAATGAATGGATAAAAAATATGGTATATCCATACAATGGAATATTATTCAGCCATAAAAAGGAATGAAATTCTGATACACGCTACAACATAGATGAACCTTGAAAACATTATGCTAAGTAAATGAAGCCTGTCACAAAATACCACATAGTGCATGTTTCCATTTATATGAAGTATCCAGAATAAGCAAATCTATAGAGACAGAAAGTAGATCACTGGTTGCCTAGGGCAGGGGGTTGAGAATATTGGGTTGTGATGGCTAAAAGGATTCAGGGGTTCATTTAGAATGATGAAAACGTTTTAAATGGATTGTGGTGATGTACCAAGAGCCATTGAATTATACACTTTAAATTTATGAATTGTATGGTATGTGATTTATATCTCAATAAAACTGTTACAAACTGTTAACAAAAGATAATTGGCTACTTAATGGAAAATAAAAACAATAAATCTGGGGACTTATATGTACAATTAAACATACAATGATTGCCCGAAGGATGGGAAGAGGGAACTGAAGAATATTGTTGTAATGCTGTTACACCACAGATGAACAGACATATTATTTGAAGTTAAAATGTGATGAGTTAAAAATATAAACTTAAACCCTTAGAGTAGGGTTGGTAATGAGTCAAATACAGCCTGTAGCCTGTTTTTTTTTAAAAAATTATTTTGGTAATGTGTATTGTGCCAGCTTGAGACTGTTATGGACCCCAGAAGAGCCATGATCTTTTAATCCAATCTTGTTGAGTGGAAACTTTTGATTGAGTATTTCCATGGAGATGTGATTCGACCAACTGTGGGTAAGACCTTTGATTAAATTATTTCCATGGAGGTGTGACCCTACCCATTCCAGGTGGGTTTTAATTAGATCACTGGAGTATTTTAAGAGAGCTCATGTTGAGGAGTACAGAGAAAAGCTGAAAGACATTTTGGAGAGAAACTAAGATCAGTAATCCAGAGTTTGCTCCTTGGAGAAGCCAAGAGCTGACACAGACCCAGAAGCTTAGAGACACTGGGAAATGCAGACAGAAGGACGTTTGGAGATGCTGAGCTAAAAGAAGAAGCCCAGAGTTTGCCCCACAGAAGCTAAGAGAAGACTCCCAAATGCTTAGAGAGAAACGCCCCACGAGAAACAAGCAGAAGAGAGCTGAGAGAAGCTAAGAGAGACAGAAGCCCAGCACATTTTGGAGAAAGCCATTTTGAAACCAGAACCTGGGAGCAGAGGACTATCAGATGACAACCACGTGCCTTCCCAGCTGACAGAGGTGTTCTGGACACCATTGGCCTTCCTTCAGTGGAGGTATTCTCTTGCTGATGTCTTAGTTGGGATGGTTTTATGGCCTTAGAACTGTAAATTTGTAACCTAATAAAATCCCCTTTATAAAAGCCAATTCTATTTCTGGTATTTTGCATAACAGCAGCTTTAGAAAACTGAAACATATATATATATAACATACAATTTACCATTTTATCCATTTTAAGTATATAATTCAGCAACATTAATTGCATTTACAAGGTTGTGCTACCATCACCACCATCCATTACCAAAGCTTTTATCACCCCAAGTAGAAACTCTCTACCCATTAAGCAATAACTCCTCATTCCCCTCTTTGTATGTCCCTGGTAACCTGTTCTCTACTTTCTATGTATTTGCTTGTTCTAGATATTTCATACAAGTGGAAACATGCATTATTTGTTCTTGCTTGTTTCACTAAGCGTAATGTGTTCAAGACTCATCCACATTGTAGCATGTATCAGAGCTTCATTTCTTTTCATAGCTGAATAATATTCCATTGTATGTATATACCACATTTTGTTTATCTATACATCTGTTGATTGACACTTAGGTTGTTTCCACTTTTGGCTAATGTGAATAATTCTGCTGTGAACACTGATTTACAAATACATGTTTGAGTCCCTATTTTCAGTGCTTTGGGATATATACTTATGAGTGGAATTGCCAAGGCATATGATAATTCTATATTTAACCTTTTGAGGAACAGCCAAACTGTTTTCCACAAGGCTACACCATTTTATATCCCACCAGCAATGCACAAGGGTTCCCATTTCTTCACAATCTTGTCAATACTTGTTATTTTGGTGTATGTGTGTATTTTTTTTTTTGATAATAGCTGTCCTAGTGTGTGTGAAATGATATCTCATTGTGGTTTTGATTTGCATTTTCTTAATGACTAATGATGTTGAGCATCATTTCATGAGTGTATTGGCCATTTGTATGTCTTTAGAGAAATGTCTCGTTAAGCCTTTTGCCCATTAAAAAATTTGGTTGGTTGTTTCTTCTAGTTCAGTTTTAGGAGTTCATATATCTGTATATCAAATCCTTATCATATCATATCAAATATTTTCTCCCATTTTGTATGTTGTCCTTTCACTTTCCTGAGGAACAAAAGTTTTTGTTCCTTTGAGGAACAAAAGTTTTTGATTTTAACAGTCTAGTTTACCTATTTTTATTCTATTGCTCATATTTTTGGTGTCTAAGAATCTATTGCCAAATTCAAGGTCTTATGAGTTTCCACTAAGTTATCTTCTAAGACTTTTATGGGTTTAGTTTTTATATTTAGGTCACTGATACATTTTGAGTTAATTTCTGTACATGGTATGAGGTAGGGGTCCAACTTCATTCTTTTACATGTTAGAAATCCATTTTTTTTCAGTTACAGCTGTTGAAGAGATTATTCCTTCCCCATTGAATAGACTTGGCACCCCTGTTAAAAAATCATTGGCCAGAGGAATCAGGCAAGATGGCAGAGTGGTGAGGTGTGGGTTTTAGTTACTCCTCCAGGGCAGTAGGTAGAAAGCCAGGAACTGTGTGGACCAGACACCACAGAGCAATTTGACTTTGGGCATACTTCATACAACACGAATGCATGGAACAGCTGAGATCAGTGAAATCTGTAAGTTCTCATGGCCAGGGGACCCGTGACCCTCCATGCCAGGCTCAGTCCCATGGGAGGAGGGGCCATCAGTGCTGGGAACGAGGAGGGAGAACTGCACTTGTGGCTCTTACTGAAACCTCAGACAGCTGATCCAAACTCCAAACATAGATAGACTGAGACCAGACACTGGAGAATCCAGGAGCAGTCAGCCTGGCAGAAAGGAGATAGGGCTGGCAAAAACAGCAAGGAGAACCCAAAAATAAAAGCGGAGACTTTTTGGAGTTCTAGTGAACATAGAACGGGGAAGGGCAGGGTTCAGGCAGAGTCAGCCTCATATGCAAATCCAGAAGGCGAGTTTCCTTGTTTGAAGAGCCCGTTTCTCTGCTTTCTTGATTGTTCCTTAATGGCCCTAATCTCCTTGTCTGTTAGCATTTCAATAGCCCATTAGATCTGCAAGGAGGGCCCTTCTTTTTTTTTTATCTTTTCCCCTGTTTCTAAAACAATTACTCTATGAAGTCCATTACAGAAAGCCTCAAAGACTTGCAATTTGGGCCGAGATGAGCAGAGCTAAGAAAGCTCTGAGACACAAGGCAACAAGTCCAGTGGCTGAGAAAATTTGCTAAACACCACAACTTCCCAAGAAAAGGGGGACATCCCCTTACAGCCATCTTCCCAGTGGGCTGGGAATGCTCCTGCCTGGCACCAGCACCACAGCCCAGAGCTGCCCCAAACAACCCAGTGTGAAGGGAAGTGTTTCCAACAATACACGCAAATGCCACAATATCCGGTGTGGACAATAGTCTTTCCTGCCTCTCAGCTAATTGTCCGAGAGCTGGGAAGGTGGAGCTGTGTGAAAAGGGGGAAATTAACACGCACCATTCAGCCATCCTTTCAGCAGACTGGGAATGCCCCTACACAGCCCTGTAGACCAGAACCTCCATTGGGGGACAGCACTCACCTGTAATGTAGCACAGTCATCCTTCAGCAGAGGACCTAGGAGTGCATGGCTTGGAAGAGGGACTCACTCCCAAGTCCCAGGGACCATACACCAGTACCAAGGACTTGTGGGTCAGCGGCAGAGACAAACTGTGGCAAGACTGAACTGAAGGATTAGACTATTGCAACAGCTTTGAATTTCCAGGAACACCTGGGAGATTTGATTATTAAAGCCACCCCCCCTCCCTAATTGCTCAGACACATGCCCAACATGCAGGGTGGGCAACACCAACTACACACGCAAGCTTGGTGCACAAATTGGACCCGAAAAGACTCACACCCCCACTCACCACAAAGACAAAGTGGGAGAAATCTGGCTTGAGGGGAATAGGTGGCTCACAGACGCCACCTGCTGGTTAGTTAGAGAAAGTGTACTCCACGAAGCAGTATATCTGACAAATTAGAGATAAGGGTTTGTATCAGTCTACGTATCCTAAAAGAACCCTACCAAGTTAAGCAAATGCCAGGAGGCCAAAAACAACAGAAAATTTTAAAGCATATGAAAAAAACAGACGATATGGATAACCCAAGCCCAAACACCCAAATCAAAAGGTCAGAGGAGACACAGTACTTGGAGCAATTAGTCAAAGAACTAAAGATTAACAACAAGAGCATGGCACAGGATATAAAGGACATGAAGAAGAGCATGGCACAGGATATAAAGGACATGAAGAATACCCTAGAAGAGCATAAAGAAGAAATTGCAATAGTAAAAAAAAATAAATAATCTTATGGAAATAAAAGAAACTGTTGGCCAAATTAAAAAGATTCTGGATACTCATAATACAAGATTAGAGGAAGTTGAACAACAGCTCAGCCTCCTCGGGACCACAGAACAGAAAATGAAAGAGCAAAAGAAAGGGGAAAAAATTGAAAAATTTGAAATGGACCTCAGGGATATGCTAGATAATATAAAACATCCAAATATAAGACTCATTGGTGTTCCAGAGGGGAAGAGAAGGGTAAAGGTCTAGGAAGAGTATTCAAAGAAATTGTTGGGGAAGACTTCCCAAATCTTCTAAACACCATAAATGCCCAGCAAACTCCAAATAGAATAAATCCTAATAAACCCACTCTAAGACATATTCTTGGAAACAGCGTAAGACTAAGCAATGACTACTCAGCAGCCACCATGGAGGTGAGAAGGCAGTGGCATGACATATTTAAAATTCAGAGAGAGAAAAATTGCCAACCAAGAATTCTTTATCCAGCAAAGCTCTCCTTCAAATTTGAGGGAGAGCTTAAATTTTTCACAGGCAAGCAAATGCTGAGAGAATTTGCGAACAAGAGACCTGCCCTACTGGAGATACTAAAGGGAGCCATACAGACAGAGAAACAAAGAAAGGGGAGAAAGACATGGAGAAAGGTTCAGTACTAAAGAGATTCGGTATGGGTACATTAAAGGATATTAATAGAGAGACGGAAAAATATATACGACAAACATAAACCAAAGGATAAGATGGCTGATTCAAGAAATGCCTTCACAGTTATAACGTTGAATGTAATTGGATTAAACTCACCAATTAAAAGGTATAGATTTGCAGAATGGATAAAAAAAAATGAACCATCAATATGTTGCATACAAGAGACTCATCTTAGACACAGGGACACAAAGAAATTGAAAGTGAAAGGGTGGAAAAAATATTTCATGCAAGCTACAGCCAAAAGAAAGCAAGAGTAGCAATATTAAATCTCATATAAAATAGACTTTAAATGCGAGGCTGTTATGAGAGACAGAGAAGGCCACTACATACTAATAAAAGGGGCAATTCAATAAGAAGAAATAACAATCATAAATATTTATGCCCCCCATCAAGGTGCCATAAAATACATGAGACAAACACTGGCAAAACTAAAGGAAGCAATTGATGTTTCCACAATAATTGTGGGAGACTTCAACACATCACTCTGTCCTATAGATAGATCAATCAGACAGAAGACCAATAATGAAATTGAAAACCTAAAAAATCTGATAAATGAATTGGATTTAACTGACATATATAGAACATTACATCCCAAATCACCAGGATACACATTCTTCTCTAGTGCTCATGGAACTTTCTCCAGAATAGATCATATGCTGGGACATGAAACAAGCCTCAATAAATTTTAAAAAAATTAAAATTATTCAAAGCACATTCTCTGACCATAATGGAATACAATTAGAAGTCAATAACCACCAGATATTTAGAAAATTCACAAATACCTGGAGGTTAAACAACACCTTCCTAAACAATCAGTGGGTTAAAGAAGAAATAGCAAGAGAAATTGCTAAATATATAGAAACGAATGAAGATGGGAACACAACATACCAAAACCTATGGGATGCAGCAAAAGCAGTACTGAGGGGGAAATTTATTCCACTAAATGCATACATTAAAAAGGAAGAAAGATCAAAAATCAAAGAACTAATGGATCAACTGAAGAAGCTAGAAAATGAACAGCAAACCATTCCTAAACCAAGCAGAAGAAAAGAAATAGCAATGATTAAAGCAGAAATAAATGACATAGAGAACAAAAAAAAAAATAGAGAGGATAAATAACACCCAAAGTTGGTTCTTTGAGAAGATCAACAAGATTGACAGGCCCCTAGCTAGACTGACAAAATCAAAAAGAGAGAAGACCATATAAACAAAATAATGAATGAGAAAAGTGAAATTACTGTGTATCCTGAAGAAATTAAGAAAATTATAAGAAGATACTATGAACAACTGTATGCCAACAAAGTGGATAATATAGAGGAAAAGGACAATTTCCTGGAAACATATGAACAACCTAGACTGACTAGAAAAGCAGAGGACCTCAACCAACCAATCACATACAAGGAGATCCAATCAGTCATCAAAAAGCTTTCTACAAATAAATGCCCAGGGCCAGAGGGCTTCACAAAGGAATTCTACCAAACTTTCCAAAAAGAACTGACACCAATATTACTTAAACTCTTTCAAAACATTGAAGGAAATGGAACACTACCTAACTCATTTTATGAAGCTAACATCAATCTAACACCAAAGCCAGGCAAAGATGCTACAAAAAATGGAAAATTACAGGCCTATCTCCCTAATTAATATAGATACAAAAAATCTCAACAAAATACTTGCAAATCGAACCCAAAGACACACTAAAAAAATCATACACAATGTCCAAGTGGGGTTCATTCCAGGCATACAAGGATAGTTCAACATAAGAAAATCAATCAATGTATTACAACACATTAACAAATCAAAAGGGAAAAATCAAATGATCGTCTCAATAGATGCTGTGCCACTTTGAATGCATTATGTCCCCCAAACACCATTATCTTTGATGTAATCTTGTGTGGGCAGACATTACCAGTGTTGATTAGATTGTAATTCTTTGAGTGTTTCTTTGGAATGCACCCCACCCAGCTGTGGGTGATGACTCTGATTGGATAATTTCCATGCAAGTGTTACTCCACCCATTCGGGGTGGGTCTAAGTTGATCAGTGGAGCCATATAAATGAGCTGACATAACAGAAGGAACGCAGTGCAGCTGTGAGTGATGTCTAAAGAGGAGCTACAGCAAAGAGGGACACTTTGAAGAATGCACTGGAACTGAGACAGGAGCTTCAGCTTACAAAGACATTTTGGAGATGGCCTTTGAAAGCCGACTTTTGCTCTGGAGAAGCTAAGAGAGGACAAACACCCCAAGAGCAACTGAGAGTGACATTTTGGAGAGAAGCTTAAGCCTAGAGAGGAACATCCTGGAAGAAAGCCATTTTGAAACCAGAACTCTGGAGCAGACGCCAGCCACATGCCTTTCCAGCTAACAGAGGTTTTCCAGATGCCAGTGGCCATCCTCCAGTGAAGGTACCCGATTGTTGATGTGTTACCTTGGACACTTTATGGTTTTAAGACTGTAACTGTATAACCAAATAAACCCCCTTTTATAAAAGCCAATCCGTCTCTGGTGTTTTGTATTCCAGCAGCATTAGCAAACTAGAAAAGATGCTGAAAAAGCATTTGACAAAATCCAGCATCCCTTTTTGATAAAAATACTTCAAAAGGTGGGAATTGAAGGAAACTTCCTCGATATGATAAACAGCGTATATGAAAAACCCACAGCCAGCATAGTATTCAATGGTAAGAAACTGAAAGCCTTCTCTCTAAGATCAGGAACAAGACAAGGATTCCCCCTGCCCCACTGTTATTCAACATTGTGCCAGAAGTGCTAGCCAGGGCAATCCGGCAAGACAAAGAAATAAAAGGCATCCAAATTGGAAAGGAAGAAGTAAAACTGTCATTGTTTGCAGATGATACGATCTTACATCTGGAAAACCCTGAGAAATCCATGATACAGCTACTAGAGCTAATAAACAAATTTAGCAAATTAGCAGGATACAAGATTAATGCACATAAATCAGTAATGTTTCTATATGCTAGAAATGAACAAGTTGAAGAGACACTCAGGAAAAAGATACCATTTTCAATATCAAATAAAAAAATCAAGTACCTAGGAATAAACTTAACCAAAGATGTAAAATACCTATACAAAGAAAACTACATAACTCTACTAAAAGAAATAGAAGGGGACCTTAAAAGATGGAAAAATATTCCGTGTTCACGGACAGGAAGGCTAAATGTCATTAGGATGTCAATTCTACCCAAACTCATCTACTGGTTCAATGCAATCCCAATCAAAATTCCAGCAACCTACTTTGCAGACTTGGAAAAGCTAGTAATCAAATTTATTTGGAAAGGGAAAGATGCCTCAAATTGCTAAAGACACTCTAAAAAAGAAAAACAAAGTGGGAGGACTTACACACCCTGACTTTGAAGCTTATTATAAAGCCACAGTTGTCAAAACAGCATGGTACTAGCACAAAGATAGACATATTGATCAATGGAATCAAATTGAGAATTCGGAGATAGACTCCCAGATCTATGGCCAACTGATCTTTGATAAGGCCCCCAAAGCCACTGAACTGGGACATAACCGTCTTTTCAACAAATGGGGCTGGGAGAATTGGATATCCATATCGAAAAGAATGAAAGAGGACCCCTCCTGCACACCCTACATGAAAATTTACTCAAAGTGGATCAAAGACCTCAACATAAGAGACAGTACCATAAAACTCCTAGAAGATAGTGTAGGGAAACATCAAGACATTGTATTAGGCGGCCGCTTCCTAGACTTTATACTAAAAGCACAAGCAACAGAAGAAAAAATAGATAAATGGGAACTCCTCAAGCTTAGAAGTTTCTGTACCTCAATGGAATTTGTCAAAAAGTTGAAGAGGCAGCCAACTCAATGGGAAAAATTTTTGGAAACCATGTATCTGACAAAAGACTGATATCTTGCATACATAAAGAAATCCTACAAATCAATGACAATAGTACAGACAGCCCAATTATAAAATGGGCAAAAGATATGAAAAGACAGTTCTCTGAAGAGGAAATACAAATGGCCAAGAAACACATGAAAAAATGTTCAGCTTCACTATCTATTAGAGAGATGCAAATTAAGACCACAATGATACACCATCTCATACCAATTAGAATGCCTGGCATTAAACAAACAGGAAACTACAAATGCTGGAGAGGATGTGGAGAAATTGGAACTCTTATTCATTGTTGGTGGGACTGTATAATGGTTCAGCCACTCTGGAAGTCAGTCTGGCAGTTCCTTAGAAAACTAGATATAGAGTTACCCTTTGATCCAGCGGTTGCACTTCTCAGTATATACTCAGAAGATTGGAAAGCAGTGACACGAACAGATATCTGCACGCCAATGTTCATAGCAGCATTATTCACAATTGCCAAGAGGTGCAAACAACCCATATGTCCTTCAGCAGATGAGCAGATAAATAAAATTTGGTATATACACATGATGGAATACTACACGACAGTAAGAAGGAACGATGTCGTGAAACATATAACAACATGGGTGAACCTTGAAGACATAATGCTGAGCGAAATAACCCAGGCACAAAAAAAGAAATATTATATGCTACCACTAATGTGAACATTGAAAAATGTAAAACAAATGGTTTATAATGTAGAATGTAGGGAAACTAGCAATAGAGAGCAATTAAAGAAGGGGGAATGATAACCCAATAAGATCAGATAAGCTATTGTGGGTAAATTTTGCATTCTGGGAATGCCCAGGAATGAGTATGGTCTGTTAATTTCTGATGGGTATGGTAGGAAGAAATTCACAAAAATGTTGCTATGTTAGGTTACTTTCTTGGGGTAGAGTAGGAACATGTTGGAAGTAAAGTAGTTATCTTCGGTTAGTTGTCTTTTTCTTACTCCCTTGTTATGGTTTGAAATTTTTTGAACTGTGTTTTTTTATACAGTTGATTTAAAAAAAGAGTTAATTAAAAACAACACAAAACAAAAAACAATGAAAAAATATGCAGAGCCCCTTTGAGGAGTATGTGGAGAATGCAGGGGTTTTGGGCTTCTCCACCTCGATGGTTGCTGATGTGCTCACAGACATAGGGGACTGGTGGTTTGATGGGCTGAGCCCTCTACCACAGGACTTGCCCTTGGGAAGTCTGTTGCTGCAAAGGAGAGGCTAGGCCTGCCTATAATTGTGCCTAAGAGCCTCCTCCCAAATGCCTCTTTGTTGCTCAGATATGGCCCTCTCTCTCTAGCTAAGCCAATTTGGCAGATGAAATCACTGCCCTCCCCACTACATGGGATCTGACACCCAGGGGAGTGAATCTCCCTGGCAACGTGGAATATGACTCCCAGGGAGGAATCTAGACCTGGCATCATGGGATGGAGAACATCTTCTTCACCAAAAGGGAGATGTGAAAGGAAATGAAATAAGCTTCAGTGGCAGAGAGATTCCAAAAAGAGCCGAGAGGTCACTCTGGTGGGCACTCTTATGCACAATATAGACGACCCATTTTAGGTTCTAATGAATTGGGGTAACTGGTGGTAGATACTTGAAACTATCAAACTACAACCCAGAACCCATGAATCTTGAAGACAATTGTATAAAAATGTAGCTTATGAGGGGTGACAATGGGATTGGGAAAGCCATGTGGACCACACTCCCCTTTGTCTAGTTTATGGATGGATGAGTAGAAAAATGGGGGAAGGAAAAAAAAAGGCACCCAGTGTTCTTTTTTACTTTAATTGTTCTTTTTCACTTTAATTTTTATTCTTATTATTTTTGTGTGTGTGGTAATGAAAATGTTAAAAGTTAGTTTTGGTGATGAATGCACAACTATATAATGGTACTGTAAACAATCGAATGTACTCTTTGTTTTGTATGACTGCATGGTATGTGAATATATCTCAATAAAATGAATAAAAAAAAAGACTGCAGGGAAGTCAAGATCTCTCAGGTCAGAGTTTTTTCCATCTCAGTCCTCTCAGGAAAATCCCTCAGGATTAATTTATACTTATCCAATAGTACTCCAGCTACTGGGTATGCCCTTGTGCTTTGACTTGCATGAAGCTACCAGGACTGCCATCAGCGGAGTCAATGGAAAATATGGAAAACTGTAGATTTTGTGTGTGAGAAATATGTGTGGAAATAGGGGCTGAGCAGCCCTGCTCAAGGGTATAAAGTGGTTTCCCTCTTGCTACAATGGTTCTAGTATTTATTGTATAGTATAAATCTATAAACATTATTTTACTGTTTGAGAAAGGTTTTTTATTGTTAGAAGATAGCTCAAAAATTAAGTACATGTGAACTGGAAAATTAAGTTCCAAATTTCTGTTTCTCAAGAAAACTGATGAAGAATGTATAATTTGCACAAAATGTCAGTATTTGACATCAGCTATGGTAATTTCATCCACCAGGAAATCAATGAATTTTTAAGGTATGCTCAGTCGGAGGTTGTTGACATGGGAAAGCTGGAAGTGGGCTAACTAGAAGCAGGATGTTTGTGTTTGGTTTGGGAAGCATATTTGGTTTTTCTCTCATTGGTCCTGAGCTTGCAAGGGTGTGACAAAAAATAGGGAACCTAGCAAGGTAAATAGAGTTATTTACCCCAGAAGAAAAACATATTCATAATCTTAACCCCATTTCTGTGGGTGTGAGCCCATTGTAAATAGTACCTTTTGAAGACGTTATTTTTAGTTATGGTGCAGCCAACTAACTCAGGATGGGTCTTACTCCTATCACTGGGAACCTTAGAAGGAGAAAGCCATGGGGAGGATTGGAGGCCAGAAGTCAGTGGCAATCCAGAAAAGAAAGGATTGGATATTGCAGGTGACGGGAAAGCCAAGGAACCCAAGGATTGGCAGCCAGCCAAACCGCTTCCAACCTCTGAAACCATAAGACAACAAATTTCCATTGTTTACTGAAACTGTTGAATTGTAAGGCAGTAGCCTTGATTCTTGATGATGATTGTGTAACTATATAGCTTTTATCATGTGACCATGTGATTGTGAAAACCTTGTGACTGACACTCCCTGGATCCATACACTCCCATTGTGTGGGCAGATGAGTAACAAAATAAAGACAAAAATTTGTATAAATAATTTGGGGGGCAGATAAGGAGTATGGCACATTTTGGCTTTTCTTTTTTATTTTTATCTTTTTATTTTTTATTATTTTTTTAAGAGTAATGAAAATGTTCTAAAATTGATTGTAGTTATTAATGCATAGCTACACGATGATAATGTGAGCTATTTATTGTATACTTTGGATGGATTGTAGGTTGTATGTATATATCTCAATAAAATTGCATTTAAAAAAAAATCATTGGCCATAGATGTGTGGGTTTATTTCTAGACTCTCAATTCTATTCCATGTATAGCCCACAGAGCCTAACATATTTACTGTCTGGCCCTTTAAAGTAAAAGACCAGTGCCGTACAGCAACTTTTAAATAAATATATACCTAATATACCAATACTGGAGATAAAATGGTATCATAAAAGATGCACCACTAATCCAAAAGAAGGGGGAAAAAGAGTGAAAAACAAAGATCAGATAGAAGAAATTGAAAATAAAATTGTTTTGGTTTGCTAAGGTTGCTGGAATGCAATATACCAGAAATGTGTTTGCTTTTTTTTTCACATCTTCTTTCCTTTTATTGAAAAAATTTTAAAGGACAGTAAAAGGGTACAAAGAAACAGGAATATACTAGCAGAAAACATAGACTATATAAAACTAAAAATGCCACTGGCTTCTTTAATTGTTTACGTGCACAAAATTTAACATATTAAAAAGCTGTGTTTTTTTTAAGTCTCCCAAAGTCGAATGTATACACACCCACAAAAATGGTGTATGAAGGAAGGTTGTCATACATGAGAAGCTGTATTCTGAATTCCTAAGGGGAATAGCTGTTGAAACAGGAATTAACACAATTAAAGCCAGAGACAGGTTTAACAATTTTAATAACTGATTCTTTAAATGCTGCATGGCATGAAGGTGTATTTTATAAAGTACTGCTATGTAAGAAGGAAGAAGAAGTCTGTATGGCAAAATGCTTTTCCAGAAAAGCAAATCAAAACAATGTAATCAGCAAATAAAGGAGACTACAGCTAGACATCAGATTTACGACTTCTCATATCTGTGCTAGAAAAGCCTATTTATACAGAATGGACTAAAATTTCAGAACAAAATAGGGGCATTTTTAACAACAATTCTTAACTTTACTTCACCCATTTTAAGCTCTGTTTCTTTTCATCCCCACCCCATAATTTGGCATGATCCAGCAGAAAGACAGCCGCTTTTAAAATTGAGTATTTTACTTCTCTTTCTGTGGCGATACTGTCATGGGGCCTGGATATTTCAGGCTCATATGCATCCATGACCAGTGTCCCGCTGTGGTCAAAGAACTTAGCATTGGACTTGGTGAACTCGGCTTCCCGCTGCTACTTTGTTCTTCCACTGATAAAGGTCAGCTTCAGGGTGTATTTGTCATCGAACTTTTTGAGACTGGAGGACAGCTGCTAAACATCATGAGGATCCATCCCTGTAGGATCTTTTCTATGGACCACGAGAAAGATGCTCTTCTCCAAATATGAGGTCAGGATCCCCATCATCATGAAATACAATATGACACACAAAGCCAAAACGGGCTTGGACTCTGGAAAAGGGTGCATATAATCCCAAATCAAAGTTACTATGGCAAAAAAAAAAAAAACAAAAAACACAGGAGATTGTACAAATGGTGAGGCGACCATCAATCAGACCAAAATTCTCCACATACTTGTACTTTTCCAGAAGAACCTTTTTTGGCAGAATCATCCGAAGAATTTTTAACTGCTGATCCATCCCACTTGTCAATTTTTACAGGCTTATCATCAATCTTCCACTTATCCAACAAGCCACTGTGGCTACTGCCTGTCCTGCTGCTGGAACCACCGCCAGTCCCACCGCCGCCTCCGCCGCCACCACATCTCCCACCCTGTGCAGCCACCGACGCCATCTTGTCCACCTCTGCTTCTCCCCTGGGTTGGCTTTTAACAATGGGGATTTATTAAGCTACAAGTTACAACTGTAAAGGCATGAAAATGTTCAAATTAAGGCATCAACAAGAGGTTACCTTCTCTGTAGACAGGCTGCTGGCATCTGGGGTTCCTCTGTCAGATAGTAAGGCACATGGCCAGCTTCTGCTGATCCTCTGCTCCCTGGTTTCCTTGCTTTCAGCTTCTGATTCCAGTGGCTTTCTCTCTGAGCATCTGTGTGTACTCTCTTAACATCTCCTGGGCATTCTCTCTAAGCTCTCTCCCAAATTACTCTGCTTTTTATCCTTTCATAAAGGACTCCAGTAAAGGATTAAGACACCTCTTGAATGGGCTGGGTCACATCTTAACCGAAACTACCTAATCTAAAGGTCCCACCCGCAATAGGTCTGCCCCCACAAGAATGGATTTTCTGGAGTACATAAGAGCCCCAAGCTACCACAAATACCAAGATAACAGATTTAAAAACAACTAGATTAACGATTGCATTAAATGTAACTTGTCTGAACACCACAATTGAAAGGTAAATATTGTCTGATTGGATACCAAAGCAAGACCCAAGTATTTGCTTTCTATAGGAATTCCACTTTAAACATAAAGATACAGTTAGATTAAGAACAAAGGGTAGAAAAATATTTGACATGGAAAAACAAATTAGAAGAAAGCTGCAGTGGCTGTACCAAGATTAGAAAAATTATATTTTAACATAAGAAATATCAACACATATTAAGAAGGATATTTCGGAGACAGTGCAGGAACTACAATTCCCAGCAGGCAGCGGGGCCGTAAGACCTCAGCCGCGGAGGAGAACTGGCTGAAGAGTTTTGCGCGCGCGGCGGCGGTGTAGTGTTGCTGGCGTTGGCGGGTCCAGCTGCTGCGCTTTGCAGCAGCCGCGCGCCAAAGCGGCAGTCCCAGAGCCCGCAACTCTGCGATTAATATACTCATTTAAAACATCCGAATCTTTGGACGCCATGCAGAGGGAACACTTCCAGGAGATTCCCGATCGGAGTAGCAACATTTCCACCAGCTTCATGTGGGGATGGGATTCCAGCCAGACTTCTGAACTCCCCTCAGGTATGAGGGTGTGCTCCCTGGAGGAGGAGGAGGTGGACTGGGAGAACATACCTCAGGAACTGCTTTCGAGCCTGGGTCACCCGCGGCGCCCCCCGCGAAAACGACAGAAGAGCACAGGGAATGACAAAGATTTTGTGATCGTCCACAGTCCTAAGCTAAATCAAAAAAGCTTTCCAGATGTTCCGTGGGATTTCCTTCCAGATGAGCTGCTCTTGGGGATCTTTTCCTATTTATGCCTCCCTGAACTCCTACAAGTCTCTGGTGTGTGTAAGAGATGGTATAGCCTGGCGTTTGATGAATCTCTATGGCATTCCTTAGACCTCACAGGTAAAAATCTGCACCCTGATGTGATTGGACGGTTGCTGTCTATAGGGGTGATTGCCTTCCGCTGCCCACGATCATATATGGACCAACCATTAGTTGAGCATTTCAGCACTTTTCGTGTAAAGCACATGGACTTGTCGAACGCTGTAATAGATGTGATTACTCTCCAAGGCATTTTGTCTCAGTGCTCCAAGTTGCAGAATCTAAGCCTGGAAGGCCTACAGCTTTCAGATCCCATTGTCAATAATCTCGCGCACAACTCAAATCTAGCACGACTAAACCTCAGTGGATGTTTTGGATTCACTGAATCTGCCCTGATGACTCTGCTAAGCAGCTGTTCCAGACTGGATGAGCTGAACCTCTCTTGGTGTTATGACTTCACTGAAAAGCACGTGCAAGTCGCTGTGGCACATGTATCAGAGACCATCACTCAGCTGAATCTTAGCGGCTACCGAAATAGTCTACGGAGATCAGACGTCTCCATCTTAGTTAGAAGATGCCCCAATCTTGTCCACCTCGACTTAAGTGATAGTGTCATGCTAAAGAATGACTGCTGTCAGGAATTTCACCAGCTCAACTACCTCCAGCACCTATCACTCAGTCGATGCTATGACATCATACCTGAAACTTTACTTGAACTTGGAAAAATTCCTACACTGAAAACACTACAAGTTTTTGGAATTGTGCCAGACAGTACCCTTCAACTGTTAAAGGAGGCCCTTCCTCATCTACGGATTAATTGTTCTTACTTTACTACCATCGCCAGGCCAACTATTGGGAAAAAGAAACAGGAGATGTGGGGCATCAAATGTCGACTGAGGCTGTACAAGTCCCGTTGTCTATGAGGTATTTTTTGCTGGATGGTGTCTTTTCTTTTATGTGGATCAGAGAAAATAGGTATTGCAGCCCAGTTGCTGGAGACCTTGACTATTTTCCTTCTGGGTTTCCTTTTGCTTTCATTCTCCAAGGGTACAGACATTAGAGGGCCATTTGAGAGAGCAGACTATGAAGTGTTGATTGTTTTGGGAATTACTATAAAAGCTTTGACACTTCCATTTCCTTAAGAACTTAAGTTGGAGGACTTTTTGAAATTTTAGGAAGGTGAGCTTGTAATTTCAAGGTTCTTTTAAAGAGAAAAATCTGCACCACCTCTTCCAAGTGTCCTTCTTGTTAAGTCTATTTAGAACCAAGCTGTAAATCTTGACTGTTAAAGTTTTCATAGCCTGTATGCTAACTTAACTTTTTTATATTTAATTTTTCAGTATTGTTTTATAAGACATAGATCGGCAGAACGATAAGCTATTTGTATTATGAGCTGAATAGAGAGACTTGTAGCATAGTAACATCTGAGGCAATTCTTCTGGGGAAGGAAAAAGGAAAATATGCCTTTTCAGTTTGACTTTAGCTTTGAAATTAGGTCCATGGCAACTGATATCTCCGTGTAATTCACCTTAAAAACCTTAAAACAAACAAAAACCCCAGACATACAGAATTGGTGCAGAATTTGAAGACTCAAGAGGCAGTTTTCTCAAATGACAGATTGATCTGAAGTATCCTTTAATTTGCACAAGGTACTGTGTTTCCAGAATTCTAAATTAGTTGAGGAAATATAATTGTGGTTTTCTAACTTTATGATCAAATTATGTTAACATGGGTTCTTTAGCTTTTAAAATGGCTTGCTTTGTTTTAGAAAAGTGATATTTAACCAATCGTTCCCTGTTTTTGAAATGTTGGAAGAATGCTGAACTCAAGTATTCCTTTATTGCTGAGGTTCTTGAGGTTTTTTTTTTAATGTTACTCTGGATTCAAGTATTTTAAATTGCCTTTTTTTATTGATGTCCCACAACAATTGTTTGAAACTACCCATTTTGTAAGGTTACTGTACCTAAAGTTCCCTAAGAGGAACTGTAGCTTCCTTTTAATCAGAAATACGACTAGAAGTGGGATATGGTCCATGTGGTTTCTGAGCAGTAGGCAGTACTTGCACCTGTGTAAAAGTTAAGACTCAGGTGTTGAACCTTTTGATAGCATCAGTGCTTTTTAAAAAAAATTGGTACATAGCAGCAAAAAGATTACATTGTGCTTTAAAAAAATAGTTTCTTATTGAAATCAGTGACCTCCCAATGTGTTCAAAATGAAACAGTAAAACCAAAACCTGTTTCTATTACATTAACTGGTCTTTTTGTTTTAATCATATTTTTCAAATGTTAGAAACAATAGTTTGAAGCGCCCTTGTCTGCTCAGATTTAAGGAAAAACATTTTGGAGCAGTATTGTACAAGAAATGATTATGTCTCAATTTATTAGTAATTAAAAGGCACTAAATGCTACTTGCAATTATTGTTTACAGATAAGTGACAAAGAGCTGGTGAAGGATCCAGTTGTACTGTGGTTTCTGGATGCCCTCAAATATATAAGACTTCCGAACTCAAGTCCGCCATAAGCTGTTTTGCTAAAGTGTCAGACTAATCTGAATTTTTGTATGTGATTTCTAGTTATATAGATTTGTTTTAAAATATAATACACTTTTATAAAAATGAAAAAAGGACATTTCATAATGACAAAGGGAGTAGCTCATCAAGAAGACATAACACTCCTATTTATAAGTGCGCCTAATAATAGCACTCAAAATATATGAGGTAAAAGCTGATAGAATTGAAACAGTAAATACTCAGTCCTTCTGTTACAGTTGAACAATTCAATACTCCTTTCTCCGTAATCTACATAACAACTAGACAGAAAGCCAACAAAGAAATATAAGGTTTAAATGACATTATAAACCACCTTAACTTTACATTTATAGAACTCTCTATCCATCAACAACAGAACACATATTCTTTTGAAGTGTTCATGGACCAGTGACCCTGATAGACCGTATTCTGAGACATAAAACCAGTCTCAATAATTTTAATAGGTTTTAAACAATACATGGCATGTTCTTTGACAATAATCAAATCATACTAGAAAACAATAACAAAAAGATATCTGGAAAAACATGTTGGGAAATCAAACAATATAACAGAAAAAGAAACAGAAATAAAGAGAAAGCAGTCAAGAGGAAATATGAAATAAGGTGACAGAAATGAGCCTAAACTTATTTTTAAAAGTCACAATAAATATATTAATCAGGGTATGGCTAGGCTGCTTTTACAAAGGTAACCCCTAAATTCCATGGCTTAATGAGTCAGATTTGTTTCTTATTCGTCTAACTTTCTAAGGGAACTCTTTCAGGCTTTGGGGAACTTTTCCTCCATATGGGTCCAGATTCTTTTCTGGTTATTTTTCCTTCATACCCTAGAGCAGGTTTCCTCAACCTCAGCACTGTTGATATTTGGGGCCAGGTAACTTTTTGTTGTGGGTGCTTGTCCTGTGCATTGTAGGATGTTTAGCAGCATCCCTGGCCTCTACCCACTAGATGCCAGTAGCAACTGCCAACCCCCCCCCCCCGCCAAGTCCTGAAACTCTTAAAATGTCTCCAGATTTTGCCAAATGTCCCCTGAGGGGCAAAATCAGCCCCCCACCCATCCTGTCAAATTGAAAACCACTGCCCAAAGGCATTGTCACTCTCCCCTGGGTTGCCAAGGTTTCAGCCATCCCACTGATAGGAAGGGAAAAAGGGGTCTGGAGCAGGCTTGCTCCCGTCTTAAGGCCCCAGGCTGGAAGTAGCACACACTACTTCCACTCACAAATCCATTCACAAAAAGTTAGTCATATGGTGGAGGATCAAAATGCATTGGAAATCCAATGGAGGGTGGAAATGCAGTGTAAATGAGTGTCACCACAATTCTGTTACTCTGGAGAAAGGGAAATAAATTTGGGCAGTTAGCTGTCTCTGTCACAGTATATATAACCCTATGAAAAGACACATGCTAAGATTTGGTAGCAAAAAGAAAGTCTAGTTACATTCCCTTTTCAAGTAAGAAACATGGAAAAGTTGAAAAAAAGCAGATGTAATAATATCAGAAGAGTATTCAAGATAAAAATCCATTAGAAGTGACTAGAAGGTATATTTCATATTTATGGAAAAGCAATTTGCCAGAATGCTGCAGCATTCAGGAAACTTTAAGTACCTGACCCGTAGCTTCAAAATACATAAAACAAAACTGATACAACTACAAGGAGGAATGGAAAAATAACCAGTCATACCTGGAAAATAGCATACCTCTCCCTGAAAGCGAATAGATTAAGCAGACCAGAAATGATTAAGGTTATAGAGGGTTTGAATGGTGTAACCAATTTGCTTTTTCTTGATTTCTGCATCGTTCCTTCATCTCACACAGAGGCTTGAACATAGTTGATGCCCTGTAAATATTTTTTGAATTGAATAAATAGGACTTAACTCTTAGTCTTTTTGGAGCCTGGAATAGGGCTATTACAGAAGTTTCCCAAATTCATATGTTAATTCAATAGACCAAGAATAGCCAAAACAGTCTTGAAAGAGGACACTGTTGGATGAGATTATACCTCATATGCATTAGGATGGCTATAATGAAAAACAAAAAAAAAGTAGGTAATAAGTTTTGGTGAGGATGTGGGGAAATTGGCACCCTCACACATTGCTGGGTGAACATTGAAAACATTTTGCTAAGTGAAAGAAGCCAGATGCAAAGAACTGCATATTGTATGTTTCCTGTTACGTGAAATGTTCGGAACAGGCAAATCTATAGAGATGGAAAGTAGATTAGTGAATGACTAGGGCTGAAAAATGGAAAATGAAGGTTGATGCTAAGGGGTGTGAGGTGCAGGGTTTCTTTCTGGAGTGATGACATGTTCTAAAATTGATTGTGATGAGGGTTGCATAACTGGGTGAATATACTAGAAGCCATTGGATTGTATACTTTAAATGGGTGAACTGTGTATTGTGTGGATTATATCTCAATAAAGCTGTTTAAAAAAGAAAGCTTTCCATGGCTGAACTCAGAATGGTAGTTGGTGCGTGCCCATCCGTGGGGCAACGGAAAAGTGTATCACCTTGTTTCTTGGCTGCTGGGGAGATGTAGCAGCCTTCACATCATACTGTGTATGCAGTCAGCCAGCCCTTAGATGTTTTCACATTCTCATTTCACTACTGAACACTGTCCAAAGGAAACACAAGTAACTTAGAACATCAAATTTGTAAATTGCAACATTCATGTTGGACAGATACTTCACAAATATCCATCTCCCTGAAGTGGACGCTGGGGAGCCAATTTCATAAGAACCAGGAACATTGGAATATTTGCGTTTGAAGGGCCATTCACTATACAGGTAAAGAAAATGATGCTGGGAGAGGGAACAGCATACTTTCATGTTCACACTGCCTGGTAGTAGCTAAGTTGAAATCAGAGACCAGACCTCTTGATGCCCTGCTAATACATGTTTTACAATCTGTATTGTTTGTTCTCCTGAGGGTCTGCTGTGCTATCAGCTTAGGGTAGATGGATAACTGGATATGATTCCATATTTTTGGATTTCAGCAATATTTCACTTGGAAGCTAGCCCTGGTGTGGCACTGAACTAGTGAGGGAATGTGGAGTGTTGCCGTTAACAGGAATCACTGAAATAGCCAAGTTTAAGGTCTGATTTCTGGCTTTAGTCTTTGATTTGACAGTAGTATATAGCCTCCAAATCACTATCACTCTTTTTTTGGGAAGATTTCGGTTCAACCTATGAAAAGAGAAGAAGAGCGGAAAGAAATGATCAGCAACATTAGAGCTGCTGAGGCAGTCCTTCGCAAATGGACTTAATCCCCCAAATATTGTTTCTCCACTTGGAGATAATAGTAACTGGCTAAAAAGCCTAAGAACCCTTGGACTGCTAAGGTTTGCCGATTTCCTCATTCAACATTTCTGTGTTTGACCAAAACTGTCTCCTTCCACAGAACCAATCTTTCATGGCTCCAAACTTTTCTGAAATGTATTCTTGGGACGTTAACAGCCATCTCTCAGGCAGGAGGGAGGCATCTTGGGAATTCATTGAATGACAGGAAGCCAGGGTCTAGGGAGCTTGGGGCAGGGGCAGACAGGAAGGTTGTAGTCAGAGGTGCATGTGCACTGTTCCAGGGTGTTTTGCAGTCAGGCTCCAATAGAGCAGCAGTGACCATGACAGCTGGTGTCTCCAGAAGCGAAATGGTCAATATAAGGCTAGTTCAACGTTAACAATTCTAGGTGGTCCGTCTATGGTTACAGAGTTCCAGTAAGCCAGAAGCTGGATTCTTGGGGCACAATGGAGGAGAAGTTGGCAAGGAATTGACAGATCTCAATCAAGTGGACTGAATGTTAGGGCAGGGTTCCAGCCCCAGCAGAGAAAGTGGAGGGTAAAGTAGGAACCATAAAAGATGCACTGGGTATATGCTGTAGAACTGAAGAGAATACTACAGCTCAGTGGAAATCGGAGTACCCAGGGCTCATCCCAGCGATTCCAGGAATAATTTTATACTCCACCCCAGTGGTAGTGCCTGTTCTGTTCCAGCCCCTTTAACGCAGGCCAATGAAGGAGTTCCTGGAATCGAATAATCAGATTAGCCACGTAACTTTTACAGACTTACAGCCTTTCCCTCTGACGGGGCCTACCAGACAATTAGGTCAGGAAATTATATGGACTTGAATATCAATGAGAGGAAATGGAGAGGATTCATTTCAAAACAGATATCTGAAATTAGAATCAGAGATGATGCCTTTTGCTAATGGGAAGGAAAGGAACATTCTTATTGGGTGACAGAGCTGGGACTAGGGTGCCTAGAATTCTACACTAGTCCTGGCCCTGTTGGTTGGCAATATTGACCCAACACTATTTTGTGAAAAACCTAAGAAATGTTGGAGAAAACATAGCCTATGGAAGAGATGATAAAAAGGAGGAAGAAAACAGGTACAAAAAGAAAATGAGAGAATAGTGAAGTGGATAGCAAGCCCTATTTTGGGCATTTAGAAGGCCCATCAGCAATAGCAGAGATGAAAAGCATCTACTTGACCAAAAGGGGGATGTGAAAGGAAATGAAATAAGCTTCAGTGGCAGAGAGATTCCAAAAGGATCCGAGAGGTCACTCTGATGGGCACTGTTACACACAATATAGACAACCCTTTTTAGGTTCTAATGACTTGGAATAGCTAGCAGTAAATGCCTGAAACTATCAAACTACAACCTAGAACCCTTGAATCTTGAAGACAGTTGTATAAAAATGTAGCTTCTGAGGGGTGACAATGTGATTGGGAAAGCCATATGGACACACTCCCCTTTGTCCAGTGTTTGGATGGATGAGTACAAAAATGGGGGCAAAAAAAAATTGCACCCAGTGTTCTTTTTTACTTTAATTGTTCTTTTTCACTTTAGTTTTTATTCTTATTATTTTTGTTGTGTGGTAATGAAAATGTTCAAAAATCAATTTTGGTGATGAACACACAACTATATAATGGTACTGTGAACAACTGAATGTACACTTTGTATGACTGCATGGTATGTGAATATATCTGAATAAAATTGAATTTAAAAAAAAAGAAAAGCAATGGTGTAGAAGGTGATCAGAGGACTTTCTCATTGGAGAGTGGAGTGAACAGTGAGTAGCTTCATGCTCTTGGGAAACCTGACTTGTGAAGGTAGCACAGTGCCAAAAGGAAAAGATACCGGTGACAGGAAAGGTGAGCTCTCTGTGTGTAGATCAATTTGGGTAGAATGTGTTATTGGCAAAGGAATAGCCAGTGTCCTGTCTCAGAAGAGATTTCTGGGCTTTGTCATGAAATTATACTTTATGGCCATGTTTTGCCTTTTGTCCTTACACCTAGGTTCAAAACAGGATCTCTGCCATTGGAACTGCGGGCAAGTTGTTTAACTTTTCTGAGCCTTAGTTTCCTCATCTGTAAAATGGGGTTAATAATGTGACTTACTAAATGTGGTTGCTTTGAATACAAAACAAATTGTTATGTGTAAAGTGCTTAGAATAGTGGCTGACATACCACATGGAATTCAGCAAATGTTATTGTCACCATTGCTGTTATTGTTGTTATATGAATCGAACTATAGCAATATGAAAATATGTTGTGCATAATAATGAACATAACTCTTTAATAAATAATTAGGTATGTTAATTTAAGAGTTCAGGAAAATATATACTGCATGTTGAAATGACTTATGTCAAACTGGTGAAATTATTAAGGTTGGAGCTTAAAGGGCTAATATTGACTTCTGTGGAAAACTGACCCATTTGAATATCCTATTTCTAGATAATGTTGGATAGTTGAGGTGTTACAATAAGCAGTTCTAGAAGATTCCAAATTATTCATTATATCACTTTTAGGTTGATGACCAAAGAAGAATTTGCCATTGTATACACTCAGCCTCCTAGGAATCACTTCTGCTGGCATATTAGTTTACTATGAGATAGTAGCTGCACTTTGCATGCCACCAAAACTTTCTACTCAATAAAACCAAGCTCCCAGTCTCTCCAAGGGACCCAAGTCCTCTCTAATCAGATAAACCACCATGGCTCATATTTTAGGCAAAGACCACACCCCTCTCATCTATTACTTCATCATTTAACTTTGGTTCAATGGGAACTTTGTTCCCAAGTGGAAGAGGATACCGTAACCTCGTTTCTTGAGGGAAAATTATCCTAGGGTTCTGGGATTGTTTCATCCTTACCCATCCTCTGCAAGGCAGAGCAGGTGGGTGGAAAGAGCCTGGTCCCAGAGCTTGGGAAACCATGTTATATATATTTCAGTTCTGCTCATGACTTGGGCTATGAACTTGGGCATATCACTTAGTTTCTCTGGGATTAATTCATCTTCCTGATTCAGAAAATGGGGCTAATATCCCTCACAGGCTTATTGTAAGGACTAAGAAAGGTAGTAGACAAGGATGTGCTTTGTGAACTGTAATGTGCATCAGATACATAAGGTCTTGCTGTACTACTATCTAATTATTCATTCATTTTACAAGTATTTATTGAGTACTGACTGTATTTTGGGTATGCTTCTAGGTCCTGAGATACAGCAAAGAAAACAAGATCCTCCTTTAAGGGAGCTTCTATGCCACTGAGTAGTAGAAAGACAACAAACAAATAATTATGTTATTGTCAGGTAGTGATAAGTGGGATGAAGAAAACTAAAGTAGGGTAAGAAGATAGGGAAAACTGAGTGATAAGGCTATTTTAGGTAGAGTAGTTAAGATTCAAGGGGCCTCTGTAAAACCAACTGAGAAATTCTGAAAAAAAACAAAAACAAAAAAGGTAAAGCATGTGGAAGGCCAAGGACAAAGGAGTAGCAGACAATCTCTCACAAATTGCCATCCACAGCACAGTCATCTTAGTGGCAGATTAGGAAAAATCTTCACATGTGCACACTCATACACCTTTTTCCTCCAACTGAGTTTAGTGCACTTGGTAATTTGTTGCCTGCCCTACCAAACACGAGGCATTGTTTCTCTGTTAACAAATATACGAGGAAGAAATTCGGGGTTCATAGAGTGATCCTCCTCTGAGGGTTCTGAGACCTCAAAAAGATTCTGGGACTTTTGAGTGGTAATGGTGAAAATCACTCAATGAGTAAATAAATTTGAAGCAGCATACTGCAGCATAGAACATGTGGCAGAAATATCTTGGCAAATGATACTGTAGAATTGCCAATTGAGAGAGCCTGTTTTTACAGTCAGTTGAAGAAGTAAGAAACCCAAATGACAGATGCTACTTTGTCTTTTACCAAACAAATGGAGTGAGCAGGTGGGAATTCTTTCTAGTAAAGATAGGAGATTCTAATAGGATGTATTCTACCAAGTAAGCATAAGCCCTGCTTCCTTGGAGAATTACTTGGGTGTTCAGAGCCAAAGTAGTATGGAGAATTATACAGAAGAGGTGCTTGGGATATGTTTAAGAAAAGAATGACGTCCAGAAGCTTCGCAAGCAGCTTATTCTTTTTTTTACTGCAGTTTTATTGAAATATATTCACGTACCACACAAACCATCTGAAGTATACAATCACTGGCTCACAGTGTCATCACATAGTTGTGCATGTGACCCCATGATCAATTTTAGAACATTTTCATTCCTCCATTAAAGAAATAAAAATAAAAAAGAAAACCCAAATCCTCCCATATGCCTTATCCCACCTTATTATTGACCCATAGTATTGATTTAGTACATTTGTTATAGTTGGTGAAAGAGTACTAAAATATTACTGTTAACTATAGTCCATAGTTTGCAATAGGTATACTTTTTTCCATAAACCCCTCTATTAGTAACTCCTTGTAATAGTGTCATACATTTGTTCTAGTTCATGAAAGAGCTTTTTTTATATTTGTACAGTTAATCATGGGCATGGTCCACCACAAGATTCACTGTGTTACACATTTCCATGTTTTAATCTCCAACTTTCTTTCTGGTGACATACATGACTCTAAACTTCCCCTTTCCACCACATTCACACACAATTTGGCACTAATTATTCTCACAATAACATCCTACTGACATAGCTGTCCATTTCCAAACATTTAAGTCCGCCTAGTTAAACGTTCTGCACATATTAAGCAACTGCCCCATGTTCTTTAGCCTTATTTTATATCCTGGTAACCTATATTCCATATTTTGTTTATGAGTTTGCATATTATAATTAGTTTATATCCGTGATATCATGCAGTATTTGTCCTTTTGTTTGACTTATTTCACTTAACATAATGTCCTCAAGGTTCATCCATGTTGCATGCTTCAGTACTTCATTCCTTCTTACTGCTGAATAATATTCCATGCTATGTATATACCACATTTTGTTTATCCATTCATCTGATGAAGGACTTTTAGGTTGTTTCCATCTTTTTGCAATTGTGAACAATGCCGCTATGAACATCGGTGTGCAGATGTCTGGATGTATCCCGAGTTGCAGGATTGCTGGGTTGTAAGGCAGCTCTATACTTGGCTTCCTGAGGAATTGCCAAACTGTCCTCCCCAGTGGCTGTACCATTTTACATTCCCACCAACAGTGAAAAAGTGTTCCAATTTCTTCACATCCTCTCCAACACTTGTAGTTTCTTATTTGTTTAACAGCAGCCATTCTAATAGGTGTGAAATGATATTTCATTGTGGTTTGGATTTGCATTTCCCTAATAGCTAGTGAAGTGGAGCATCTTTTCACCATCTATATTTCCTTTTTGCAAAAATGCCTATTCATGTCTTTTGCCCATTTCTAATTGGGTTGTTTGTCTTTTTACTGTTGTATAGTAGGTTTTTTAATATATTCTGGATATCAAACCTGTATTAGATAGGTGGTTACCAAATATTTTCTCCCATTGAGTTGGCTCCCTTTTCACCCTTTTGACAAAGTCCTTTGAAGCACTGAAGTATTTGATTTTGAGGAATTCCCATTTATCTAGTTTTTCTTTTGTTGCTTGTGCTTTGGGTATAAAGTCTAAGAAACTACACATATCATTAGATCTTGGAGATGTTTCTCTGCATTTTCTTCAAGGAATTTTATGCTATTGGTTCTTTTTTTTTTTTTTTTTAATCATCATTTTATTGAGATATATTCACATACCACGCAGTCATACAAAACAAATTGTACTTTCGATTGTTTACAGTACCATTACATAGTTGTACATTCATCACCTAAATCAATCCCTGACACCTTCATTAGCACACACACAAAAATAACAAGAATAATAATTAGAGTGAAAAAGAGCAATTGAAGTAAAAAAGAACACTGGGTACCTTTGTCTGTTTGTTTGCTTCCCCTACTTTTCTACACATCCATCCATAAACTAGACAAAGTGGAGTTTGGTCCTTATGGCATTCCCAATCCCACTGTCACCCCTCATAAGCTACATTTTTATACAACTGTCTTCGAGATTCATGGGTTCTGGGTTGTAGTTTAATAGTTTCAGGTATCCACCACCAGCTACCCCAATTCTTTAGAACCTAAAAAAGGTTGTCTAAAGTGTGCGTAAGAGTGCCCACCAGAGTGATCTCTCGGCTCGTTTTGGAATCTCTCTGCCACTGAAGCTTATTTCATTTCCTTTCACATCCCCCTTTTGGTCAAGAAGATGTTCTCCATCCCACGATGCCGGGTCTACATTCCTCCCCGGGAGTCATATTCCACGTTGCCAGGGAGATTCACTTCCCTGGGTGTCTGATCCCACGTAGGGGGGAGGGCAGTGATTTCACCTTTCAAGTTGGCTTAGCCAGAGAGAGAGGGCCACATCTGAGCAACAAAGAGGCATTCAGGAGGAGACTCTTAGGCACAAATACAGGGAGGCCTAGCCTCTCCTTTGCAGCAACCGTCTTCCCAAGGGTAAAACTTATGGTAGAGGGCTCAACCCATCAAACCACCAGTCCCCTATGTCTGTGGTCATGTTAGCAACCATGGAGGTGGGGTAGGCGAATACCCCTGCATTCTCCACAGGCTCCTCAAGGGGGCACTACATCTTTTTTTTTTTTTTCCTTGTTTGTCTTTTTTCTTTTTTTTTTTTTAACTTTCCCTTCTTTTTTAAATCAACTGTATGAAAAAAAAAGTTAAAAAGAAAACAAACATACAATAAAAGAACATTTCAAAGAGACCATAACAAGGGAGTAAGAAAAAGACAACTAACCTAAGATAACTGCTTAACTTCCAACATGTTCCTACTTTACCCCAAGAAAGTTACATAATATAGCAACATTTCAGTGAACTTGTTCCTACTACATCCATCAGAAATTAACAGACCATAGTCATTTCTGGGCATCCCCAGAACGTTAAATAGCTTATCTGTTCTTCTTGGATTATTGTTCCCCCTTCCTTAATTGCTCTCTACTGCTAGTTCCCCTACATTCTACATTATAAACCATTTGTTTTACATTTTTCAAAGTTCACATTAGTGGTAGCATATAATATTTCTCTTTTTGTGCCTGGCTTATTTCAGTCAGCATTATGTCTTCAAGGTTCATCCATGTTGTCATATGTTTCACCAGATCGTTCCTTCTTACTGCCGCGTAGTATTCCATCGTGTGTATATACCACATTTTATTTATCCACTCATCTGTTGAAGGACATTTGGGTTGTTTCCATCTCTTGGCAATTGTGAATAATGCTGCTATGAACATTGGCGTGCAGATATCTGTTCGTGTCACTGCTTTCCGATCTTCCGGGTATATACCGAGAAGTGCAATCACTGGATCGAATGGTAGTTCTATATCTAGTTTTCTAAGGAACTGCCAGACTGACTTCCAGAGTGGCTGAACCATTATACAGTCCCACCAACAATGAATAAGAGTTCCGATTTCTCCACATCCCCTCCAGCATTTGTAGTTTCCTGTTTGTTTAATGGCAGCCATTCTAACCGGTGTTAGATGGTATCTCATTGTGGTCTTAATTTGCATCTCTCTAATAGCTAGTGAAGCTGAACATTTTTTCATGTGTTTCTTGGCCATTTGTATTTCCTCTTCAGAGAACTGTCTTTTCATATCTTTTGCCCATTTTATAATTGGGCTGTCTGTACTATTGTCATTGAGTTGTAGGATTTCTTTGTATATGCAAGATATCAGTCTTTTGTCAGATACATGGTTTCCAAAAATTTTTTCCCATTGAGTTGGCTGCCTCTTTACCTTTTTGAGAAATTCCTTTGAGGTGCAGAAACTTCTAACCTTGAGAAGTTCCCATTTATCTATTTTCTCTTTTGTTGCTTGTGCTTTGGGTGTAAAGTCTAGGAAGTGGCCTCCTAATACAAGGTCTTGAAGATGTTTTCCTACATTATCTTCTAGGAGTTTTATGGTACTTTCTTTTATATTGAGATCTTTGGTCCATTTTGAGTTAATTTTTGTGTACGGGGTGAGGTAGGGGTCCTCTTTCATTCTTTTGGATATGGATATCCACCTCTCCCAGCCCCATTTGTTGAAAAGACCATTATGGCTCAGTTCGGTGACTTTGGGGGCCTTATCAAAGATCAGTCGGCCATAGATCTGAGGGTCTATCTCTGAATTCTCAATTCGATTCCATTGATCTATATGTCTATCTTTGTGCCAGTACCATGCTGTTTTGGCAACTGTGGCTTTATAATAAGCTTCAAAGTCAGGGAGTGTAAGTCCTCCCACTTCGTTTTTCTTTTTTAGAGTGTCTTTAGCAATTCGAGGCATCTTCCCTTTCCAAATAAATTTGATAACTAGCTTTTCCAAGTCTGCAAAGTAGGTTGTTGGAATTTTGATTGGGATTGCATTGAATCTGTAGATGAGTTTGGGTAGAATTGACATCTTAATGACATTTAGCCTTCCTATCCATGAACATGGAATATTTTTCCATCTTTTAAGGTCCCCTTCTATTTCTTTTAGTAGAGTTATGTAGTTTTCTTTGTATAGGTCTTTTACATCTTTGGTTAAGTTTATTCCTAGGTACTTGATTTTTTTAGTTGCTATTGAAAACGGTATCTTTTTCTTGAGTGTCTCTTCAGTTTGTTCATTTCTAGCATATAGAAACATTACTGACTTATGTGCGTTAATCTTGTATCCCGCTACTTTGCTAAATTTGTTTATTAGCTGTAGTAGGTGTATCGTTGATTTCTCAGGGTTTTCTAGATATAAGATCATATCATCTGCAAACAATGACAGTTTTACTTCTTCTTTTCCAATTTGGATGCCTTTTATTTCTTTGTCTTGCCGGATTGCCCTGGCTAGCACTTCCAGCACAATGTTGAATAACAGTGGTGACAGCGGGCATCCTTGTCTTGTTCCTGATCTTAGAGGGAAGGCTTTCAGTCTCTCACCATTGAGTACTATGCTGGCTGTGGGTTTTTCATATATGCTCTTTATCATGTTGAGGAAGTTTCCTTCAATTCCTACCTTTTGAAGTGTTTTTATCAAAAAGGGATGTTGGATTTTGTCAAATGCTTTTTCAGCATCTATTGAGATGATCAATTGATTTTTCCCTTTCGAGTTTTTAATGTGTTGTAATACATTGATTGTTTTTCTTATGTTGAACCATCCTTGCATGCCTGGAATGAACCCCACTTGGTCATGGTGTATGATTTTTTAATGTGTCTTTGGATTCAATTTGCAAGTATTTTGTTGAGGATTTTTGCATCTATATTCATTAGGGAGATTGGCCGGTAGTTTTCCTTTTTTGTAGCATCTTTGCCTGGTTTTGGTATTAGATTGATGTTAGCTTCATAAAATGAGTTAGGTAGTGTTCCATTTTTTTCAATGTTTTGAAAGAGTTTGAGTAAGATTGGTGTCAGTTCTTTCTGGAAAGTTTGGTAGAATTCCCCTGTGAAGCCATCTGGCCCTGGGCATTTATTTGTGGGAAGATTTTTGATGACTGATTGGATCTCTTTGCTTGTGATGGGTTGGTTGAGGTCTTCTATTTCTTCTCTGGTCAGTCTAGGTTGTTCATATGTTTCCAGGAAATTGTCCATTTCTTCTACATTATCCAGTTTGTTGCCATACAGTTGTTCATAATATCCTCTTATAATTTTTTTAATTTCTTCAGGATCTGCAGTTATGTCACCTTTTTCATTCATTATTTTGTTTATATGGGTTTTCTCTCTTTTTGATTTTGTCAGTCTAGCTAGGGGCTTGTCAATCTTGTTGATCTTCTCAAAGAACCAACTTTTGGTGACATTTATCCTTTCTATTGTTTTTTTGTTCTCTATGTCATTTATTTCTGCTTTAATCCTTGTTATTTCTTTTCTTGTACTTGGTTTAGGATTGGTTTGCTGTTCATTTTCTAGCTTCTTCAGTTGATCCATTAGTTCTTTGATTTTGGCTCTTTCTTCCTTTTTAATATATGCATTTAGTGCTATAAATTTCCCCCTTAGCACTGCTTTTGCTGCATCCCATAGGTTTTGGTATGTTGTGTTCTCATTTTCATTCGTCTCTATATATTTAGCAATTTCTCTTGCTATTTCTTCTTTAACCCACTGATTGTTTAGGAGTGTGTTGTTTAACCTCCAGGTATTTGTGAATTTTCTAAGTCTCTGATGGTTATTGACTTCTAATTGTATTCCATTGTGGTCAGAGAATGTGCTTTGAATAATTTCAATCTTTTTAAATTTATTGAGGCTTGTTTTATGTCCCAGCATATGATCTATTCTGGAGAAAGTTCCGTGAGCACTAGAAAAGTATGTGTATCCTGGTGATTTGGGATGTAATGTCCTGTAGATGTCTGTTAAATCTAATTCATTTATCAGATTCTTTAGGTTTTCAATTTCCTTATTGGTCTTCTGTCTGGTTGATCTATCTATAGGAGAGAGTGATGTGTTGAAGTCTCCCACAATTATTGTGGAAACATCAATTGCTTCCTTTAGTTTTGCCAGTGTTTCTCTCATGTATTTTGTGGCACCTTGATTGGGTGCATAGACATTTACGATTGTTATTTCTTCTTGATGAATTGCCCCTTTTATTAGTATGTAGTGGCCTTCTTTGTCTCTCAAAACATCCCTGCATTTGAAGTCTATTTTATCTGAGATTAATATTGCTACACCTGCTTTCTTTTGGCTGTAGCTTGCATGAAATATTTTTTTCCATCCTTTCACTTTCAGTTTCTTTGTGTCCCTGTGTCTGAGATGAGTCTCTTGTATGCAACATATTGATGGTTCATTTTTTTGATCCATTCTGCGAATCTATATCTTTTAATTGGGGAGTTTAATCCATTTACATTCAACGTTAAAACCGTGAAGGCATTTCTAGAATCGGCCATCTTATCCTTTGGATTATGTTTGCCATATTTTTCCCTCTCTCTATTAATATCCTTTATTGTACCCATACCGAATCTCTTTAGTACTGAACCTTTCTCCAAGTCTCTCTGTCCTGTCTTTGTTTCTCTGTCTGTAGGGCTCCCTTTAGTATCTCCAGTAGGGCAGGTCTCTTGTTAGCAAATTCTCTCAGCATTTCTTTGTCTGTGAAAAATTTAAGCTCTCCCTCAAATTTGAAGGAGAGCTTTGCTGGATAATGTATTCTTGGCTGGAAATTCCTCTCACTCAGAATTTTAAATATATCGTGCCACTGCCTTCTTGCCTCTATGGTGGCTGCTGAGTAGTCACTACTTAGTCTTATGCTGTTTCCTTTGTATGTGGTGAATTGCTTTTCTCTTGCTGCTTTCAGAACTTGCTCCTTCTCTTCTATGTTTGACAGTGTGATCAGTATATGACTCGGAGTGGGTTTTTTTGGATTTATTCTATTTGGAGTGCACTGAGCATTTATGATTTGTGTATTTATGTTGTTTAGAAGATTTGGGAAGTTTTCCCCAACAATTTCTTTGAATACTCTTCCTAGACCTTTACCCTTTTCTTCCCCTTCTGGGACACCAATGAGTCTTATATTTGGACGTTTCATATTATCTATCATATCCCTGAGGTCCATTTCGAGTTTTTCAATTTTTTTCCCCATTCTTTCTTTTATGCTTTCATTTTCCATTCTGTCATCTTCCAGGTCACTGATTCGTTGTTCAACTTCCTCTAGTCTTGTACTATGAGTGTCCAGAATCTTTTTAATTTGGTCAACAGTTTCTTTAATTTCCATAAGATCATCCATTTTTTTTATTTAGTCTTGCAATGTCTTCTTTATGCTCTTCTAGGGTCTTCTTGATTTCCTTCATATCCCGTACTATGGTCTCATTGTTCATCTTTAGTTCTTTGAGTAGCTGCTCTAGGTGCTGTGTCTCATCTGGTCTTTTGATTTGGGTGCTTGGGCTTGGGTTATCCATATCGTCTGGTTTTTTCATATGCTTTATAATTTTCTGTTGTTTTTGGCCTCGTGGCATTTGCTGAACTTGATAGGGTTCTTTTAGGGTTTGTAGACCAGTTGAAGTCCTTATCTCTAATTTATCAGATCTACAGCTTCGTGGAGTACACTTTCTCTAACTAACCAGCAGGTGGCGTCCACGAGCCACCTGTTCTCCACAAGCCAGATCTCCCCTGCTTAGCCTTTTTGGTGAGTGGGGGAGTGAGTCTTGTGGGGCCCAATTGGTGTCCCAAGCTTGCGTGTGTAGTTGGTGTTGCCTGCCCTGTATGTGGGGCGTGTTTCTGGGCAGTCGGGGAGGGGGGGTGGCCCTAACAATCAAATCTCCCTGATGATCCTAGAGTTTTAAAGCTGCTGCAATAGTCTAATCCTTCAGTTCAGTCCTGCCACAGTTTGTCTCTGCCACTGACCCACAAGTCTTTGGTATTGGCGTATGGCTCCTGAGACTTGCAAGTGGGCCCCTCTTCCAGGCTGTGCACCCCGGGTCCTCTGTTGAGGGATGACTGTGCTATGTCACAGGTGAGTGCCGTCCCCCCAGGGCAGTTCTGGGCTGCTTGGCTGTGTTGGGAGGCTCCCAGTCGGCTCAAATGATGGCTGAATGGGGCTCTGTTAATTCACACTGCTCCCCCTTCCCAGCTCTGGGACATTCAGCTGAGGTTGCAGGGAAGGCTAATGTCCACGCCCAGTTTTGTGGTGTGTGCCTGTTATTTGAAGCACTTCCGTCACACTGGGTTGTCTGGGGCAGCTCTGGGCTATGGGGCTGGCGATGGGCAGGAGTGTTTCCTGTCCACCAGGATGGTGGCTGTGAGCGGACACCCCCCTCTTCTTGGGAAGTTGTGTTGTTTAGTGAATTTTCTCAGCCACTGGATTATTGCCTTTTGTCTCAGAGCTCTCTTAGTTCTGCTCTTGACTTGACGTGCCCAAATTTCAATTCTTTGAAGCTTTCTGTATTGAGCTTCTTAGAGTAATTGTTTTAGAAAAAGCAAAAAGGATTTAAAACAAACAAACAAACAAAAAAAAAAAAAACGGCCCTCCTCAGAGATCTAATGGGTTATTGAAATGCTAATAGACAAAGCAACCAGGGCCATTAAGGAAAGGTGCACAGGGCAGAGAGATCAGCTTTGCTTTGGGATTTGCATATGCGCCTCAAGGCCTGATCTCCGCCCTTCCCCTTTCTGTGTTCACCAGAACTCCAAAAATCCTCTGCTTTTATTTTGGAGTTTTTCGTGTTGTTTTTTTTCTATGCCTGTCTCCTCTCTGCTGGGCTGGCTGCTCTCAGAGTCTCTGGTGTCTGGTCTCAGTCTATCTATGGTTGGAGTTTGAATCAGTAGAATGAGTTTCCGATAAGAGCAGCCACTGCAATTCTCCCTTCTCCTTCCCGGAGCTGACAGCCCCTCCTCCCCCGCGACTGAGCCTGGCAGGGAGGGGCGCGGGTCCCCTGGCCGCAAAAACTTACAGATTTCGCTGATCTCAGCAGTTCCACGTTTTCATGAGTGTTGTATGAAGTATGCCCAAAGACAGATTGCTCTGTGGTGTCCAGTCCACGCAGTTCCTGGCTTTTTACCTACTTTCCTGGAGGAGTAACTAAAACATACAGCTCACCAGTCTGCCATCTTGCCCCGCCCTCGGTATTGGTTCTTATATTTAAGTCCTTGATCCATTTTGAGTTAATTTTTGTATAGGGTGTGAGATATGGTTCCTCTTTCATTCTTTTGGTTATGAATATCCAGTTCTCCCAACTCCATTTATTGAAGATGTTGTTCTGTCCCAGTTGAGTGGACTTCGGAGCCTTGTCAAAAATCAATTGACCATAGATCTGAGAATCTGCTTCCGAACTCTCAATTCAATACCATTGATCAGCATGTCTATCTCAATGCCAGTAACATGTTGTTTTGACCACTGTGGCCTTATAATATGCTTTAAAGTCAGGAAGCAAGATACTGCCCACTTCATTCTTCCTTTTTGAGATGCTTTTAGCTTTTGAGGCCACTTACCCTTCCAAATAAAATTGGTAATTAGCTTTTCCATGTCTGCAAAATAGTGTGTTGGAATTTTGATTGGGATTGCATTGAAACTGTAGATCAATTTGGGTAGAATTGACATCTTAACTATGTTTAGCCCTGCAGTCCATTAACATGGAATACCTTTCCATTTATGCAGGACTTCTTTGATTTCTTTTAACAATCTTTTGTAGTTTTCTGTGTACAAGGCCTTTACATCCTTGGTTAAGTTTATTCCTTTAGTTGCTTTGTAAATGGGATTTTTTCTTGATTACCTGCTTGGATAGCTAATTGCTAGTGTATAGAAGCACCACTGATTCTTTGTGTGTTGATCTTATATCCTACCAGTTTGTTGAACTCATTTATTAGCTCAAGTGGCATTATTGTCATTTTTTCAGAATTTTCTAAATGTAGGATCATGTCATCTGCAAATAGTGACAGTTTTACTTCTTTTCCAGTTTGGATGCCATGTATCTCTTTTTCTTGCCTAATTGCACTAGCTAGAACTTCTAGCACAATGTTGAATAGCAGTGGTAATAGTGGGCATCTTTGTTTTACCTGCTTGGATAGCTAATTGCTAGTGTATAGAAGCACCACTGATTCTTTGTGTGTTGATCTTATATCCTACCAGTTTGTTGAACTCATTTATTAGCTCAAGTGGCATTATTGTCATTTTTTCAGAATTTTCTAAATGTAGGATCATGTCATCTGCAAATAGTGACAGTTTTACTTCTTTTCCAGTTTGGATGCCAAGTATCTCCTTTTCTTGCCTAATTGCACTAGCTAGAACTTCTAGCATAATGTTGAATAGCAGTGGTAATAGTGGGCATCTTTGTTTTTTTCTCGATCTTAGAGGGAAAGTTTTCAGTCTCTCACCTTTGAGTATGGTGTTAGCTGTGGGTTTTTCATGTATACCCTTTATCATGTTGAGGAAGTTTCCTTCAAAACACTTTTTGAAGTGTTTTTATCATGAAAGGATGCTGAATTTTGTCTAATGCTTTCTCTCCATCAATCAAGAAGATCATGTGGTTTTTCCTTTTTTATTTGTTAATGTGGTGTATTACATTAATTTTCTTGTGTTGAACCACCCTTGCATACCTGGGATAAAACCCACTTGGTCATGGTGTAGAACTCTTTCAATATGCTGTTGAATTTGATTTTCAAGTATTTTGTTGAGGATTTTTCCATCTCTATTCATTAGAGAGACTGGTCTGAACCTTTCTTTTTTTTTGTAGTATCTTTACCTGGCTTTGGTAGTAGGGTAATGTTGGCTTCATAGAATGAGTTAGATGGTGTTCCCTCTTCTTCAACTTTGTGGAAGACTTTGAGCAGTAAAGGTATTAATTCTTCTTGGAATTCTTGGTATAATTTACCTGTGAAGCCATCTGGTCCTGGCCTTTTCTTTCTTGGTGGGTTTTTGATGACTGATTCAATCTCTTCTTTTGTAATTGGCTTGAGGTCTGCTATTTATTCTCGAGTCCATGTAGATTGTTCATGTATTTCTAGGAAGTTGTCCATTTCATCTAAGTTGTCTAGTTTGTTGGCATACTAGACAACTAGTATGTTCATAGTAATCTCTTACGCTTTTTTAATTATTATTATTTCTTTGGGGTTCATGGTAATGCCCCCTCTCTCATTTTTTATTTTATTTATTTGTAGCTCCTCTCTTTTTGACTTTGTCAGTCTAGCAAAGAGTTTGTCGATCTTACTGATCTTCTCAAAGAACCAATTTTGGATTTATTGATTCTATCTTTTTTTATTCTCTATCTCATTAATTTCTGCTCTAATATTTGTTATTTCTTTACTTATGCTTGTTTTGGGATTAGTTTGCTGTTTTTTCTCTGGTTTCTCCCATTGTTCAGTTAGGTCATTGGTTTTTAGCTCTTTCTTTCTTTTTAATGTAGATGTTTTGGGCTATTAATTTCCCTCTCAGTACTGCCTTCACTGCATTCCATAAATTGTGTTCTAATTTTCATTTGTCTCAATATATTTACTGATTTCTTTTGCAATTTTTTATATGAACCACTGTTTGTTTAAGGGTGTGTTGTTTAACCTCCATATATTTGTGTATTTTCCATTTTCTCCATTTGTTATTGATTTCCAGCTTCATTCCATTATGGTCAGAGAAAGTGCTTTGTATAATTTTAGTCTTTTAGAAGTTATTAAGACTTGTTTTGTGCCCCAGAATATGGTCTATCTGGAGAATGTTCCTTGAGGACTTGAGAAAAATGTATATCCCACTGTTTTGGGGGTGTAATGTTCTATATATGTCTGTTAGATATAATTGATTTATGATATTATTTAGGTTCTCTGTTTCTTTATTTGATCCTCTTTTTAGATGTTCTATCTATTGGAGAGAGTGATGTGTTGAAATCCCCCACTATTATGGTAAGAGCCATCTATTACTCCCTTCAGTTTTGCCAGTGTTTGCCTCATGTACTTTGGGGCTCCTTGAATATGAATATAGATATTTATGATTGTTATTCCTTCTTGGTGAATTGCCCATTTTATTAATATATAGTTTCCTCCTGTATCTCTTATAACATTTTTTCATTTAAAGTCTATTTTATCCAATATTAGTATAGCTACCCAGCTTTTTTTTTTTTTTTTTGGTTCCTACTTACATAGAACACCTTTTTTCATCCTTTTACTTTCAACCTGTTTGTATCTTTGGGTCTAAGATGAGTCTCTTGTAAACAGCATATAGATGGATCATGTTTTTTAATCCATTCTGCCAATTTGTGCCTTTTGATTGGGAAGTTTAATCCATTAATATTCAAAGTTATTACTGTAAAGGCAGTTCTTAATTCAACCATCTTGTCATTTGGGGTTTTTATTTGTCAGATCTATTTTTTTCCTCTCTTTTTTTTATCATTTAGGTTACCCTTACTAATACTCTTCAATTCAGTACCTACCTCCAGATCTCTCTCTTGTCTTTTCTTTTCAGCCAGCTGCACTCCCTTTAGTAGCTCTTGTAGGACTGGTCTCTTGTTAATGAACTCTAGCAGCTTCTGTTTATCTGTGAATATTTTAAATATTCCCTCATTTTTAAATGCAATTTTACTGAGATGTATTCACATACCATATATCCCATCCAAAGTATTCAATCAATGGCTCACAGTGTCATCATATAATTGTGTATTCATCACCACAATCAATTTTGGAACATTTTCATTACTCTCCCCAAAAAATAAACATAAAATAGTAACACCCAAAACATCTCCTACTCCTTATTCCCCCATTATGTATATATATTTGTCTTTATTTTATTACTCATTTGCCCATACACGGGATCCAGGAAGTGTCATTCACAAAGTTTTCACAATCACACAGTCACATGATAAAATCTATATAATTATACAGTCATCATTGAGAGTCAAGGCTACTGCAGTACAGTTCAACAGTTTCAGGTATTTCCTTCTATATATTCTAATACACTAGAAACTAAAAAGGAATATCTATCTAGTGCATAAGAATAAATTCCTGAATGACCTCTGGACTCTATTTGTAATCTCTTAGCCACTGAAATTTTATTTTGTTACATTTCTTTTCCTCCTTTTGGTCAAGAAGGCTTTCTCAATCCCATGATTCCAGGGCCACGGTCATCCCTGGGAGTCATATCCCACATTGCCAGTGAGACTTACACCCTTGGGTGTCATGTCCCATGTAGAGGGGAGGGTAGTGAATTAATTCGCAGAGTTGGCCTAGAGATACAGGCCACATCTGAGCAACAAAAGATGTTGACTTGGGGTGAATCATAGGCATAGTTATAAGCAGGCTTAGCTTCACCTTTGGAGAGATAAGTTTCACAAGGGCAAGCCTCTAGATTGAGGGCTTGGCTTATTGAATTGGGAGCCCCTCTTACTTAAGAGAACAGCAGGAATTCCCTAGGTGTCTCCATCTCTCTTTCATTTTTGAAGGGCAGCTTTGCTAGACAGAGAATTCTTGGCTGGCAATTTGTCTCTTTCGGTACCTTAAATACCTCTTACTACTACCTTCTTGCCTCCATGGTGTCTGGTGAAATATCAGCACTTAGTCTTATTTGGCTTCCCTTGTGTATCAGTTAGGGTTCTCTAGGAAACAGAACCAACAGGAGATATCTGTAAAATAAGATTTTATAAAAGTGTCTCACACAACTGTGGGGATGTGCAAGTCCAAATTTCATAGGGCAGGCAGCGAACTGGCAACTCCAATGAGGGTGTTCGATGAACTCAGGAAATGCTTTGCTGGCTAGCTGAAGAAGAAGTGAAGGTCTTTTCTCTCTCTCCCTTAAAAGTCTTCAACAGATCAGATTAAATCCAACTGATTGAATTCTCTCATCATGGAAGACATGCCCTTCGTTGATGCAGTCAGTCACAGCTGTAGTCAGTTGACTGATGATTTAATAAACCAGTCATCTGGTTTATTAACCAGCCACAAATGTCCTTGCAGTAACAGTTAGGCCAGTGCTTACTTGACCAGATACCTGGACACCATCACCTGGCTGAGTTGACGCATGAACCTAACCATCACAGTCCACCCTTGTCAACTTGGCAGTATACACAACACTTTAACCATACTTTATCTCTAAGTAGAGAACAGTAACAGACATATATTTCACCTAACAATACTGAGCTGTCCTGCGTACAACTGGAAACACACTAAATCTCTCCAGAATAGGGTGCAAGTCCTTGGATGACACTGACTCTTAAACTTGATTTCCTTTGATTTTAACCTTGTATGTGGTGAATCACTTTTCTCTTGCTGCTTTCAGTGTTTTCTCCTTCTATTTGGCATTTAACAGTCTGATTACTGTGTGTGTCTTGGAGTAGGTCTATTTCAATCTATTCTGTTTGGAGGATGTTGGACTTCTTGGATTTTCATATTTATGTCTTTTATAAGGGTTGGGAAATGTTCAGCCATTATGTCTTCAAATATTCTTCCTGGCCTGGCCCTTTTCCATTCTCTTCTCCTTCTGGAAAACCCATGATGCATATGTTTGTGCCATTTGTGTTTCAATCAATTCCCTGAGAACCTGCTCAAATTTTTCCATTTTTTTCTCCATTTGTTCTTTTGTCTGTTTGAAATCTAGCTTGTTGATTCTTCCTTCTGCCTCTTCAAATCTGCTGTTGTGTGTCTCTAGTATATTTTAAATTTCATCCACAGTGTTGTTTATTTCCATAATGTCTGTTATTCCTCTGGGTATTCTTTCAGATTCTTCTTTATGCCTTTCTAGTGCCTTCTTAATATCCTTTATCTCGATACACATTTTCCTTCATTTCTTTGAATTGACTCAGGGTACTTTTTGCACATCTTTAATTAAGTGTTCCAGATTCTGTGTCTCCTTTGACTTTTTGATCTGTTCCTTTGACTAAGCCATTTCTTATTGAGTTTTAATATTCCTTGTGATTTTTTTTGCTGATATCTGGTCATTTGATTATCTTGATGGGTATATTCTGAAGGTTGGTTTCTCTCTTGTCTAGGATTTAGTTGTTGCCTGGGTTTATATTAGAGCAATGCTTTAACAATTGGGTTTTCCATGTTTCTCAGCCACAACAGGGCCAGGTACCCGTGCAGGGGGTGTAGACCAGCTCCAATGGGGCTGGGATAGGGCTGGGGAGGCTCTGAAAAGTCCTGCAGTTTTCAACTGCACTGTCTAGCCTGCCCAGCAGATGGCACTGTTTGGTGACTTAATCATCCTCAGAAGCTTTCAACCTCATGGAGACCCATAGCATCTTTCCAGGAGGGGCTGAAACTGCAGGGTTCCTGTGCACTCACTTCACTGGCCAAAGTGTGACTCAGTTTGGGGGTGTGTCCTCCATTTTACTTGTGGTGGAGAATTCACCCAGCTGCCCAGTTGGCAGCTGCCTCCCAGTCAAGGATCTGGCTGCCTGCTATCTCTCTGATGGGTGGAGGATGGACACTGGGACCCGCAGCTTGAAAAACAGTCTCTGTCCACATTTTTTCAGACTCTTCATCCCTCACTGACCTGGGCCTTGAAATGTTCTTCTCTGTCCCCCATGTCCCCATTCCCTCACTAAGCCTCCACTTTGGAAACCCCTTGTTTCCCTTTTATGTTTCATCCTCTCTCAAGGCTTAAGTCCTGCTGTGGGTCCCTGTGGGCTTGGGTTGCTGTGTCTGGATACAGGTGGTGCTCTGTCTCACTGCTGTGAGATTTTATAGTCTCTGTTCCTGGTGGGAGGTGGGAGGGCTCTCAGCTATGGCTTCTGGGACTGAGCTGTGTCAGACAAGGTGAGGGGGAAGGGACAGGACCAGCCAGTCTGGGACAGAAGTTTCCTACCTGATATTTTTCTCTTTCTTCAGTTCAGCATTTGCTTGACCCTTCTCCAGTCTATACCTTCTTCCAGAGTTCAGAACAACTGAGAATTGTCCTCTTTTTTGCTGAATCTCTGGGGAGGGGTTTTCATTATCTGTTTTGGTTGCCATATTGATGATGTCACCCAAAGCATCTTATTATTTAAAGATTTAGCTTTAGAAAAGCTAGTCATGCCATTTAAGATCAAAATGTAAATCAGACAATAAATCCATATAACTATCAAATAATACGTCATGTTCACATTAATGTTTTACCTCCCCAAGAGGGAACACCACTGTATGGGCACACTTATCCAATGTATTGGGAATGTGTAGTTGGTCAGTTCCAGTTTGCTGCTGCTGCCATTATGCAAAATACTAGAAATAGATTGGCTTTTTTAAAGAAGATTTATTCAGTTACAAATTTAAAATTCTATTGCCATAAAAGTGTCCAAACTAATGCATCAATAAGAGGATTCCTTCACTAAAGAATGGCTGATGGCATCTGAAACACCTCTGTCAGCTGGGAAGGCACGTGGCTGGTGTCTGCTGGTCCTTTGCTCCCAGGTTGCATTGCTTTCAGCTTCTGATTCCAGTGGCTTTCTCTCTAAGTGTCTGGGAGATCTCACTTAGCTTCTCCAGGGCAAACTCTGGGCTTCATCTCTTAGCTTAGCTCTCCAAACATCCTTCTGTCCACACCTCCAAGCACCTCTAAGTGTCAGTGTCATCTGGGTCTGTGTTGGCTCTTAGCTTGTGTCTTAAATACTCCAGTGAACTAATCAAGACCCACTGTTAATGGGGAGACCATGCCTCCATAGAAATAATCTAATCAAAACTATCATCCACAGTTGGGTGAGTCACATCTCCATGGAAATACTCAATCAACAGTATCCACCCTAATCAAAAGACTAATAAATCTGCCCCCACAAGATTGCATTAAAGAACATGGCTTTTTGGGGGATATAATATATCCAAACCAGCACATTCCATCCCCCAGACCCCAAAAAGACATGTGCTTCCCAAATGCAAAAGTACATTAATCTCATCCTAATATAGATAAATACAAAGTCCTAACATTCTCTTCTGTCTGTGGACCTGTGAAACTCAGAACAAGTCATCTGCTGCCAATATACAAAGGAGGGACCATCACAGGATAAACATTCCCATTGCCATAGGGAGAAATTGAAAGGAAAACAGGGTTCATGGGACCAAAACAATTTTGAAAACCTGCAGAGCAAACTTCATCAGATTTCAAGTCTGCGAGTCATTTATAGAATGACATTTTATCACTGGGGCTTGAGAGAGCAGGAGTCCAACACTTTCCAAGGGTCTTTGTGGCAGCTCTTTCCTCTCCAAATGCTGGGGTGAGTGCTCCAACATATCCATGTATGGGGTAAACCAACTTCTTCTAGGCCCCACCCTCCTCAAACATTGGACTGCTCATCCAGACTCTGCATCTCCGGGGCAAATGCTCTCCCCTCTCTGAACAGTGGGGGGTTGGATAGGCTCTTCCCAATCCCCAGGGAATGTGCTCCACCCTCTATGGGGCCTGGGATAGTAGCACTCTTCTGAGCATTGAGGTGGAAGGCCCGCCCTCTGCCTCCATGGTAAACTCACCCTTTACACGTGCATGGGTTTCTCTGCTTTCCTTGCCTGAGATTTCTTAGCCTCAGACCTTGCTTTCCATGATTGTGCCTTCTCTGAAGAAATTTTTCCTTCAATCTGTCCCTTTTCTGTCCCTTTTAGTCCAGATTGGCAGTCGTTCTGTCTATACAGATCTTGCAGAAAATATGTTGGCTTGGCTTGCAGCATACAGGGGTCAAAACTGTCAGACAATAGGACTTTCCACAGATCCTTTCTGGATAACTCCATCTCCATTCCTGGCTTGTACTGAAATGGCTGACTGGTTCCAGGTTTAAATAAATCCTTACATGGGGCTGTAGCCTCCAGGGTTTCACTTTATGGAAGCCCAGAGTTTTCCAGACCATCAAATTCAAGAGCTCAGTTATCAGCTTCTATCTTTCCTCTTGCATTTCACTATAAGCTGCAAGGAGAAGCCAGGCTGCATTTTCCATATTTATTTTGGAGAACTCTTCAGCTAAGTATTCCAGCTCATTGCTTTCAAATTATGCTTTCCATCCAACCCCAGGACTCAATTTTGCCAAATTCTCTGCCACTTTAAAACAAGGATCACCTTTCTTCCAGTTGGCAATGACACATTCATCTTTTCTGTTTAAGTCCTCAATAGAAGGATATTTAGATTCCATATTTCTATGAACAGTCTCTTCAAAGCAATCTAGGCTTTTTCTATCGAGCACAATTCTTCCAGAATCTTCCCCCTATCCATTTAAAAAGTCATTCCAACATGTTTGGTATTTGCAGACACAGCAGCATCCTATTCCTGATACCAAAATCTGTTCTAGTTTGCTAATGCTGCCATTATGCAAAATACCAGAAATGGAGTGGCTTTTTTTAAAAGGGGATTTATTTGGTTACAAATTTAAAGTTCTAATGCCATAAAAGTGTCCAAACTAAGATAACAATAAGAGGACACCTTCACTGAAAGAACATTCAATGGCATCTGGAACACCTCTGTCAGCTGGGAAGGCACGTGGCTGGCTTCTTCTGGTCTTTTGCTCCTGGGTTGCATTGCTTTCAGCTTCTGATTCCAGTGGCTTTCTAAGTATCTGGGGTTCCTCGCTTAACTTCTTCAGGGCAAACTTTGGGCTTCATCTCTTAGCTTAGCATCTCCTTTTTTCTGTATCCCCAAGAATCTCTAAGCATCAGTGTCATTGGGTCTGTGTCAGCTCTTAACTGGTGTCTAAAATACTCCAGTGAGCTAATCAAGACCCATGCTGAATGGGCTGGGCCACACCTCTATGGAAATCATCTGATCAAACTTATCACCCACTGTTGGGTGAGTCATATCTCCATGGAAACACTCAATCAACAGTTTCCACCCTAATCAAAAAACTAATAAATCTGCCCCCACAAATTGCATGAAAGAACATGGCTTTTTGAGGGACATAATATATCCAAACCAGCACAGTCAGTAATTTCTTTGAATTTTGACAAAATTTAAAAAAATAAAAAAAGTTGAAGAATAGTTTAAGCAACTGCCATGTACCCTTATCCAGATCCATCAACTGTTTTACATTTTCCACCATATTCTCTCTCTCTCTCCCTCTCTCTGTTTGTCATATATATATATATATTTCAATATATTTTCTTGAATTATTTAAGAGTAAGTTCAAGATATGGCACTCTTTAAATAGTTCAGTGTGTATTTCCTACAGATCAGAGCATTCCCTTATATAAATATAGCACAAGTATTAAAATCTGGGAATTAAACATATATATAATTCTAATATCTAATTCACAGTCCATTTTCATATTTAGCCAATTCTCCTAATGATGTTCTGTGTAGTTAATGTTTCCAATTCAGGATCATGCATTGCTTTTAGTTTTCATGTCATTTTAATCTCCTCTAATCTGAAAGAGTTTCTCAGCCTTCCCTTCCTTTTTTGATTTTGTCATTATTGAAGAATATAGGCCAATTATTTTTGTAAATTTTCCCTCAGTATAGGGTGGTATAATATTTCCTTATGATCAATTCATGTTATATATTTCTGCAAAATGATATATCTCTCTCAGCCTATCATTTAATTTTGATGCTAATGTAAATTGAGCTGTTTCTTTTTAAATTTCATTTTACAATTGTTTGCTTATAGCATCTAAAACTATAATTGATTTTTATCAATGTTGTATTCTCATCCTTTTCTGAATTCACTTATTTCTAGTAATTGTTTTGTAAAGTCTATGATTTTCTATGTAAACAACGATGTCATATGCAAGTAGAGATTAATTTCTCCCTTTCCATTCTTTATACCATTTTTCTTAGTGTACTAGATCCTCTAGTACAATGTTGATTAAAAATGGTGGGAATGGATATTCTTGCCTTATTACTGAAGACAGGGTAAAATGGTCAGTGGTTCACCATTTGGTGTACTAGTAGCTGTAGCTTTTTAATTTTTTCTGTAGATGTTCTTTATTAGACCAAAGACATTCCTGGATTGCTGGAAGCTGTTATCATGAAAAGATGCTTAATGGTGTCATGAGAATTTTGCATCTATTGAGATAAACACATATTCTTATTTTAAGTCTGTTGATGTGGTGGTTGACATTGTTTTTTTGTTGTTGTTTTTTAATGTTAAACCAACACTGAATTGATGAGACATATCCCACATGGTCCTGATGTATAATCCTTTTTAAATCTTGGTTAAATTCTCTTTGCTGATACTTTGTTAAGAATTTTTGCATCTATGTTTATGAGGGATATTGAACCACAGTTTTCTTTTCTTGTAATGTGTTTGGTTTTACTATTACAGTAACACTAGCATCATAGGATGAGTTGGGAAAATTGAACCTCTTCTCTTCTGGTGAGGTGTTTGATTAGAATTGGCATTTTTCTTCCTTAATTGTTTGGTAGAATTCATCAGTGAAGCCATCTGGGCCTTGATTTTACTTTTGGGGAGAGTTCAATTTTATTTATTGATAGCTACAGGGATATTCAGAATATCTATTGTTTTTTGTGTGAGCTTTGGTACTTTTGTATTTCAAGAAACTTTTCAATTCTATCTATGTCATTGAATATATTGGTATAAAATTGTTCACTATAATCTCTTATTATCATTTCAATATCTGAAAGGTCTCTAGTGATGCCTTCTCTTATGGCAATATTGATGTTTTGCATGCTTTTCTACTTTTTTTCCTTACTGATCTTTTTAAAAAAAACAGTTTTGGTTTCATTTCTTTTATCTATTATTTTTCTATTTTTCACAGCATTGATTTCTGCTTTATCTTAATTATATCTTTCTTTCTGCTTACATTGGGTTCAAGTTGCTCATCTATTTTTAGTTTCTTAAAGTGGAAGCTTAGAACACTGAGACCATTTTTTTTCCTAATATAAGCATTGAGTGTAAAATTCTCCTCTGAGCACTGCTTTAGCTGCACCCCACAAATTTTGCTGTTGTGTATTCAATTTAATTCAGTTCAAAATTTTTTTCTAGTTTTCCTTGGTGGAACCATATGGAACAATACCTGAAAGTGTTTGTTTAATTTCCAAATATTTGGAGATTTTTCAGATATCTTTCTGTTTCTGATTCCTAATTTAAAATTTATTGTGGCCACAGAACATTCTTTTATCATTTCAATCATTTAAAATTTATTTAGACCTGTTTTATATTCTAAAATGTGGTCTATCTTTGTAAATTTTCCATGTGTTTTTAAAATAATGCATATTCCGCTATTGTTAGGTGGGGTGTTCAACTAGTTTTAATTAGGTCAAGTTGGTTGACAATATTGTTCAAGTATTTCATATCTTTACTGATTTTGTTTCTAATTGATTCTATAATCATTGAGAGTAGGATGTTGACATGTTGAATGATAATTGTGGATTTTTATTTTTTTTGGTTCAATCTGTTTTTCCTCAGGTACTTTGAAAAACTATTATTGGTGACATACACATTTAGGATTGTTATGTCTTTTCATTGAATTGGCTCCTTAAATTTACATGATCTCTTCTTTTATCTCTAGTGGAAATATTCCTTTTTCTGAAGACTACTTTGTTATTAATATGGACATTCCAGTTTTCTTTTGATTAGTGTTTGCAGGATGTATCTTGTTCCACTCTTATACTTTTAACCCAATTATGTCTTTATATTCAAAATGGAATTCTTTTAGACAGCATATAGTTGTTATCTAATCAGTCAACCTCTTCCTTTTATTTGATGGCTTTAGACCATTTATGTTTAATGTATTTATTGAGATGGATGGCTTAATGTAATTATTTATATGTTTGGATTTAGATCTATCATGTTGGTTTTTAATTTTCTTTTTGTCCCATATATTTCTCTTTCCCTACTTTTTGAGTTTGAATTTAACCTTACACCATTTTTTGCTATAGTGTGCAAATATATTGCATATATGTATGTTATAAACTACACAAAATGATTAAGATTTAAGAGAAGAAAATTGTATAGTCATTTAGGTTTATCCACATATCTACTAAAACTTCTTTCCATCCTTTATATTGAGTTGCTGTCTGGTTCCTTTTCCTTCAGAGAAGTTCCTTTAGCATTTACTGTTGTGCAGATCTGCTGGTGACAAATTCTGTCAGCTTTTGTTTATGTGAAAATGTCCTTATTTTGCCTTTACTTTTGAAGGACACTTTATTCTGTATATAGAATTTTGAATAAAAAGTTTTTATTTTCATCAGCAGTTTAAAAATGTTATTCCTTGCTTTGTGGCTTCCATTTTTTTAGACTCCAGTTGTCATTTGCATTGTTGTTCTCCTGTATATTATGTGTCATTTGCAACTTCCTGCTTTCAAGATTCTCTTTATCATTTTGACTATGATGTACTTAGGTGTGCTTTGTTTATTTTATTTTTAAGTGACAGTCAATGTACAGAATAGTTAAAATGGTTACATACAGATTCTATCCTTTTAATTTAAAACAAAAAAATGTGCATTATGACAGTATTCAGCATTGGGCTTCCATCAGTATTTACCATTGGGCTTAGTTTTTTTTCCTTGCATTAACCATACCTCTTCTAACATTTACATTTTATGTTCCTTTAAACTGGATAATTAATTTAATAATGACATTTGCAAGGCATTCTGAGTGCAGAATACTTTTAGGCTTTTACTGTACTCCCCATTATTTCACAGATGACTTGTCCATATCTAATCTAACAGTGATTTACATTCATCAAATCATTCTAAAGTAGTCAACTTTTTTAATTTTTAAAACTTTTATTTTGAAATATTTTCACACTTACAGAACAGTTACAAAAAAATAAATAAACCCTATACTGAGAACTCCATCATACCCAAACCACCCACCACTGCGCAGATATCCAGATCCACCAGTTTTTACATTTGCCATATTTGCTGTATCATTCCATATATCTGTCATTCCCTCTATCTAATATCTGGCTGCCTGCCTGCATGCCTGCAAAATGTAATTTTTTCCCTCCTTAGATAACATGTACTTAATTATCATGAGGCAGCTATTCTGTTTTCAAAAACCACATTTAGGGATGCATTCATAGGACCAATTAGATAGTCCAGGCAAAATGGTTATAGAAATAGAGGCAGTGTCATCTCAGAAAACTCATTTTTACATCAAAATCTATTTTGATATCTGAAGTTTACAGAAAGAGTGAATTCTTCAAAATAATGCCTTCTGTAACTCAAGCACTCTTCTCTTGGCAAGAGTAACTGAAGCTTATCCATGAAGGTTAAAGGTGCTTAATAGGAAACCTTTCTTTTAAGCTTAGATTTGGACTGCTTAAGAAATTGATGCTCCAGAAACAGTGTGGTCTTTGTAGATTTTTACTATCTGAAGATTAGAACCCTATATGTTCATTCATCAACTACCTTCCTTTTCTGGACTATTCTTGGCAGTCAGTAAGACTAAGTCTATTATACTTTCATATTCTCAAATAAGAACTTAGGAATATAAAATGTGCATAAACATTTTGTAAATAGCATATTTGGAGAGCTGACACTTTCATATAAGAATTTTACATAAGAGGATAAACGTCATGGATCAACTTTCCTTTTAAAGTTAAGCAAGAGAAAACTCAAGCCCTGTGCAGTTTTAAAATCTGATGGGACATTGTAATGGGCCACCAGTATTGGCAATCTAAAAATTTTTAAATATTGGGGGTGGGACTATGCAAGGAAAAGATAAAAATTTCAGATGTCTCCCATCTTTCAAAAATTGATCAACCCATCAAAGCTGCTTGTCTTCGTGCCAGAAAATATTCTGGCATAAATCAGTTCTGTCAGTAGAGGAGGTCCCAGTGACATGTGCATTATTAACACTTCTAGACTTCTACTTTTCCTAGAATAGAAGTAATAGGTTTAACAATTCCACTCTTCCCCAAATCCTTAAACTCAACATTGTGGGCACAGAGTATTATCAAATCTGGGATGTTCGCCACAGATAAACAGTGGCGCAACTATGTTCTCAAAAACACAGCCTAGATATTCTTTCCTAATCAAACACTCAGTGGCCACAGGTTTAGCAGACGGCATTAGCTGACATTAAGTGCATTTTTTTTGCCATAGTCCATCTAAACTTCCTTTTAAATACTTTTTAATTATGCCCTAGAGAAAACACCTGCTTCAGTTTTAATTAGGGGTCTTGACCTATAAGGACATAAACTCCATTTTTAACAATGTTGAATAAAACTACTGTTGGGTTCACTGAAGAAAAAAGACAGAAAAAAAAAATAAATCACAACAAGTCTCTTTAGGTCAGTTAAAGGCCATATCCCTAGCTTGGATAGTAAAATAAATTAATCTCACCAGCCTGCACTCTAAAAGTTAATGCCACTAGTAACAATCAACAGCAGGAAAAATCAACCTGCTATCAACCAGCCCACTCATTAGCAAAAAGCAGGTTAACTCAAATTCTGAGATTGAAGCTTAGACACTACCTAACCAAACTGCCACATCCACCTCAACCACCAATAAGGAAGAGAGGAAATAACTGCTTAAAAAAACAACAGCAAAAGCTTAAGTATTTCTTACAAGAATAATAATGGTCCTACTCCTGAGATAGTGCTCAGAAAGACTAAAGGTGGAGTGAAGGCAATGCTTAGGGATTAGTATCCCACACATACTCTTAAAAAACCCAACGTGCCACAAACACACTAACTTGTCTATGAATTAGAGAACAAGCTATTGCTGCTGCTTCCTTTTATCTTTTGAAATATACAATATTTTGTAGGCTCTCCCCTACAATGTGAAAGCAGGACATTTTTAAAAATTAGCTAAACAATTTGAAATGGACACCCCAATTTTTGGGACCATTTTTCTTAACTGTGAAACTAAACATACCTATACCTTCTCCTTCCTTCAATCAGACCACCTCACGAAAGTCAGAAAACTAAATCCAAACATGATTAATGTCTGAAGTTCTTGAAAGTATTAAAACTTTAACAGAAAAAGGAAGGAAAGATAGAAAGAAGAAAGAAAGAGAAACAAGAATAAGGAGAGGGAAGCTTTAAAAGAAAGAAGGAGAAAAATCAATGGGGCTCTTTTATTTGGTGACAAGCAAGTGCAAGAAAGTTCATTTGTAATTTGTTCAGTTGTCTGGTTTTTTGCATCTACATCTGACCAGAAGGGACTTTGAGGTTTTTCTGCAGCACATGAGCATCTGCAGGCTCTCTCTTCTTAAGACTAATTTTTCTTTGTCTCAATAATCTCAAAGCCAAACTTCCTGTAGGAGTCAATTGCTGACTCATTGCTGATCTGGACATGCAGCTAGATGTCAAAAGTGCCATCTTTTTGGCGTTCCCAAAACAGATTAAACAGTCAGAAAAATCTAGTTGATCCTAATCTCAAATGGCAAACAAATTCAATTCCAGGCAGATTAAACATGTTAACTGATGAAAACATTGAAATGCTAAATGAAAATAAATATTTGTAAATATTTGAGGATGGAGAAGGACATTTCAATCATGAAAGCAAAGAAAAAAAACCAGTGAGCAAATGTCAAAGATGTATGTACAAGTGAGGCCATAACAATATTCTTTACAATAGGGGAAAAGGAAAGAGAGAGAGAGAGAGAGAGAACAACTTAAAACTCAAGTTTTCAGCAGGGTAAAGAAGTATCGGTTCAGCCATACTCTGTGTTCAGAACTGACAAGCAGAGATGACTGTGAGACCATGAGATGTTGTTAAGTGTGTCTGAGTAAAATATCTGCATGGAAGAAAACATACAGTGGCATAGATACCAGAATATTAAAGGGATTCTTACCAGAGAGTGGGATTATGAGTGATTTTAAGTGATTTTATTTATTTATATTTTATCTGAATATTTTAATAATGTGCATCTTATGCCTTTTATAATCAGGTAAAAGGCATTCTACAGAACAGGAGATAATATTTGGAAACAATAAACCTGATGAAGATTTAATATGCAAAATATATGAAGAACTGCTACATCTGAACACCAAAAAGACAATACCAATTTTTAAAATGGTGAAGGACTTAAATAGACATTTTCCCAAGAAGATATGCATCTGGTCAATAAGGACATGAAAAGATGCTCAACATCACTAACCATTTGGGAACTGCAAATCAAAACCACAATGAGATATCATTTCACATCTACTGGAATGGCCACTATTGGAAAAACAGAAAACTACAAGTGCTGGAGAAGATGTGGAGAAATAGGAACACTCATTCACTGATGGCGGGAATGTAAAATGGTGCAGTTTATATGGAGGATGTTTTGATGGTTCCTCAGGAAGCTAAGGATAGAATTTCTATATGACACAGAAATCCCACCTCTAGGCATATACTCCAAATTGAAAGCAGGGACTCAAACGGATGGTCACCAATATTCATAGCACACCAATGTTCACAGCAGTGTCATTCACAATTCTCAAAAGGTGGAAGCAACTGAACTGTCCATCAGTGGAAGAACAGATAAACAACATGTGATATATCCATACAATGGAACATTATTCAGCAGTAAAAAGGAATGGAGTTCTGATACATGGGACAATGTGGATGAACCTTAAAGACATCATTTTGAGTGAAACAAGCCAGACACAAAAAGACAAATACTGTATGACCTCACTGATATGAAATAAATAGACTATGCAAATTCATAGAATCAGAAATTTGAATACATGTCACCAGAGACAAGGTTGAAGGTGGGGAATGGGGAGTTAGCAATTTGTTGGTGCAGAGTTTTGGTCTGGTGTGACGGAAAAGTGTTTGCAATGGACAGTGGTGATGGTAACACAACATTGTTAATATAATTAACACCTCTGAACTGTATACTTGAAAGTGGATAAAATGATTAGTTTGAAGTTGCATATATGTTATCAGAATAGAACAACTCAAAGATTGAGCCCAAATGCAAACTACAGACTATAGTTAATAATGTAATTATAAGAATAATGATTCATCAGTTGTAACAAAGGGACCACACTAATGCAAAATCTTTTTTTTTTTTCTTTTTTTTTTAATCATCATTTTATTGAGATATATTCACATACCACGCAGTCATATAAAACAAATTGTACTTTCGATTGTTTACAGTACCATTACATAGTTGTACATTCATCACCTAAATCAATCCCTGACACCTTCATTAGCACACACACAAAAATAACAAGAATAATAATTAGAGTGAAAAAGAGCAATTGAAGTAAAAAAGAACACTGGGTACCTTTGTCTGTTTGTTTGCTTCCCCTACTTTTCTACACATCCATCCATAAACTAGACAAAGTGGAGTTTGGTCCTTATGGCATTCCCAATCCCACTGTCACCCCTCATAAGCTACATTTTTATACAACTGTCTTCGAGATTCATGGGTTCTGGGTTGTAGTTTAATAGTTTCAGGTATCCACCACCAGCTACCCCAATTCTTTAGAACCTAAAAAAGGTTGTCTAAAGTGTGCGTAAGAGTGCCCACCAGAGTGATCTCTCGGCTCGTTTTGGAATCTCTCTGCCACTGAAGCTTATTTCATTTCCTTTCACATCCCCCTTTTGGTCAAGAAGATGTTCTCCGTCCCACGATGCCGGGTCTACATTCCTCCCCGGGAGTCATATTCCACGTTGCCAGGGAGATTCACTTCCCTGGGTGTCTGATCCCACGTAGGGGGGAGGGCAGTGATTTCACCTTTCAAGTTGGCTTAGCCAGAGAGAGAGGGCCACATCTGAGCAACAAAGAGGCATTCAGGAGGAGACTCTTAGGCACAAATACAGGGAGGCCTAGCCTCTCCTTTGCAGCAACCGTCTTCCCAAGGGTAAAACTTATGGTAGAGGGCTCAACCCATCAAACCACCAGTCCCCTATGTCTGTGGTCATGTTAGCAACCATGAAGGTGGGGTAGGCAAATACCCCTGCATTCTCCACAGGCTCCTCAAGGGGGCACTACATCTTTTTTTTTTTTTTTTTCCTTGTTTGTCTTTTTTCTTTCTTTTTTTTTTTTTTAATTTTCCCTTCTTTTTTAAATCAACTGTATGAAAAAAAAAGTTAAAAAGAAAACAAACATACAATAAAAGAACATTTCAAAGAGACCCTAACAAGGGAGTAAGAAAAAGACAACTAACCTAAGATAATTGCTTAACTTCCAACATGTTCCTACTTTACCCCAAGAAAGTTACATAATATAGCAACATTTCAGTGAACTTGTTCCTACTACATCCATCAGAAATTAACAGACCATAGTCATTTCTGGGCATCCCCAGAACGTTAAATAGCTTATCTGTTCTTCTTGGATTATTGTTCCCCCTTCCTTAATTGCTCTCTACTGCTAGTTCCCCTACATTCTACATTATAAACCATTTGTTTTACATTTTTCAAAGTTCACATTAGTGGTAGCATATAATATTTCTCTTTTTGTGCCTGGCTTATTTCGCTCAGCATTATGTCTTCAAGGTTCATCCATGTTGTCATATGTTTCACCAGATCGTACCTTCTTACTGCCGCGTAGTATTCCATCGTGTGTATATACCACATTTTATTTATCCACTCATCTGTTGAAGGACATTTGGGTTGTTTCCATCTCTTGGCAATTGTGAATAATGCTGCTATGAACATTGGCGTGCAGATATCTGTTCGTGTCACTGCTTTCCGATCTTCCGGGTATATACCGAGAAGTGCAATCGCTGGATCGAATGGTAGCTCTATATCTAGTTTTCTAAGGAACTGCCAGACTAACTTCCAGAGTGGCTGAACCATTATACAGTCCCACCAACAATGAATAAGAGTTCCAATTTCTCCACATCCCCTCCAGCATTTGTAGTTTCCTGTTTCTTTAATGGCAGCCATTCTAACCGGTGTTAGATGGTATCTCATTGTGGTCTTAATTTGCATCTCTCTAATAGCTAGTGAAGCTGAACATTTTTTCATGTGTTTCTTGGCCATTTGTATTTCCTCTTCAGAGAACTGTCTTTTCATATCTTTTGCCCATTTTATAATTGGGCTGTCTGTACTATTGTCATTGAGTTGTAGGATTTCTTTGTATATGCAAGATATCAGTCTTTTGTCAGATACATGGTTTCCAAAAATTTTTTCCCCATTGAGTTGGCTGCCTCTTTACCTTTTTGAGAAATTCCTTTGAGGTGCAGAAACTTCTAAGCTTGAGGAGTTCCCATTTATCTATTTTCTCTTTTGTTGCTTGTGCTTTGGGTGTAAAGTCTAGGAAGTGGCCTCCTAACACAAGGTCTTGAAGATGTTTTCCTACATTATCTTCTAGGAGTTTTATGGTACTTTCTTTTATATTGAGATCTTTGGTCCATTTTGAGTTAATTTTTGTGTAGGGGGTGAGGTAGGGGTCCTCTTTCATTCTTTTGGATATGGATATCCAACTCTCCCAGCCCCATTTGTTGAAAAGACCATTATGGCTCAGTTCGGTGACTTTGGGGGCCTTATCAAAGATCAGTCGGCCATAGATCTGAGGGTCTATCTCTGAATTCTCAATTCGATTCCATTGATCTATATGTCTATCTTTGTGCCAGTACCATGCTGTTTTGGCAACTGTGGCTTTATAATAAGCTTCAAAGTCAGGGAGTGTAAGTCCTCCCACTTCGTTTTTCTTTTTTAGAGTGTCTTTAGCAATTCGAGGCATCTTCCCTTTCCAAATAAATTTGATAACTAGCTTTTCCAAGTCTGCAAAGTAGGTTGTTGGAATTTTGATTGGGATTGCATTGAATCTGTAGATGAGTTTGGGTAGAATTGACATCTTAATGACATTTAGCCTTCCTATCCATGAACATGGAATATTTTTCCATCTTTTAAGGTCCCCTTCTATTTCTTTTAGTAGAGTTATGTAGTTTTCTTTGTATAGGTCTTTTACATCTTTGGTTAAGTTTATTCCTAGGTACTTGATTTTTTTAGTTGCTATTGAAAATGGTATCTTTTTCTTGAGTGTCTCTTCAGTTTGTTCATTTCTAGCATATAGAAACATTACTGACTTATGTGCATTAATCTTGTATCCTGCTACTTTGCTAAATTTGTTTATTAGCTCTAGTAGGTGTATCGTCGATTTCTCAGGGTTTTCTAGATATAAGATCATATCATCTGCAAACAATGACAGTTTTACTTCTTCTTTTCCAATTTGGATGCCTTTTATTTCTTTGTCTTGCCGGATTGCCCTGGCTAGCACTTCCAGAACAATGTTGAATAACAGTGGTGACAGCGGGCATCCTTGTCTTGTTCCTGATCTTAGAGGGAAGGCTTTCAGTCTCTCACCATTGAGTACTATGCTGGCTGTGGGTTTTTCATATATGCTCTTTATCATGTTGAGGAAGTTTCCTTCAATTCCTACCTTTTGAAGTGTTTTTATCAAAAAGGGATGTTGGATTTTGTCAAATGCTTTTTCAGCATCTATTGAGATGATCAATTGATTTTTCCCTTTCGAGTTTTTAATGTGTTGTAATACATTGATTGTTTTTCTTATGTTGAACCATCCTTGCATGCCTGGAATGAACCCCACTTGGTCATGGTGTATGATTTTTTTAATGTGTCTTTGGATTCGATTTGCAAGTATTTTGTTGAGGATTTTTGCATCTATATTCATTAGGGAGATTGGCCGGTAGTTTTCCTTTTTTGTAGCATCTTTGCCTGGTTTTGGTATTAGATTGATGTTAGCTTCATAAAATGAGTTAGGTAGTGTTCCATTTTTTTCAATGTTTTGAAAGAGTTTGAGTAAGATTGGTGTCAGTTCTTTCTGGAAAGTTTGGTAGAATTCCCCTGTGAAGCCATCTGGCCCTGGGCATTTATTTGTGGGAAGATTTTTGATGACTGATTGGATCTCTTTGCTTGTGATGGGTTGGTTGAGGTCTTCTATTTCTTCTCTGGTCAGTCTAGGTTGTTCATATGTTTCCAGGAAATTGTCCATTTCTTCTACATTATCCAGTTTGTTGCCATACAGTTGTTCATAATATCCTCTTATAATTTTTTTTAATTTCTTCAGGATCTGCAGTTATGTTACCTTTTTCATTCATTATTTTGTTTATATGGGTCTTCTCTCTTTTTGATTTTGTCAGTCTAGCTAGGGGCTTGTCAATCTTGTTGATCTTCTCAAAGAACCAACTTTTGGTGATATTTATCCTTTCTATTGTTTTTTTGTTCTCTATGTCATTTATTTCTGCTTTAATCCTTGTTATTTCTTTTCTTGTACTTGGTTTAGGATTGGTTTGCTGTTCATTTTCTAGCTTCTTCAGTTGATCCATTAGTTCTTTGATTTTGGCTCTTTCTTCCTTTTTAATATATGCGTTTAGTGCTATAAATTTCCCCCTTAGCACTGCTTTTGCTGCATCCCATAGGTTTTGGTATGTTGTGTTCTCATTTTCATTCGTCTCTATATATTTAGCAATTTCTCTTGCTATTTCTTCTTTAACCCACTGATTGTTTAGGAGTGTGTTGTTTAACCTCCAGGTATTTGTGAATTTTCTAAGTCTCTGATGGTTATTGACTTCTAATTGTATTCCATTGTGGTCAGAGAATGTGCTTTGAATAATTTCAATCTTTTTAAATTTATTGAGGCTTGTTTTATGTCCCAGCATATGATCTATTCTGGAGAAAGTTCCGTGAGCACTAGAAAAGTATGTGTATCCTGGTGATTTGGGATGTAATGTCCTGTAGATGTCTGTTAAATCTAATTCATTTATCAGATTCTTTAGGTTTTCAATTTCCTTATTGGTCTTCTGTCTGGTTGATCTATCTATAGGAGAGAGTGATGTGTTGAAGTCTCCCACAATTATTGTGGAAACATCAATTGCTTCCTTTAGTTTTGCCAATGTTTCTCTCATGTATTTTGTGGCACCTTGATTGGGTGCATAGACATTTACGATTGTTATTTCTTCTTGCTGAATTGCCCCTTTTATTAGTATGTAGTGGCCTTCTTTGTCTCTCAAAACATCCCTGCATTTGAAGTCTATTTTATCTGAGATTAATATTGCTACACCTGCTTTCTTTTGGCTGTAGCTTGCATGAAATATTTTTTTCCATCCTTTCACTGTCAGTTTCTTTGTGTCCCTGTGTCTAAGATGAGTCTCTTGTATGCAACATATTGATGGTTCATTTTTTTTGATCCATTCTGCGAATCTATATCTTTTAATTGGGGAGTTTAATCCATTTACATTCAACGTTAAAACCGTGAAGGCATTTCTTGAATCGGCCATCTTATCCTTTGGATTATGTTTGCCATATTGTTCCCTCTCTCTATTAATATCCTTTATTGTACCCATACCGAATCTCTTTAGTACTGAACCTTTCTCCAGGTCTCTCTGTCCTGTCTTTGTTTCTCTGTCTGTAGGGCTCCCTTTAGTATCTCCAGTAGGGCAGGTCTCTTGTTAGCAAATTCTCTCAGCATTTCTTTGTCTGTGAAAAATTTAAGCTCTCCCTCAAATTTGAAGGAGAGCTTTGCTGGATAAAGTATTCTTGGCTGGAAATTCCTCTCACTCAGAATTTTAAATATATCGTGCCACTGCCTTCTTGCCTCCATGGTGGCTGCTGAGTAGTCACTACTTAGTCTTATGCTGTTTCCTTTGTATGTGGTGAATTGCTTTTCTCTTGCTGCTTTCAGAACTTGCTCCTTCTCTTCTATGTTTGACAGTGTGATCAGTATATGTCTCGGAGTGGGTTTTTTTGGATTTATTCTATTTGGAGTTCGCTGAGCATTTATGATTTGTGTATTTATGTTGTTTAGAAGATTTGGGAAGTTTTCCCCAACAATTTCCTTGAATACTCTTCCTAAACCTTTACCCTTTTCTTCCCCTTCTGGGACACCAATGAGTCTTATATTCGGACGTTTCATATTATCTATCATATCCCTGAGGTCCATTTCGAGTTTTTCAATTTTTTTCCCCATTCTTTCTTTTATGCTTTCATTTTCCATTCTGTCATCTTCCAGGTCACTGATTCGTTGTTCAACTTCCTCTAGTCTTGTACTATGAGTGTCCAGAATCTTTTTAATTTGCTCAACAGTTTCTTTAATTTCCATAAGATCATCCATTTTTTTATTTAGTCTTGCAATGTCTTCTTTATGCTCTTCTAGGGTCTTCTTGATTTCCTTCATATCCCGTACTAGGGTCTCATTGTTCATCTTTAGTTCTTTGAGTAGCTGCTCTAGGTGGTGTGTCTCTTCTGGTCTTTTGATTTGGGTGCTTGGGCTTGGGTTATCCATATCGTCTGGTTTTTTCATATGCTTTATAATTTTCTGTTGTTTTTGGCCTCGTGGCATTTGCTGACCTTGATAGGGTTCTTTTAGGGTTTGTAGACCAGTTGAAGTCCTTATCTCTAATTTATCAGATCTACAGCTTCGTGGAGTACACTTTCTCTAACTAACCAGCAGGTGGCGTCCACGAGCCACCTGTTCTCCACAAGCCAGATCTCCCCTGCTTAGCCTTTTTGGTGAGTGGGGGAGTGAGTCTTGTGGGGCCCAATTGGTGTACCAAGCTTGCGTGTGTAGTTGGTGTTGCCTGCCCTGTATGTGGGGCGTGTTTCTGGGCAGTCGGGGAGGGGGGGTGGCCCTAACAATGAAATCTCCCTGATGATCCTAGAGTTTTAAAGCTGCTGCAATAGTCTAATCCTTCAGTTCAGTCCTGCCACAGTTTGTCTCTGCCACTGACCCACAAGTCTTTGGTATTGGCGTATGGCTCCTGAGATTTGCAAGTGGGCCCCTCTTCCAGGCTGTGCACCCCGGGTCCTCTGTTGAGGGATGACTGTGCTATGTCACAGGTGAGTGCCGTCCCCCCAGGGCAGTTCTGGGCTGCTGGGCTGTGTTGGGAGGCTCCCAGTCTGCTCAAATGATGGCTGAATGGGGCTCTGTTAATTCACACTGCTCCCCCTTCCCAGCTCTGGGACATTCAGCTGAGGTTGCAGGGAAGGCTGATGTCCACGCCCAGTTTTGTGGTGTGTGCCTGTTATTTGAAGCACTTCCGTCACACTGGGTTGTCTGGGGCAGCTCTGGGCTATGGGGCTGGCGATGGGCAGGAGTGTTTCCTGTCCACCAGGATGGTGGCTGTGAGCGGACACCCCCCTTTTCTTGGGAAGTTGTGTTGTTTAGTGAATTTTCTCAGCCACTGGATTATTGCCTTTTGTCTCAGAGCTCTCTTAGTTCTGCTCTTGACTTGACGTGCCCAAATTTCAATTCTTTGAAGCTTTCTGTATTGAGCTTCTTAGAGTAATTGTTTTAGAAAAAGCAAAAAGGATTTAAAAAAAAAAAAAAAAAAACGGCCCTCCTCAGAGATCTAATGGGTTATTGAAATGCTAATAGACAAAGCAACCAGGGCCATTAAGGAAAGGTTCACAGGGCAGAGAGATCAGCCTTGCTTCGGGATTTGCATATGCGCCTCAAGGCCTGATCTCCGCCCTTCCCCTTTCTGTGTTCACCAGAACTCGAAAAATCCTCTGCTTTTATTTTGGAGTTTTTCGTGTTGTTTTTTTTCTATGTCTGTCTCCTCTCTGCTGGGCTGGCTGCTCTCAGAGTCTCTGGTGTCTGGTCTCAGTCTATCTATGGTTGGAGTTTGAATCAGTAGAATGAGTTTCCGATAAGAGCAGCCACTGCAATTCTCCCTTCTCCTTCCCGGAGCTGACAGCCCCTCCTCCCCCGGGACTGAGCCTGGCAGGGAGGGGCGCGGGTCCCCTGGCCGCAAAAACTTACAGATTTCGCTGATCTCAGCAGTTCCACGTTTTCATGAGTGTTGTATGAAGTATGCCCAAAGACAGATTGCTCTGTGGTGTCCAGTCCACGCAGTTCCTGGCTTTTTACCTACTTTCCTGGAGGAGTAACTAAAACATACAGCTCACCAGTCTGCCATCTTGCCCCGCCTCCTAATGCAAAATCTTAACAATAGGGAAAACTGGGTATGAGGGGGGGCTATATGGGAGCTCTGTACTTTCTGCATGATTTTTCTGTATACCTACAATTGCCTTAGTTTAAAAAAAATAAGAAAAGAAGAACAAAGGAAATAAAAAAGTCTTTACAGAGTATGAGCTAATTGAAGTATAGTTTGATTTGTAGAGTGAAAAAAATAAGAAGGCAATATACAAAAATTTTAATAGTGGCTTTCTCTGGTTGGTGGGATTGTGAATGGTCATTTCCAAACTTCCCACAATGGAATATATTGTTTTAATAATCAGAACATACATACATATTGTGCTGGTTTCAATGTATTATGTCCCCCACAGAAAGCCACATTCTTTGATGCAATCTAATGGAGCAGATATTTTAGTGCTGATTAGATTGGAATCCTTTGGGTGTTTCTGTGGAGATGCGCCCCACCCAACTGTGGGTGACTCTGATTGGATAATTTCCATGGAAGTGCTACCCCACCCATTCAGGGTGGGTCTAAATTAAATCACTGGAGCCATATAAATGAGCTGACAAACAGAAGGAACTCAGTGCAGCTGAGAGTGACATTCTGAAGAGGAGCTACAGCCAAGAGGGACACTTTGAAGAATGCACAGAAGCTGAGAGAGTAGCTGCAGATGAGAGACATTTTGAAGACAGCCATTAAAAGCAGACTTTTGCTCCAGAGAAGCTAAGATAGCACAAATGCCCCAAGAGCAACTGAGAGTGACATTTTGGAGAGAAGCTGAAGTCTAAAGAGGAACATCCTGGGAGAAAGCCATTTTGAAACCAGAACTTTGGAGCAGACACCAGCCACATGCCTTCCCAGCTAACAGAGGTTTTCCAGACACCATTGGCCATCCTCCAATGAAGGTACCCAATTGTTGATGCGTTACCTTGGACACTTTATGGCCTTAATACTGTAACTGTGTAACCAAATAAACCCCCTTTCATAAAAAGAAAGTGCCATCTTTCTCACAGATGTTTAAAACATGATTTAACATTTTAGTTCCTATTCCTAGCCTTTGGTAAGGTGCCAGACAACCTAGCGTCATGATGTAAAGTCTCTTCTGATTCTGTGAATGATCCACCCTACAGTATACTGCATCTACTACAATATCATTGAAATAGGCAAGTTTTGCTACCTTGCCAACCTCCAGCACATCCTTGTAGAACTTGTCATTGTAGCTGACTGGAAAGATGACTTGGTTTAATCTCTTCAACTGTTTTATATTGTGTGGTGTCACATCTTCCAGCTCGATCCAGCCTTTCATCTTCCCTGTCTGCTGAGGTCATAGTTACCACTGATATCAATGCTGTTGTTGTCACAGGGACTGCCCTGTGCTCTTCGCTCACTCAGCTTGGCCACTCAACACCACAAGTCAGTCTTCTTGCCTGGAGCAGAGAACTGAGCGGGTGATGGAGGCCACAAGAATGAAGGTCTCGAGACTGGTGAGCTGTATGTTTTAGTTACTCCTCCAGGAAAGTAGGTAAAAAGCCAGGAACTGCGTGGACTGGACACCACAGAGCAATCTGTCTTTGGGCATACTTCATACAACACTCATGAAAACGTGGAACTGCTGAGATCAGCGAAATCTGTAAGTTTTTGCGGCCAGGGGACCCGCGCCCCTCCCTGCCAGGCTCAGTCCCGGGGGAGGAGGGGCTGTCAGCTCCAGGAAGGAGAAGGGAGAATTGCAGTGGCTGCTCTTACCGGAAACTCATTCTACTGATTCAAACTCCAACCATAGATAGACTGAGGCCAGACACCAGAGACTCTGAGAGCAGCCAGCCCAGCAGAGAGGAGACAGGCATAGAAAAAAAAACAACACGAAAAACTCCAAAATAAAAGCAGAGGATTTTTGGAGTTCTGGTGAACACAGAAAGGGGAAGGGCGGAGATCAGGCCTTGAGGCGCATATGCAAATCCCGAAGCAAGGCTGATCTCTCTGCCCTGGGCACTTTTCCTTACTGGCCCTGGTTGCTTTGTCTATTAGCATTTCAATAACCCATTAGATCTCTGAGGAGGGCCGTTTTTTTTTTTTTTTTTTTTAAATCCTTTTTGCTTTTTCTAAAACAATTACTCTAAGAAGCTCAATACAGAAAGCTTCAAAGAATTGAAATTTGGGCACGTCAAGTCAAGAGCAGAACTAAGAGAGCTCTGAGACAAAAGGCAATAATCCAGTGGCTGAGAAAATTCACTAAACAACACAACTTCCCAAGAAAAGGGGGGTGTCCGCTCACAGCCACCATCCTGGTGGACAGGAAACACTCCTGCCCATCGCCAGCCCCATAGCCCAGAGCTGCCCCAGACAACCCAGTGTGACGGAAGTGCTTCAAATAACAGGCACACACCACAAAACTGGGCGTGGACATTAGCCTTCCCTGCAACCTCAGCTGAATGTCCCAGAGCTGGGAAGGGGGAGCAGTGTGAATTAACAGAGCCCCATTCAGCCATCATTTGAGCAGACTGGGAGCCTCCCAACACAGCCCAGCAGCCCAGAACTGCCCTGGGGGGACGGCACTCACCTGCGACATAGCACAGTCATCCCTCAACAGAGGACCCGGGGTGCACAGCCTGGAAGAGGGGCCCACTTGCAAGTCTCAGGAGCCATACGCCAATACCAAAGACTTGTGGGTCAGTGGCAGAGACAAACTGTGGCAGGACTGAACTGAAGGATTAGACTATTGCAGTAGCTTTAAAACTCTAGGATCATCAGGGAGATTTGATTGTTAGGGCCACCCCCCCTACCCGACTGCCCAGAAACACGCCCCACATACAGGGCAGGCAACACCAACTACACACGCAAGCTTGGGACACCAATTGGGCCCCACAAGACTCACTCCCCCACTCACCAAAAAGGCTAAGCAGGGGAGATCTGGCTTGTGGAGAACAGGTGGCTCGTGGACGCCACCTGCTGGTTAGTTAGAGAAAGTGTACTCCACGAAGCTGTAGATCTGATAAATTAGAGATAAGGACTTCAACTGGTCTACAAACCCTAAAAGAACCCTATCAAGGTCAGCAAATGCCACGAGGCCAAAAACAACAGAAAATTATAAAGCATATGAAAAAACCAGACGATATGGATAACCCAAGCCCAAGCACCCAAATCAAAAGACCAGAAGAGACACACCTAGAGCAGCTACTCAAAGAACTAAAGATGAACAATGAGACCCTAGTACGGGATATGAAGGAAATCAAGAAGACCCTAGAAGAGCATAAAGAAGACATTGCAAGACTAAATAAAAAATGGATGATCTTATGGAAATTAAAGAAACTGTTGAGCAAATTAAAAAGATTCTGGACACTCATAGTACAAGACTAGAGGAAGTTGAACAACGAATCAGTGACCTGGAAGATGACAGAATGGAAAATGAAAACATGAAAGAATGGGGAAAAAAATTGAAAAACTCGAAATGGACCTCAGGGATATGATAGATAATATGAAACGTCCGAATATAAGACTCATTGGTGTCCCAGAAGGGGAAGAAAAGGGTAAAGGTCTAGGAAGAGTATTCAAAGAAATTGTTGGGGAAAACTTCCCAAATCTTCTAAACAACATAAATACACAAATCATAAATGCTCAGCGAACTCCAAATAGAATAAATCCAAAAAAAACCCACTCCAAGACATATACTGATCACACTGTCAAACATAGAAGAGAAGGAGCAAGTTCTGAAAGCAGCAAGAGAAAAGCAATTCACCACATACAAAGGAAACAGCATAAGACTAAGTAGTGACTACTCAGCAGCCACCATGGAGGCGAGAAGGCAGTGGCACGATATATTTAAAATTCTGAGTGAGAGGAATTTCCAGCCAAGAATACTTTATCCAGCAAAGCTCTCCTTCAAATTTGAGGGAGAGCTTAAATTTTTCACAGACAAAGAAATGCTGAGAGAATTTGCTAACAAGAGACCTGCCCTACTGGAGATACTAAAGGGAGCCCTACAGACAGACAAAGACAGGACAGAGAGACTTGGAGAAAGGTTCAGTACTAAAGAGATTCGGTATGGGTACAATAAAGGATATTAATAGAGAGAGGGAAAAATATGGCAAACATAATCCAAAGGATAAGATGGCCGATTCAAGAAATGCCTTCACGGTTTTAACGTTGAATGTAAATGGATTAAACTCCCCAATTAAAAGATATAGATTCGCAGAATGGATCAAAAAAAATGAACCATCAATATGTTGCATACAAGAGACTCATCTTAGACACAGGGACACAAAGAAACTGAAAGTGAAAGGATGGAAAAAAATATTTCATGCAAGCTACAGCCAAAAGAAAGCAGGTGTAGCAATATTAATCTCAGATAAAATAGACTTCAAATGCAGGGATGTTTTGAGAGACAAAGAAGGCCACTACATACTAATAAAAGGGGCAATTCAGCAAGAAGAAATAACAATCGTAATGTCTATGCACCCAATCAAGGTGCCACAAAATACATGAGAGAAACATTGGCAAAACTAAAGGAAGCAATTGATGTTTCCACAATAATTGTGGGAGACTTCAACACATCACTCTCTCCTATAGATAGATCAACCAGACAGAAGACCAATAAGGAAATTGAAAACCTAAAGAATCTGATAAATGAATTAGATTTAACAGACATCTACAGGACATTACATCCCAAATCACCAGGATACACATACTTTTCTAGTGCTCACAGAACTTTCTCCAGAATAGATCATATGCTGGGACATAAAACAAGCCTCAATAAATTTAAAAAGATTGAAATTATTCAAAGCACATTCTCTGACCACAATGGAATACAATTAGAAGTCAATAACCATCAGAGACTTAGAAAATTCACAAATACCTGGAGGTTAAACAACACACTCCTAAACAATCAGTGGGTTAAAGAAGAAATAGCAAGAGAAATTGCTAAATATATAGAAACGAATGAAAATGAGAACACAACATACCAAAACCTATGGGATGCAGCAAAAGCAGTGCTAAGGGGGAAATTTATAGCACTAAACGCATATATTAAAAAGGAAGAAAGAGCCAAAATCAAAGAACTAATGGATCAACTGAAGAAGAAGCTAGAAAATGAACAGCAAACCAATCCTAAACCAAGTACAAGAAAAGAAATAACAAGGATTAAAGCAGAAATAAATGACATAGAGAACAAAAAAACAATAGAAAGGATAAATATCACCAAAAGTTGGTTCTTTGAGAAGATCAACAAGATTGACAAGCCCCTAGCTAGACTGACAAAATCAAAAAGAGAGAAGACCCATATAAACAAAATAATGAATGAAAAAGGTGACATAACTGCAGATCCTGAAGAAATTAAAAAAATTATAAGAGGATATTATGAACAACTGTATGGCAACAAACTGGATAATGTAGAAGAAATGGACAATTTCCTGGAAACATATGAACAACCTAGACTGACCAGAGAAGAAATAGAAGACCTCAACCAACCCATCACAAGCAAAGAGATCCAATCAGTCATCAAAAATCTTCCCACAAATAAATGCCCAGGGCCAGATGGCTTCACAGGGGAATTCTACCAAACTTTCCAGAAAGAACTGACACCAATCTTACTCAAACTCTTTCAAAACATTGAAAAAAATGGAACACTACCTAATTCATTTTATGAAGCTAACATCAATCTAATACCAAAACCAGGCAAAGATGCTACAAAAAAGGAAAACTACCGGCCAATCTCCCTAATGAATATAGATGCAAAAATCCTCAACAAAATACTTGCAAATCGAATCCAAAGACACATTAAAAAAATCATACACCATGACCAAGTGGGGTTTATTCCAGGCATGCAAGGATGGTTCAACATAAGAAAAACAATCAATGTATTACAACACATTAAAAACTCGAAAGGGAAAAATCAATTGATCATCTCAATAGATGCTGAAAAAGCATTTGACAAAATCCAACATCCGTTTTTGATAAAAACACTTCAAAAGGTAGGAATTGAAGGAAACTTCCTCAACATGATAAAGAGCATATATGAAAAACCCAAAGCCAGCATAGTACTCAATGGTGAGAGACTGAAAGCCTTCCCTCTAAGATCAGGAACAAGACAAGGATGCCCACTGTCACCACTGTTATTCAACATTGTGCTGGAAGTGCTAGCCAGGGCAATCCGGCAAGACAAAGAAATAAAAGGCATCCAAATTGGAAAAGAAGAAGTAAAACTGTCATTGTTTGCAGATGATATGATCTTATATCTAGAAAACCCTGAGAAATCAATGATACACCTACTAGAGCTAATAAACAAATTTAGCAAAGTAGCGGGATACAAGATTAATGCACATAAGTCAGTAATGTTTCTATATGCTAGAAATGAACAAACTGAAGAGACACTCAAGAAAAAGATACCATTTTCAATAGCAATTAAAAAAATCAAGTACCTAGGAATAAACTTAACCAAAGATGTAAAAGACCTATACAAAGAAAACTACATAACTCTACTAAAAGAAATAGAAGGGGACCTTAAAAGATGGAAAAATATTCCATGTTCATGGATAGGAAGGCTAAATGTCATTAAGATGTCAATTCTACCCAAACTCATCTACAGATTCAATGCAATCCCAATCAAAATTCCAACAACCTACTTTGCAGACTTGGAAAAGCTAGTTATCAAATTTATTTGGAAAGGGAAGATGCCTCGAATTGCTAAAGACACTTTAAAAAAGAAAAACGAAGTGGGAGGACTTACACTCCCTGACTTTGAAGCTTATTATAAAGCCACAGTTGCCAAAACAGCATGGTACTGGCACAAAGATAGACATATAGATCAATGGAATCGAATTGAGAATTCAGAGATAGACCCTCAGATCTATGGCCGACTGATCTTTGATAAGGCCCCCAAAGTCACCGAACTGAGCCATAATGGTCTTTTCAACAAATGGGGCTGGGAGAGTTGGATATCCATATCCAAAAGAATGAAAGAGGACCCCTACCTCACCCCCTACACAAAAATTAACTCAAAATGGACCAAAGATCTCAATATAAAAGAAAGTACCATTAAACTCCTAGAAGATAATGTAGGAAAACATCTTCAAGACCTTGTATTAGGAGGCCACTTCCTAGACTTTACACCCAAAGCACAAGCAACAAAAGAGAAAATAGATAAATGGGAACTCCTCAAGCTTAGAAGTTTCTGCACCTCAAAGGAATTTCTCAAAAAGGTAAAGAGGCAGCCAACTCAATGGGAAAAAATTTTTGGAAACCATGTATCTGACAAAAGACTGATATCTTGCATATACAAAGAAATCCTACAACTCAATGACAATAGTACAGACAGCCCAATTATAAAATGGGCAAAAGATATGAAAAGACAGTTCTCTGAAGAGGAAATACAAATGGCCAAGAAAACACATGAAAAAATGTTCAGCTTCACTAGCTATTAGAGAGATGCAAATTAAGACCACAATGAGATACCATCTAACACCGGTTAGAATGGCTGCCATTAAACAAACAGGAAACTACAAATGCTGGAGGGGATGTGGAGAAATTGGAACTCTTATTCATTGTTGTTGGGACTGTATAATGGTTCAGCCACTCTGGAAGTCAGTCTGGCAGTTCCTTAGAAAACTAGAGATAGAGCTACCATTCGATCCAGCGATTGCACTTCTCGGGATATACCCGGAAGATCGGAAAGCAGTGACACGAACAGATATCTGCACGCCAATGTTCATAGCAGCATTATTCACAATTGCCAAGAGATGGAAAACAACCCAAATGTCCATCAACAGATGAGTGGATAAATAAAATGTGGTATATACACACGATGGAATACTACGCGGCAGTAAGAAGGAACGATCTGGTGAAACATATGACAACATGGATGAACCTTGAAGACATAATGCTGAGCGAAATAAGCCAGGCACAAAAAGAGAAATATTATATGCTACCACTAATGTGAACTTTGAAAAATGTAAAACAAATGGTTTATAATGTAGAATGTAGGGGATCTAGCAGTAGAGAGCAATTAAGGAAGGGGGAACAATAATCCAAGAAGAACAGATAAGCTATTTAACGTTCTGGGGATGCCCAGAAATGACTATGGTCTGTTAATTTCTGATGGATGTAGTAGGAACAAGTTCACTGAAATGTTGCTATAGTATGTAACTTTCTTGGGGTAAAGTAGGAACATGTTGGAAGTTAAGCAGTTATCTTAGGTTAGTTGTCTTTTTCTTACTCCCTTGCTATGGTCTCTTTGAAATGTTCTTTTATTGTATGTTTGTTTTCTTTTTAACTTTTTTTTTCATACAGTTGATTTGAAAAAAGAAGGGAAAGTTAAAAAAAAAAAAAAAGAAAAAAGACAAACAAGGAAAAAAAAAAAAAAAAAAAACGATTGTAGTGCCCCCTTTAGGAGCCTGTGGAGAATGCAGGGGTATTCGCCTACCCCACCTCCATGGTTGCTAACATGACCACAGACATAGGGGACTGGTGGTTTGATGGGTTGAGCCCTCTACCATAAGTTTCACCCTTGGGAAGACGGTTGCTGCAAAGGAGAGGCTAGGCCTCCCTGTGGTTGTGCCTAAGAGCCTCCTCCCGAATGCCTCTTTGTTGCTCAGATGTGGCCCTGTCTCTCTAGCTAAGCCAACTTGAAAGGTGAAATCACTGCCCTCCCCCCTACGTGGGATCAGACACCCAGGGGAGTGAGTCTCCCTGGCAACGTGGAATATGATTCCCGGGGAGGAATGTAGACCTGGCATCGTGGGACGGAGAACATCTTCTTGACCAAAAGGGGGATGTAAAAGGAAATGAAATAAGCTTCAGTGGCAGAGAGATTCCAAAACGAGCCAAGAGGTCACTCTGGTGGGCACTCTTATGCACACTTTAGACAACCCTTTTTAGGTTCTAAAGGATTGGGGTAGCTGGTGGTGGATACCTGAAACTATCAAACTACAACCCAGAACCCATGAATCTTGAAGACAGTTGTATAAAAATGTAGCTTATGAGGGGTGACAATGGGATTGGGAATGCCATAAGGACCAAACTCCACTTTGTCTAGTTTATGGATCGATGTGTAGAAAAGTAGGGGAAGCAAACAAACAGACAAAGGTACCTAGTGTTCTTTTTTACTTCAATTGCTCTTTTTCACTCTAATTATTATTCTTGTTATTTTTGTGTGTGTGCTAATGAAGGTGTCAGGGATTGATTTAGGTGATGAATGTACAACTATGTAATGGTACTGTAAACAATCGAAAGTACAATTTGTTTTGTATGACTGCGTGGTATGTGAATATATCTCAATAAAATGATGATTAAAAAAAAAAAAAAAAAAAAAAAAAGAATGAAGGTCTCCCGCCACCTTGTTGGTGCCACTGCTTCTCCACATGTGCACGTGGAGTGCTTCCCCCTCGTTTTTTAAAGACAGTTTTGTCAGATATAGAATTCTTAGTTGTCAAATTTTCCTTTCAGCACTTTAAGTTTCTCATTCCACTGACTTCTTGCCACCATGGATTCGGATGAGAAATTGGCACTTAATCTATTGAGGCCCCTTGTATGTGACACATTGCTTCTTTCTTTATCTTTCACATTCAGCAGTTTGATTATAACATGGCACAGTATGGGTCTGTTGGGATTATCTGGTTTGGACTTTGTTGAGCATCTTGGATGTGTAAATTCATGTCTTTTGTTAAATTTGGGAAGTTTTCAGCCATCATTTCTTTGAATATTCTCTCTGCCCCTTTCTCTTTTTTGTTTCCTTCTGGGACTCCCACAATGTGTATATAGGTATGCTTGGTGATATCCCACAGGTTCCTCAGACTCTGTTCACTTGTCTTCATTCTTTCCTTTTCTTTTTTTCTCATATTTTTTTAATTGTAGAATATAATATATATACATAAGAGTGACAACTTTCGAAGTGCAATTTAACAAGTAGTTAGCAAATTTCAAAGAATATTATAGGTTACAATCCAGTTTCAGTTATTTCCTTATTATGAAATGTAACATACATACAAAAAGATAATATTTTTTAAAATATGATTTAACAAGTAGATATATAGGAAATTTCCAAAGTTATTATGAGTTATAGTACCATAGTTTCACTTATTTCCTTATTGTGAAATATAACATATATACAAAAGGTGAAGCTTCCAAATTACAATTTAACAAGTAGCTATAGAACAAATTTCAAAGGATGTTATGGGTTACAGTTCCACCATTTCAATTTTTTCCTTCTTTCTATCCTAATACACTAGCAACTAAGAAAGAACAAATTATACAAAGATTCAGTATTCATAATTCTTTATTAAATTCCATCTTGTGTTGCTACCCCTTCCTCTAGTTTAATCACTTCCCTGATCTTCTGGGATGTCTAGGCAATGACCACACTAACCTATTCATGTTGAAAAGGGGTGTCAACTTTACGAGCAAAGGGGACACATCTAGTTGATATTCTTGAGGAGGCTATTGCCTCTGGGTTTGGGGACTCAGCTGGCATAGAAGCACCCTGAAGGATTTAAGTTTAACAGTCATCACCTATCCATTACTATAGCTTTGAATTCACTGTCATTAACATATCTGAATGCATTAGATTATCATTCTCCCTCACTAGCTACTGTCTATCACAAGGTCCCCAATATTCTTATGTTGTAAGACATTGATTTGCATTGCTCAGTCTTTCCTCATCTTGTTTCTCAGACTGGATAATGTCAGTTGTCTTATCTTCAAGTTTACTGATTCTTTTTCTGCCAGCTCCAATCTGCTTTTGAACTTCTCTAGGGAATTATTAATTTCTGTTACTGTGGTTCTCAGCTCTGTTTGGTTCTTTTCATAATTTCCATCTCTCTATTGAAATATTGTTTGTGTTCATTTATTTTCCATCTCTCTATTGATATATTCTTTGTGTCCATTTATTGTTTTCCTGATTTCCTTTAATTCTTTGTCTATGTTTTCCTTCAGGTCTTTGAACATGTTTAGGACCATTTTATTAAAATCTTTGTCTGGAATGTTCCATGTCTGATCCTCCTCATTGGTGGTTTCTAATGCTTAATCTTTTCTTTCTCTGTGCCATCACTTCCTGTTTATTTGTGTATTTCCTAATCTTTTGTTGAAACCAGACTTTTTTTTTTAGCTTTCATAAAGGGGGTTTATTTGGTTACAAAGTGACAGTCTTAAGGCCATTAGGTGTCTGAGGTACGGCATCAACAGTAGGGTACCTTCACTGGAGAAAGGCCTTTGGCATCTGAAAACCTCTGTTAGCTGGAAAGGCACGTGGCTGGCATCTGCTTGCTCCCAGGTTGAGTTTCAAAATGGCATTCTCCAAAATGTCAGTGTGAGCTTCCAATGACCATCTTCAAAACGTCTGTCTCAGCTGCAGCAGCTGGCTCCTTCTGTCTGAGCTTTTGTATAGTGCTCTAGTAAACTAATCAAGACCCATGCTGAATGGGCAGGCCCGCACCTCATGGAAATAATCTAATCAGAGTTATCACCTACGTTGGGTGAGTCACATCTCCATGGAAACAACCTAATCCAAAGGTTCCAACCTAATCAACACTAAAAAGTCTGCCCCACAAGATTTGCATCAAAGAACATGGCTTTTTCTGGGGGACATAATATATACAAACCGGCATAGGTGTGAATAAAGGAGGTAGGGATTATTGGAATCTGTTTTACAGGCTAGCTACCAAACAGGAAACCTAGATATTCTGATATTTTAATGTGTTACCATTGAATTTAGACTCTGAGGTTTCTGTTCCTTAAGCTTGTATAGCTAGTGTTATGACAATGCTTACCTTGAATACTAGGCACTATTAACAAAACAAAAAGTAACGAAAGAATACACCTTTCCCAGACTTTCCAGATTGATCTGTGAGAGTGCTCTCCTTCAGAGTTTACCTATACAGTGAATTTAGAGTATAGCTCGTGGTCAAAGCATAGTGGTTTCAGTGGTCCTTTCTGTGCATGTGTCTTGTCTTGGGCATGCAGTAAGCCCTAGCAACTCCTGCATTTACACACATCTCAATGTTCCCCCTTCCCTAGGAAACCAGTTTCTCACGGTCCTGGGCACTGCATTGTGTATCCCACCGCCAACAATCCCTTGCCCCCAGCAGTCACTTGACTGCTCTCCCACAGTGTTCTGTAGGAGAGCTCTGTGAGCTGTATTGTACATGCAGTGCAAGTTTTGGGATGGTGAGTCCCTCAGGCCACCAGCATACTGATGGGGCCAGATGTACATGCTCCCAGTATGTGTGTGAGGGTTACTCTGCTCCCTCTAAAACTGAGACCAGGGACCCAGGACCCACACTGGGAATATGGCCTGACTCTGTGCCAAGTCACTTGAAGGAATGGAGAAGGGACCAGCCAGGGCTGGTTCCGTTTTAAGTGTCCCGATTTCCTGATTCAGCACTTGCCCTGTTACTGCAATCTCATCAGCTTTGTTTTTGTCTCTTTTGCCTTTTTTGGCATCTGCTTAAAATTTCATAAAAATCTGGTGTAGAAGAATAAAAATGGAGGAAGGTGCCCAGTAATTCACAAGGTAAAAGTAAAATTGAAGACAACTCTTCATTGTTTCAGATGTCAATTACCAAAGTATGGAGAATGGGTCATGACCAAAGTGACTTTAAAGGTTTCATACACGGAGTTAATATAATCTCTTGGGTTTTGCTGAGGTATGTAGAGTGGGATTCCTGACCAGAATACTGTAATAGATGTAGCTACTTTATATAAAACACTCATCTGCTATGGTTAAAGTATTGGAAGATGCTGTACCCCACAGTTTTAAATACACAGACCTAACGGGCAATTCCTGATGAAAAGCAAGCGGGTTCTGGCTTCCAAGAAAGATCATTGAGTAAGGAGCTCCAGGACTCAGTCCCACCACCAAAAATATTATTGAACAGGCAAGAATTGTCTGAAACAACTATTTTGAAACTCTCAAGGTCAGAATAACACTGTACAGCATCCAGGGAAGAACAAGAGGAAGAGAATTATAAGCTACTGTAAAGGACAGTAAGTTGCTCACTCTATGTGGTGGCTACCAGTGCCCATCCCCACTGGCTGCCTTGGGGTCCAGTCCCTGGCTAGCTCACTGGTAATAGAAAGTACCAAAGAATCACCAATCATGGCTTTTGACTAGTGGATTTGAATCGCTGGGGGCTCAATTGTGAGGGCAGCTATGTTTCAACCTGCCCAGGACAAAGGTAGCAGCAGCCATTGTTTCAACTCTCCCTAGACAACGGCAGAGGCAGTGGAGATTTAAAGATGCAGAATTTCTTCAGGACTGCAGAGGATAGTTAGCCAAAGGACTGCATTTGCTGAACAGGCCAGGACAGGTAAGCTTTGGGGAGTCATCAGAGAAGCTTTTTACACCCTACCTGATCCCCTCCCCAGTGACTTTGGACCCAGTCTGTGCCCCATTCATGGGTCCCTGGCCCTGTTTTGACTGGGAAAGACTGATTTTGGGAAATCTTCCCATTGTGCTATGCTCCCAGAATTTGTCCTCCAGGCAAAAGCAGCTTGAGACAACAAAAGGAGTATAAAAATGTATGGAGGAGGACGGTCTTGGAAAAAGGTCTGCCAACTTCAAACACCCGGGAGAGGGAGGTCTGTCTCCTGGGAAACAGTAGGAACAACCAAACTGCTGTTATCAGGGGAGTTCCAAAACTAAGAAACAAAAGTTCAGTACAAGACAGAGGCCCAGAAAGACACAGGGAAAACCCTGCATACTGCATTCACCTTGGGCAGACCTTCCCAATAGGAGGGCTGAATCTCAGGAAAAGCTCTTGTCTTATCACCAGTTGGGAGCTAACATTTTACAATATTAAAATGGACAGTGTTCAAGAGTATAAGACAAAGAAACAGGAAATGATGGTCCATCCAAAGGAAGAGAATAAAAATACAAGAAACACCAGTGAAGAATACGAGAATGTGCATATGCCAAAAAGCCCTTAAAAAGGATCTTCAAAATGCTCAAGAAGATGAAGGAAAGTATAGAGAAAGAACTAAAGGATATCATGAAAAAAAAAATGCATGACCACTAAGAGAGTTTAAGTAAAGAGACAGAAATTTTAAAAAGGAACCAAACAGAGCTACAGGAGTTGAAGACCACAATAGCTGAAATGAAAAATTACCAGGAGTGTTTTAAGAGAGATTGAAGCTGGGAGAAGAAAGGATCAGTGAACTCAAAGACCAGACACTTGAAATGAGTTGGGCTGAGAAGCAGAACAAAAAAAGAAATATTACAAGTGACAATAGCCTAAGACAGCTATGGGACACCATCTAGCACACCAATATACACATTATGGGAGTCCCAGAAGGAGAAAAGAGAAAGAAAGGGCCAGAAGGAATATTGAAAGAAATAATGACAGAGAACTTCTCATATTAAGCAAAAGACATGAACATGCACATCCAAAATGCTCAGAGAACACTTAACGAATAAAGATGAAGAAAAATAATCCCATCATATACTAATTATAGCAAAGGATTAGGAGATAGTTCTTAAAGCTGCAAGAGAAAAACAACATCTTATATACAATGGAGTCCCTATTAGATTGAGTGCTGATTTCTCATCAGAAACCATGGAAGCAAGAAGGCAGTGGGCTGAAATACTTAAACTGCTGAAACAAAATCACTGCCAGCCAAGAATTTTATATCTAACAAGAATCTTTCAAAAATGAGGGAGAGATTAAGACATTCCTAGATAAACAAAAGCAAAGGGAATTCATCACCACCAGACCTGCCCTACAAGCAATGCTAAATGGAATTCTTCAGACTGAAAGGAAAGGACACTAGACAGTGGGTCAAAACAGCAGGAGCAAATAAAGACCGACAGTAAAGGTAACCATTTGGGTAATTATAGATACCAGTATTTTTATAGTGTATTGTTTGATATATAATTCCACTTCATACTTCTGATAGGTGCTAAAATGCAAATACATAAAAAGTAATAATAAATCTATGTTTTTGAACATATGATGTACAAAGATAGAAGCAGCAACAAATACTGAAAATGGGAAAACAGAGAGGTATAGGAAAAGTATATGTGCATGCTATTGAAGTCAAGTCAATATCAAACCAAATATGATTGTTATATATTTAGGATGTTAAGATTTAACTCCATGGTAACCACAAAGAAAACAGATGGAAAATATATCCAGATAGAAATGAGAAGGCACTAAATATGATACAATAATGAAAGCAAATAAATATAAAAGTAGGCTTTAACATAAGTTTGAGACAAAAAAAGTTATAAAACTTAAAAGAGTAAATAGCAAAATGTCAGAAAAAAGTCCTGTCTTATCAGTAGTGACTTTAACTATTTTATAGTTTAAATTCTCTGGTCAAAAGGCAGAAATTGGCAGAGTGAATAAACTGTCTGTGACAGACTCACCTTAACTTCAAATATACAAATAGGTTGAAAGTGAAATGATGGAAAAATATATCATGCAAGTAGTAACCACAAGAGAGTTGGGGTGGCTATATTAACATCAGATGAAATAGTCTTTAAGTAAAAAAAAAAGTTATGAGGGGCAAAAATGATCATTATATACTGATAAAGAGAACACTACAGCAGGAAGATGTAACAAGTGTAAATATATATGCACCTAACAGCAAAGCCCAAAATACATGAAGCAAATATTCACAGATTTGAAAGGAGAAATTGTCAGTTCTACATTAATAGTAGGAGACTTTAACACACCACTCCTGATAATGGATAGAGCATCTAATCAGAAGATCAGTAAGGAAGTACAGGACTTGAATGATACACTAAACCAACTGGAGCTAATATATATGTATGCACACACTGAACCCAACACAAACAATACACATTCTTCTCTAGTGCACAAGGATCATTCTCCAGGAAAGACCATATGCTAGGTCAAAAGCAAGTCTCAATAAATAAAAAATATTGAAATCATACAGTGTATATTCTCTGAGCACAGTGGAATGAAGCTAGAAATCAGTAACAGAGGGAGAAATAGAAGATTCACAAATATGTGGAAGTTAAACAAGAACTAGAGAAAGAAGAGCCAATTAAAGCCAAAGCAAGCAGAAGGAAGGAAATGGCAAAGAGTAGGGCAGAGATAAATGAAATAAAAAACAAATTAACAAACAAAAAATCAGTAGCAAGAATCAACAAAAGCAAAAGTTGGTTCTTTGCAAAGATCAATAAAATTGACAAACCTTTAGCTAGACTGACAAAGAAAAAAAGAGAGAGGATACAGATGACTAAAATCTAAAATGTAAAGGGGGGACATTACTACTGACCCTGCTGAAATGAAAAGGGCTGTAAGAGGATACTATAATCATCTATAAGCCAATAAATTAGATAACCTAGATGAAATGGACAAACTCTTAGGAACACACAAACTACATACATTGACTCAATAAGAAATAGAAGATCTCAGTGAACCAATTACTACTAGTAAGGAGATGGAATCAGTAATCAAATAGCTCCCAAAAAAAAAGCCCAGGAGCAGAGGGCCTAACAAGGTAATTCTAAAAAACATTCCACGAAGACTTACCTACAATTGTGCTCAGCTCTTCCAAAAACATGAAGAGGAGGGAACTCTCCCTAACACATTCTGTGAGGCCAACATCACTCTCACACCAAAGCCAGATAAAGGTACCATAAGAAAAGAGTTATAGTCCAATATCTCATATGGAATATAAGTGCAAATATCCTCAACAATTTGCTAGCAAACCTAATCCAATAGCATATTAAAAGAATTATACCCTCAAATCAAGTGGGACTTATCCCTGTTATCCGAGGTTGACTCACAATATAAGAAAATCAATTAATATAATATACCACATTAACCAAATGAAGGTAAGAAAACCACATGATCATCTCAATTGCTGCATAAAAGGAATTTGAAAAAACACAGCAGCCTTTTTTGTCAGAAGCAAGTAGAACACTAGGAATAAAAGGAAATGTCCTCAACATGATATGGGTCATAAATGAAAAGCCCACAACTAACATCCTTCTTAATGATGAAAGACTGAAAACTTTCCCTCTAAGATCAGGAAGAAAAAAAAGGATGCCGATTGTCACCACTGTTATTCAACATTGCACTGAAAGTTCTTGCCAGAGCAATTAGGCAAGGAAAAAGAATAAAAGGCATCAAATTGGAAAGGAAGAAGGATAGCATTCCCTGTTTGCAGATGATATGATCCAATATACAGAAAATCTGGAGAAAACCACAATAAAGCTTGTAGAGCCTATAAATGAACTCAGCAAAGTGGCAGGAGACAAGATCAACACCCCAAAAAATCAGTAGTGTTGCTATACAAGCAGTGAACAATCAGAAGAAAAAAAATATTCCATTCATGATAGCAGCTGAAGGAATAAAATGTCTAGGAATAAATCTAAACAAGGATATAAAAGACCTCTACACAGAAAACTGCAAAAAATTGCTAAAAGAAATCAAGGAAGATCCAAATAAATGGGAGGACACACAGTGTTCATGGATTAGAAGAGTAAATATAGTTAAGATGTCAATTGTACCCAAATTGATTTATAGATTCAATGCAATACCAATTAAAATCCCAACAACTTACTTTGCTTAAATAGAAAAACCAATAACCAAACTTACTTGGAAGGGCAGGATGCCCTGAATAGCTAAAAATATCTTCAGAACGAGGAATGAAGTGGGAGGTCTCAAACTAGCAGACTTCAAAGCATGTTACAAAGCTACAGTGGTCAAAACAGCGTGGTTCTGGCATAAAGATAGATATATTGACCAATGGAATCAAATTGAGTGTTCAGAAATAGACTCTAAGCTTCAGACAATTGCTTTTTGATAAGGCTGTCAAGTTGACTCAACTGGGACAGAGAAGGCTATTCAATAAATGGTTCTTAGAGGACTGGATATTCATATACAGAAGAGTGAAAGAGGACCCCTTACTCACATCTTATGCAAAAATTAACTCATAATGGATCAAAGACCTAAACATTAGAGCTAAGACCATAAAACTTTTAGAAGAAAATGTCGGGAAATATCTTAAAGATCTTGTGATAGGAAGTGATTTCCTAGTCCTTACACTCAAGGCATGAGCAATGAAAGAAAAAATAGATAATTGGGACTTCATCAAAATTGAATACTTTTGCACATCAGTGGACTCTATCAGGAAAGTTAAAAGGCTGCCTATGCAATGGGAGATAATATTTGGAAACCACGTATCAGATAAGGGTTTAATATCTAGAATATATAATAAGATCCTACAACTCAACAACCAAAAGACAAATGACACAATTAAAAAGTGGGCAAAAGACACAGACAGACACTTTTCCAAAGAGGAAATACAAATGGCTAAATAACATGAAAAGATGCTTAACTTCATTAGCTGTTAGGGAAATGCAAATCAGAATCACAATGAGGTATCATTTCACACCTGCTAGAATGACCATTATCAAAAAAAACAGGAAACTGTAAGTGTTGGAGAGGATGTGGAGATGAGGTACACTTATTCACTGTTGGTGGGAATGTAGAATGGTACAACCGTTCTTGAAGGCAGTTTGATGGTTCCTCAGGATGCTAAGTATAGAATTGCTGCATGATCCAGCAATCCCATTACTAGATGTATACTCGGAGGAACTGAAGGCTAGGACATGAAGGAAAATTTGTACACCAATGTTTATAACAGTATTATTCACAGTTGCCAAGAGATGGAAACAGCCCAAATGTCCTTCAATGGATGAGTGGATAAACAAACTGTGGTGTATACATATGAATGAATAATATGCAGTTTTTAGACAGAATAAAGTCATGATGCTTGCAACAATATGGATGAATCTTGAGGACATTATGTTGAGTGAAATTAGCCAGAAACAAAGAAACAAATACAGTATGGTCTCACTGATATGAACTAGCTATAATGAGCAAACCCTGAGAATTAAGTTAAGAACACAGGTTATCAAGAGGTAGAAAGAGGATAGAGATTTGGCATTTGATGCTGAAGGAGTACAGAACATTCAACATAATCGATTGTAAAGATCCAGGAATGGAGAGCACAATAATATCTGATGGTAGCACAATATTGTAAGTATAATGAACAAAGCTCTATGTGAGTATGGTTAAACAAGGAAGGCTAGGGCATGTATGACACCAGAAGGAAAGATACAGGATAAAAACTTGGACTGCATAACTTAACAAAACCTAGAGTGGACAATGATGGTGATTAAATGTAGAAATATAAGAAAGTTTTTACATGCAGGAGAACAAGTGAATATCAACATTGCATGGTGTTGAAAATAGGACAGTATATGGGAAAAATGCAATCAATGCAAGGTAGGGTCTGTATGTGACAATAACATTGTAATATGCTTCCATTAATTGTAATAAAAGCAATATGCCAAAGCTAAATGTCAATAGAGGGGGATATAAGGGAAGGGTATGAATTTCTTGTTGTTGTTGTTGTTTCTGCTTTTTATTTTTTTATTCTTTATTCTTTTAGTTTTTCCTCATATTCTTTCTTTTTGGAAGAAATGGAAAGGTTTTCATATACATTGTTGTGGTGAGTGCATAACTATGTGATTATACCAGGAGCTATTGATTGTTCACTTAGGATGGATTGTATGGTGTGTGAATAAAACTGCTTAAAAAATAAATGGAAAGATACAAGTGCTGGAGAAATTGTGGAGAGAGATATATATACCTATTCACTATTGGTTGGGAAGTAGAACAGTGCATCCCATCTGGAGGGCAGTGTGGTGGTTCCACAGGAGGCTAAGAATAGGGTTTCCATATGATCCTGCAACTGCAGTATTTGATATATACCTGTAAGAATTGAAAGCAGGGACATGAATATTCAATTGCACACTGATGTTTATGGTGGCAGTATTTGTGATGTGCAATGGATGCAGGTAGCCTAAGGGTACACTGACGATGAACAGAAGAGCAAACTGTGTTATATACATACAATGGAATATTGAGCGGCTGCAAGAAGGAATGAAGTCGGGAGGCATGCAACTAAGTGAATGAATCTTTAGGACATTATGGTGAGTGAAGTAACCCAGAAGCAAAAGGACAAATACTGTAAGGCCTTGCTGATATAAACTAACTATAATGAGCAAATGCTAAGAATTGAATTCGAGAGTATAGGTTATCTGTGGGCAGAGATTGGACAATCAATGCAGGAGTAAAGAATATTCAAATAAGGCTTATTGTAAAGGTTCCTAAATTGTTAGATCTTACAGCAGTCACATCTATTCCTGAGTTCTATCTACTATTTAAAAGATGTATTTGGTACAAAATTTTATGTTGCTAAAGCACAAATGCAAATTTAACCTGTATGGTCAATTTATTTCAGCAACATAATAACATGGAACCTACAGTATGGAATGAGATCTTGTTATTCTGCTCAGGTTAATGTAATACCCTGATACATCCTAGAGTATTTTGGACAGGAAAAAAAAAAACATTTGCAAAGTCCCCTTGAGGGACTGGGGAACATGTGGAAATATTAAACTTCCCCAGCTGGGGAATTCCTGATATTCTCACAAGCATTAGGGACTCCCAATTTAATAAGTCACACCTTTGATCTTGAGGTTTGCCCTTATGAAACTTATTCCTGCAAAGGAGAGGCTAAACCTACTTACAATTATGCCTAAGAGTCACCCCCAGAGAACCTCTTTTGTTACTCGGATGTGGCCTCTCTCTTTAAGCTAACTCAGCAGGCAAACTCACTGCCCTCCTCACTATGTGGGATATGACTCCCAGGGGGTTAAATCTCCCTGACAACAAGGGACATGACTTCGAGATGAGCTGGACCTGGCATCATGGGATTGAGAAAGTATTCTTGGACCAAACAGGGGAAGAGAAAGGAAACAAAATAAAGTTTCAGTGGCTGAGAGATTTCAAATAGAGTTGAGAGATCATTCTGGAGGTTATTCTTATGCATCATATAGATATCCCTTTTTAGTTTTTAGTGTATTAGAATAGCTAGAACGAAACACCCGAAACTGTTGAACTGTAATCCAGTAGCCTTGATCCTTGATGACAATAGTATAACTATCTAGGTTTTACAGTGTGACTGTGTAATTGTGAAAACCTTGCAACTCACACTCCCTTTATCCAATGTATGGACAGATGGGTAAGAAAATAAAGACTGAAAAATATGCAAATAATAGGGAGTATTAGGGTATAGGATGTTTTGGGTATTCTTTTTTATTTTAATTTTATTTTTTCCTTTATTTTAGAGTAATGAAAATGTTCTAAAATTGATTGAGGCAATGAATGCACAATTATATGATGATTCTGTGAGTCATTGATTGTATAGTTTTAATGAATTATATGGTGTTTGAATATATCTCAATAAAATTTCATTAAAAACAGCATGCACTTATTAAATTGTACTTTGAAAGTTATCACCTTTCTGTATATATCTTATATTTCACAACAAGGAAATAACTGAAATTGTGGAACTGTAACCCATAACATTTTTTGAAAATTCATATATAACTGCTTGTTAAATTGTAGTTTGAAAGTTATCACCTTTCTGTATATATGTTATTTCTCACAAGAAGGAAATAACGAAAATTGTGGAACTGTAACCCATAATGTTCTTTGAAATTTGCTCTCTGTCTAGTTAAAATGTACTTTGAAAGTTATCACTGTTATGTATGTATATTAATTTCTCAATAAAAATGTATTTAAAAAAAAAAACAGCATGTGGCTTAAAGACAGACCTGTAGATAAATAGAATAGAATTGAGAGTTCTGAACTCAACCCTCACATTTATGGCCAACTGATTTTTTAGAAGGTGGCAAAGACCACTCAATTGGGAAAGAATAGTCTCTTCTGCATTTTTTATGGGAAAACTAGATCTTCAAAAACAAAATGTAGGAAGCACCTCAGGACCTTGTGTTAGGCAATCATATATTAGACTTTACACACAAAGTACAAGCAACAAATGAAAAAATAGAAAACTGAGACCTTATAAAAATTAAAAACTTTTTCCCTTCAAAGGAATTTTATCATAAAAGTAAAACAACAACCTATACAATGGGAGAAAATATTTTGAAACCACTTACCTGATAAAGGATTAACATCCAGGATATATAAAGAAATCCTTCAACTTAACAACACAAAGAGGAGCAACCCTATTAAAAATGGGCCAAGGCTGCCACTCCTGCCTGTCTCTCTGGTTACATTCATCTGTGGGCTGGGCCGCCACCTCCAACTGGGCTACTGCTATGGAAGTCCCAGCCCTCTTCCACTGGCCCAGTTGCAAGTACCCATCATCATTGTCAACCGTGTGGAGGAGAAGTAACAAGCTTCATAAGGGCAAGCCCCAAGATCGAGGGCTCGGCCTACTAAATTGGTAGTCCCCATGCTTGTGAGAATATAAGGAATTCTCCAGGTTTACACCATTGCAAACGAATGTAATGGTGTAAAGATTCCAGTTGATGCCAGTAAACCTAATCCAAATGATGTGGAGTTTGATAATCTGTATTTAGATATGAATGGAATCATCCATCCCTGTGCTCATCCTGAAGACAAACCAGCACCAAAAAATGAGGATGAAATGACGGTTGCAATTTTTGAGTACATCGACAGGCTTTTCAATATTGTAAGGCCAAGACGACTTCTGTATATGGCAATAGATGGAGCAGTACCACGTGCTAAAATGAACCAGCAGCACTCGAGGAGGTTCAGAGCATCAAAAGAAGGAATGGAAGCAGCAGTTGAAAAGGAGTGAGTCAAGGAAGAAATATTGGCAAAAGGTGGCTTTCTTCCTCCAGAAGAAATAAAATAAAGATTTGATAGCAACTGTATCACACTTGGAACTGAGTTCATGGACAATTTTGCTAAATGCCTTCGCTATTACATAGCTGATCATTTAAATAATGATCCTGGGTTATTTTATTTGATGCTGGTGCTCCTGGTGAAGGAGAGCATAAAATCATGGATTATATCAGAAGACAAAGAGCCCAGCCTAACCATTACTCAAATATTCATCATTGTTTATGTGGAACAGATGCTGATCTCATTCTGCTTGACCTTGCTACACACGAAGCCAACTTTACCAGTATTAGAGAAGAATTCAAACCAAACAAATCCAAACCATGTAGCCTTTGTAATCAGTTTGGAAACAAGGTCAAGGACTGTAAAGGTTAGCCAAGAGAAAAGAAAGGAAAGCATGATGAACTTGCCGATAGTCTTCCTTGTGCTGAAGGAGAATTTATCTTCCTTCGGCTCAATGTTCTTCGTGAGTATCTGGAAAGAGAACTTAACCATGGCCAGCCTGCCATTCACATTTGATGTTGAGAGGAGCATCAATGACTGGGTCTTCATGTGCTTTTTTGTGGGTAATGACTTCCTTCCTCACACTTGCCATCTTTATAGATTAGGGAAGGTGCAATTGACTGGTTAACATATACAAACATGTGGTACACAAAACTGGGAATAGCTTACAGAAAGTAGTTATGTCAATCTGCAAAGTGTAAGATGATCATATTAGCATTTGGTGAAATTGAGGATAGCATTTTTAAAAAGAGAAAGGGTGATGAGGACAGTTGTAGAAGATTACAGAAAAAAAAAGAAAAAGAATGAAGAGAGATCAACCAGCTTTCACTCCTGGTGGAATAGTAACCCCTCAAGCCTTGGGTTCAAGAAATTCGCCAGGTTCTCAAGTAGCCAGTAATCCAAGACAGGCAGCCTATGAAATGAGAATGCAGACTAACTGTCGTCCTTCAGTATCTTCTAATACGAGTTTCACTTCTGATGGCTACCCGTCTCCAGTAGGAGGAATTAAGCAAAAAGCAGAAGACAATGACAGTGAACCTGAGCCAGAAGGATAGCATCAGATTATGGGAAGCTGGCTGGAAACAGCGATACTACAAAAACAACTTTGATGTTCATGCAGCTGATGAGAAATTCCGTCATAAAGTTGTGCAATCTTATGTTGAAGGGCTCTGTTGGGTTCTTCACTATTATTATCAGGGCTGTGCTTCCTGGAAGTGATATTATCCATTCTGTTACACACCATTTGCTTCAGACTTTGAAGGTATTGCAGATATGCCTTTAGATTTTGAGAAGGGCACTGTATTAGTTAGGGTTCTCCTTGGAAACAGAATCAATGAGAGATGTCTCTTCTTATCAAATTGTAAAAGTGACTCACGCAACTGTGGGAGCACATGAGTCCAAATTCTGCAGAGCCGTCAACAAGTTGTCAACTCCAAGGAAGACGTCCGACGAAATCCTCGGGAAACGAACCGACAACTTTGACGAACTCCTCAGGAAACGAACCGGCAACTTTGAAGAACTCCTCAGGAAACGAACCGGCAACTTTGAAGAACTCCTCAGGAAACGAACCGACAACTTTGACGAACTCCTCAGGAAACGAACTGGCAACTTCAACTAGCTCCCCAGGAAAAGCTTCACTGATCAGCTGAAGAAGAAGTGAAGGTTCTCTAACCGTCCAGCTTATAAGCCTCCAACTGATCACCCGGACCAAATCCAGCCAATTGCATTCTCTCACTGTGGAAGCACACCCCTTGATGAGTCATCAGTCAGCTGCAGTCAATTGACTGATGATCCGACAAACCAACCAGCCTCAAATAGCCTCACAGGAATCGTCAGGCCAGTGCGCGCTTGACCAGACAGCTAGGCCACCTAGCCAAGTTGACACATGAACCCAACCATCACAGTCCACCCCTTGTCAACTTGGCAGTCGTACACATCACCTAAAACCATATCTTCAAAATGAACGTTACAGCTTATGCCATATGATAAGGGGATAAGACAGAGAAGAAAGCAAAAATATTTTCTTCACAGACAAATACAAACATAATCATCACAAAACGAGGAGGAAATATTCATATCATCATAGTCCTCGTTTCTGTAACTGGTCATGTGGCCGTAGTTCATATTTATCACGACCTTCTTCCACTACCCATTCCATGTTCCCTTTACCCTCAGCAAGCACTTCAGCTGGCCGTGGTTCTTTGGCTGGTGGGGTGACCCAAACCTTCATTCCTGAAGTTTCTTGGCCATTGGTAGTCCTGCCTGGATTGGGTTGTTGCAGTTTTCCATTGACTTGAATCACGGGGCATGGTAGTACTAAGAGACGCCCCAGGGGATCTCCTGTATGCCAGGAAAACTCTTCTTTACTTCCATTGTGCAGTTGCAGTGCTATTTCCCCTTGATAGTCAGGATCAATCACCCCAGCCAGTACAGTAATCCCCTTACTTGCCTGTTGATTCAGAAGCATAAGAAGCCCAAAGTGGCCAGGTGGCAGCCTTAACTTCCAGTTCAATGGGATTATTGTTGTGTTTCCTGGTGGAAGCACTCCTCCTTTTGGAACCAAGACTTGTAGACCAGCAGAGCTTAAACTTGCAGGGACAGGAAGCAAAAATTTCCCTAGTGGATCACTAGGAGTGATAGTGAATGGTGCTACTCCTGTTTCCACCCCTTGATTCCTGGACCCATGAATCCTGGCTATGGGAGAAACAGCACCATAGAGTGGACGCTGATTCAGAGCATACACAGCCTCCTGGAGAACACTGCCCCAGCCCTGCAAGGTATTGCCACCTAGTTGGCACCGTAATTGAGTCTTCAATAGGCCATTCCACCGTTCTATCAACCCAGCTGCTTCTGGATGATGGGGAACATGGTAAGACCACAGAATTCCATGAGCATGTGCCCATCCCCTCACTTCATTTGCTGTGAAGTGGGTTCCTTGGTCCGAAGCAATGCTGTGTGGAATACCATGACGGTGGATGAGGCATTCTGTAAGTCCACGTATTGTAGTTTTGGCAGAAGCATGTCATGCAGGGAAGGACATGGACATACCCATATCCAGAGTATGTGTCTATTCCAGTAAGAACAAATCACTGCCGTTTCCATGATGGAAGTGGTCCGATGTAATCAACCTGCCACCAGGTAGCAGGCTGATCACCCCGAGGAATGGTGCCATATCGGGGACTGAGTGTGGGTCTCTGCTGCCGGCAAATTGGACACTCAGCAGTGGCTGTGGCCAGGTCAGCCTTGGTGAGTGGAAGTCCATGTTGCTGAGCCCATGCATAACCTCCATCCCTACCACCAAGACCACTTTGTTCATGAGCCCATTGGGCAATGACAGGAGTTGCTGGGGAAAGAGGCTGATTGGTATCCACCAAACGGGTCATTTTATCCACTTGATTATTAAAACCTTCTTCTGCTGAAGTCACCCTCTGGTGAGCATTCACATGGGACACAAATATCTTCATGTTGTTTGCCCACTCAGAAAGGTCTATCCACATACCCCTTCCCCAGACTTCTTTGTCACCAATCTTCCAATCATGTTCCTTCCAAGTCCCTGACCATCCAGCCAAACCATTAGCAACAGCCCAGGAATCAGTATACAGACGCACCTCTGGCCAGTTCTCCTTCCAAGCAAAGTGAACAACCAGGTGCACTGCTCGAAGTTCTGCCCACTGGGAGGATTTCCCCTCACCACTGTCCTTCAGGGATATCCCAGAAAGGGGCTGCAGTGCTGCAGCTGTCCACTTTCGGGTGGTACCTGCATATCGTGCAGAACCATCTGTAAACCAGGCCCGAGTCTTCTCTTCCTCAGTCAACTGACTGTAAGGAACTCCCCAAGATGCCATAGCTGTGGGCTGGGCAAGAGAAGGTAAGGTGGAAGGAGTGGGGGCCATGGGCATTTGGGCCACTTCCTCATGTAACTTACTTGTACCTTCAGGACCTGCTCGAGCTCTATCTCATATATACCATTTCCATTTTATGATGGAGTGCTGCTGTGCACGCCCAACTTTATGACTTGGTGGGTCAGACAACACCCAGCTCATGATAGGTAACTTGGGTCTCATGGTAACTTGGTGGCCCATGGTTAAGCGTTCTGTCTCTACTAAGGCCCAGTAGCAGGCCAACAGTTGTTTCTCAAATGGAGAGTAGTTATCTGCAGAAGATGGTAAAGCTTTACTCCAAAATCCTAAGGGCCTGTGTTGTGATTCTCCTATAGGAGCCTGCCAAAGCCTCCAAACAGCATCTCTATTTGCCACTGACACTTCCAGCACCATTGGGTCAGCTGGATCATATGGTCCAAGCAGCAGAGCAGCTTGCACAGCAGCCTGGACCTGTTGCAGAGCCTCATCTTGCTCTGGTCCCCACTCAAAACTAGAAGCTTTTCTAGTCACTCGGTAAATGGGCCGGAGTAGCACACCTAAATGAGGAATATGTTGTCTCCAAAACCCAAAGAGGCCAACTAAACGTTGTGCTTCTTTTTTGGTTGTAGGAGGGGCCAGATGCAGCAGCTTATCCTTCACCTTAGAAGGAATATCTCGACAGGCCCCACACCACTGAACACCTAGAAATTTTACTGAGGTGGAAGGGCCTTGTATTTTTGTTGGATTTATCTCCCATCCTCTGCCACGCAAATACCTTACCAACAAATCTAGAGTAGTTAATACTTCTTGCTCACTAGGTCCAATCAACATGATATCATCAATATAATGGACCAGTGTGATGTCTTGTGGGAGGGAGAAATGATCAAGATCCCTGCGGACAATATTATGACTTAGGGCTGGAGAGTTGATATAACCCTGAGGTAGCACGGTGAATGTAAACTGCTGGCCCTGCCAGCTAAATGCAAACTGTTTCTGGTGGTCCTTGCTGACAGCAATTGAGAAAAAAGCATTTGCCAGATCAATAGCTGCATACCAGGTACCAGGGGATGTGTTGATTTGCTCAAGCAATGATACCACATCTGGGACAGCAGCTGCAATTGGAGTCACCACCTGGTTAAGCTTACGATAATCCACAGTCATCCTCCAAGACCCATCTGTTTTCTGCACAGGCCAAATAGGAGAGTTGAATGGTGATGTGGTGGGAATCACCACCCCTGCATCCTTCAAGTCCTTAAGAGTGGCATTAATCTCTGCAATCCCTCCAGGAATCCGGTATTGCTTCTGGTTCACTACTTTGCTAGGCAGAGGCAGCTCTAGTGGCTTCCACTTGGCCTTTCCCACCATAATAGCCCTCACTCCAGGAGTCAGGGAACCAATGTGAGGATTCTGCCAGTTGCTGAGTATGTCTATTCCAATTATGCACTCCGGCACTGGGGAAATAACCACAGAATGGGTCCAGGGACCCACTGGACCCACTGTGAGACAGACCTGGGCTAAAACTCCATCAATCATCTGACCTCCATAAGCCCCAACTCTGACTGGTGGACCAGAGTGACGTTGTGGGTCTCCAGGAATTAATGTCACTTCTGACCCAGTGTCTAATAATCCACGAAATATCTGATCATTTCCTTTTCCCCAATGCACAGTCACCCTGGTAAAAGGCCATAGGTCCCCCTGGGGAAGGCTGGGAGGAAGATTAACAGTGTAAATTTTTGGCAGTGTGACAGGGTCCTTCTCCAAGGGTACCCGGCCTTCCCTTCATTCAAGAGGCTCTGGATCTGTAAACTGTCTCAAGTCTGGGAATTGATTAAAGGGCCATGACTCTCTGTTTTTGTAATTCAAGGGAGATTTTTGTTCACGCGGCCTAGAATTCTTCTGCTTATATAGTTCAAACAAGAATTTAGTCGATTGCCCATCTATTTTACTACTTGGTACTCCATGATCCACTAGCCAACGCCATAAGTCTCTGCGAGTCATATTATTTTGATTGCTGCTTTGAGCCTGTTTTCCATTATGGTAGCCCTGTCCACCTTGTCTGTGGTGATTAACTGCAGCCACTTGGCTTCTGCTGACTCGGGACCCGATTATCCCCATTGTGTTTAAGGATTCCAGTTCAGTGACAGCAGTTCCTACAGTAATATCTGACCTACAGAGAAGGGCGACTACAGAGCTCTTCAGGGATGATGGAGCTAGTTTCACAAATTTATTCCTTACAGTCCTGGTAAAAGGTGTGTCCTCTGGACATTCCAGGGCTGTGTGAGCAGGTTTTCCATGATAAATCCACTCTAACATTCCAATCTCTCTAAGCCTTTGAATCCCCTCCTCCACATTATACCAGGGCAGTTCTGGCATTTCAACTTCTGGTAATGCCGGCCACCTTTTGATCCATGTTTCAGCCAGCCACCCAAACAAACTGTTAACACCCTTTCTAACCCCTCGAGCTACAACATTGAATGCAGAATCTCTGCTTAGTGGGCCCATATCAGTAAATTCAGCCTGATCCAACCTTATATTCCTTCCACCATTATCCCACACTCTCAATATCCATTCCCACACATATTCCCCTGGTTTCTGTCTGTATAAGTTGGAAAACTCATACAGTTCTTTTGAAGTATAGTGTACTTCCTCATGGGTCACACTTTGTACCTCACCCTTTGGGGCTTGTTGGGACTTGAGCCTAGTTATAGGTCTTGAAGCAAAAACTGGTGGTGGGGGTGGGTCATGAAAAGAGTTAGAATTATCTCTCAAGCCATTCACCTCAGGGCACTCTGTTGCATTTTCATCTCTTAAAACAGGATTAGTCTCTCCAGACAAGAGTGAGGGCTGCTTCCTCAGGGGAGGTGATTACAAGATTAGCAGGCATTGAAGGGTCAATCTCTTTAGGTGGAGACGGAGATGACATATGGATACAAATAAAGGTATATATATAGAGAGATAAACTTAGAACTGAACTCTTGGGTTCAAAGAAACCAGAAGCTGATGGCTTGGAAAATTATGAGCTTCCAGGGGGTGGAATCCCAGAAGCTACAGCCCAATGTGAGGATGTAACCAACATGGAACCCAGCCGCCATTTCAGTACAGGCCAAGATTGGAAAAGGAGTTAAGCAGAAAGGATTTGTGGAAAGTCCTTTTGTCTGATGGCTTTGACCCCTGCGTGCTTCATGCAAAGCCAACAGAATTTTTGCGAGATCTTTATAGACAGAGCCATTGCCAGTCTGGACTGGAGGAGACAGACAAGGAAAAAATTAAAGGAAAAATCTCTTCAAAGAAAGAGCCATGGAGGTTGAGTTCTGGAGTCAGGAGGTCTCAGGCTGGGAGAGCAGAGCAGCCCACATGCATGGAAAGGGTGAGTTTGCCCTGGAGGTCGAGGGCGGGCTTTCCGCCTCGATGCTCTGGAAGAGTTTTGCCACCTCAGGTCCCAAAGAGGGTGGAGCACATTTCCAGGGAATTGAGGAGAGCCTGGCTGCCACCCCACTGTTCTGAAGAGGTTGAGCGTGTGCCCCGGAGATGGAAGGGAATCCGGGAGCTGCCCCGAGGTTTGAGGAGGGTGGAGCCGAGAAGGTGGTCTCCCCAATGTGTGGAAATGTTGGAGCACTCACCCAAGCATTTGGAGAGGAAACAGCTGCCAAAAAGGCCCTTGGGAAGGGTTAGGCTCCCGCTCTCTCAAGCCCCAAGGATGCAACATTGTTCTGTAAATGACTCTCAGACTTTGAAATCTAATGGAGTTTGTCCTGCAGGTTTTAGGAACTGTTTTGCTCCTGTTAACCCTGTTTTCCTTACTGTTTCCTCTTATGGCAATGGAAATGTTTATCCTATGAATGTTCTTCCTTTGTATACTGGAAGCACATAACTTGTTCTAAGTTCACAAATCCACAGCTAAAGAAAAATTATGCCTTAGGACTGGCCATGCCTATAATTGATTTTGATGGGATCTTGTACTTTTGTTACTGAAATGATTTAAGTTTCTGTGATATTGTGATGAAATGAATGTATTTTGTATTTGGAAAGATAGTGTCATTTTGGGGTCCAGGGGGTGGAATGTGCCAGTTTGAGTGTATTGTGTCCCCCAAATGCCATTATCTTTGTGGTCTTGTGTGGGGCAGACCCTTGGGTGCTGGTTGGATTTGCTTGGAGTGTGCCCCACCCAGCTGTCGGTGATAATTTTGATGAGATGTTCCCATGGAGGCTTGGCCCCACCCATTCGGGGTGGGCCTTGATCGGTGGAGCTATATAAATGAGCTGACTCAAAGAGGAAAGAGAGTGCAGCTGGGAGTGATGTTTTGAAGAGAAGCAAGCTTGCTAGAAAGGAACGTCCTGGGAGAAAGCCGTTTTGAGGCCGGAGCTTTGGAGCAGACGCCAGCTGCCTTCCTAGCTAACAGAGGTTTTCCGGACACCACTGGCCGTCCTCCGGTGAAGGTACCCGATTGCTGAGGTGTTACCTTGGATACTTTGTGGCCTTAAGACTGTAACTGTGTAGTGAAATAAACCCCCATTTTGTAAAAGCCTGTCCATCTCTGGTGTTTTGCATTCTGCAGCATTAGCAAACTAAAACAGGCACCAAACCATTTAAACCATTGGAACAAAATATGGGAATTTTTCCAGCTGCAAGAGGTAACTTTCTACCTCCCTCATGGCAGAAGCTCATGAGTGATCCAAATTCTGGTATGACTTCTACCCTGAAGATTTTGCTATTGATTTGAATGGGAAGAAATATGCACAGCAAGGTGGTGCTGTGTTGCCATTTGTGAATGAGCGGAGGCTGCGAGCTGCCCTAGAAGAGATGTATCCTGACTTCACTTCAGAAGAGACTAGAAGAAACAGTGTTGGAGGGGATGTCTTTTTTGCGGGGAAGCCTCACTCACTTCATGACTTCATTTTGGAGCTGTACCAGATGGGTTCCACAGAGCCAGTGGATGTACCACCTTAACTATGTCATGGGATTCAAGGAAAGTTTTCTTTAGATGAAGAGGCTATTCTTCCAAATCAAATAGTTTGTTCTCCTGTTCCCATGTTACGGGATCTGATGCACAATCTTGCAATCAGTATTAATTTGCAGATGATTACATTTTTAAAGCCGTAATGCTTCCAGGAGCAAGAAAACCAGCACTGGTGCTGAAACCTGGTGACTGGGAAAAATCCAGCAATGGGCGGCAGTGGAAGCTGCAGCTTGGCTTCTACCATGACTGGCAGCCTGTCTACCTGGATCAGGTGGCATTCAGAACTTTGGGCCATGTTATGCAAGAAGCTCAGGAACTGGCATTTATAGCAATGCTGCACCACCACCTGTGATGCACCAGGGAAACTTATACAGGCCATTGCTGAGAGGCCAAGCCCAGATTCCAAAACTGATTTCAAATATGAGGCCCCAGAAGTCCTGGTGAGGCCCTCCTCCCCCTTTCCAGCAGCAAAGATTTGACACAGATCCCGGGGATGAACCACTGCTCCCGTGGAACCGTATGCCCCAAGCCCAAAATGCAGCCTTACAGTCAAACCATTACCAGCTTTTAGCTGGGCCCAGCAGATATCTACCCAGATGTGATGATCGTGGAGGGAGACAGGGATATCCCAGAGAAGGAAGGAAATACTCTTCAGGGTAGAAGTCATACTAGAATCTGGATCACTCATGAGTTTCTGCCATGAGGGAGGTAGAAAGTTACCACTTGCAACTGGAAAAACTCCCATAAGGAAGATACAATTGGAATTAGGCATTTGTAAAGCTTTCCCAAATCCTTTTCAGCATTCTACAGTTTTATGCTGTTTGTGGAAAGGAGATTTCTTTCTCAAGTAGTAGTTTTTAATAAAATCACAGTACTTTGTATATTTCTTTTAAATGTGTATATTTCTTTTAAATGTGTATATTTATACTGATCTGATCTCACTGTAGTATATTTCTTTCCAAAGATGTATGTTGCATAATACAGTGGATCTGAATTTATGATTGCTTGTAGAACACATTTGATGTGGGATTGAGAATATCTTCTTGACCAAAAGGGGGATGCAAAATAAGGTGAAATAGTTTCAGTGGCTGAGAGATTTCAAATGGAATCGAGAGGTCACTCTGGTGGACATTCTTATGCACTATATAAATAACACCTCTTAGGTTTTAATGTATTGGAATAGCTAGAAGTAAATACCTGAAACTACCAAACTCCAAACCAGTAGCCTTGACTCTTGAAGATGACTGTATAACAATGTAGATTACAAGAGGTGACAGTGTGATTGTGAAAACCTTGTGGATCACACTCCCCTTATCTAGTGTATGGATGGATGAGTAGAAAAATGGGGACAAAAACTAAATGAAAAATGGGGTGGGATGGGAGAGTGATTTGGGTGTTCTTTTTTACTTTTATGTTTTATTCTTATTCTGATTCTTTCTGATGTAAGGAAAATGTTCAGAAATAGATTGTGGTGATGAATGCAGAACTATATGATGGTACTGTGAACAGTTGATTGTATACCATGGATGATTGTATGGTATGTGAATATATTTCAATAAAATTGAATTTAATTTAAAACAAAAACAAAAACAAAAAATGCAGTGTATAGGTAAATATAATTAATCTCAAACTATATAAACAAATTTATAACTGCAAAATAAAACTACCACATTTGATGAAATAGGAGTACTGCCTTTTCATTATGGTTAAAAATCAAACCAGCTGTGGATTTCAAAACACAGTGTATTCTAGATCATCTAAGATCCATGGGGATTTTTAATGCACAAGAATTAGGTATGAACTCTTGAGCTGGAGCCCTCAGCCAACTGAGTATATATGTTTAAGATAAACTTGTTCAGTATTTCTTTGGAAACATTTCATTAATGTACTTGTCTTATAAAAATTTCTGGACTTTAGAAAAAAAAAAAGTTAAACTTAAAAAAAAATGGGCCAAAAACTTGAACAGACATCTCTTCAAAGAAGGTACAGAAATCGCTAGGAAGCACAGGAAAAGAGAACTCATCATAATTATCCATCAAGAAAATGCAAATCAAAACCGTGATTACATACATATCACACCTACTGGAATGGTGGCTTTTTTAAAAAAAGAAAATTACAAGTGGTGTAGAGGATGTAGAAAAATAGGAGCACTTATTCATCACTGGTGGCAATGTACAATTATGCAGCCACTGTGGAAGATAGTTCATGGTTCCTCAGAAAGCCAGGTGTAGGGCTACCATATGACCCAGCAATCCCACTCACTAGTGTGTACATACCCAAAGGAATTGGGAGCAGGGACTCGAACAGACATTTTCACACTGATATTCATAACGGCATTATTCACAGTTGTAAAAGATGGAAGCAACCCAAGTGTCCCTCAACTGATTAATAGACAAATAAGATCTGGTGTATACATATGATGGAATATTATTCATCCATAAAAAGAAGTGAAGTCCTGATACATGTGACAACACAGATAAATCTGGAAGTCATCATGTTGAGTTAAATAAGCCAGACACAAAAGGACAAATAGTATATGATCACTCTGATTCGAAACAATTAGAATAAGCAAACTTCTAGAGTCAGAATCTAGAATACAGGTTACCAAGGTGATACGGTTAGGATAGGGCATGGGTAGTTAGGGCTTATAATTTATAGGGTACCTACTTGGAATGATGGAAATGTTTTGGTAATGAGTGGTGGTGATGGTAGCACAACATTGTGAATGCAGTTAATAGCAGTGAAATAAATATTTGAATGTGATGATTAAACAGGGTAGTGTTAGATTGTATATATGGTAACAGAATAAAAAATTTTAAAAATCCATGGAACTACACTATTCAATGAACCCTAAGTTAAACCATGGACTTTGATTAATAGTACAATTATAAAAATGTGGTATCATCAGTTGTAACAAATGTTCCTCAGCAATGCAAGGTGGTCATGAGGTGATGTACGGGAATCCTGTATTTTATGCGTGATTGTTCTGTAAACCCACAACTTCTCTTATAAAGAAAATAAAGCAAATTGGTGTTGTTGTTGGGGGATACTGTGTTCTTAGATGATTGGTGTTTTAGATGATGCTTTCCTAATATCAATTAAAAAAATAGAATGAAATAAAGATGAAGCAGTGATAGCACACCTCAACAATAGCTATAATTACTAGCTTCCCCTTCCACAGCATAGCATATGTGTTATGGACTGAATTGTGTATCCCAAAAAGATATGCTGAAATTCTTTGCCCCAGTATGTCAGAATGTGACCTTATTTGGAAATAGGGTTGTTACAAATGGAATTACACGGGGTTAAATGAATTCATCCTGGAGTAGGATGAACCCTTAATCCAGTATGACTGGTGTCCTTATCAGAAGAGGGAATTTGGACGTAGCTTGACAGAGAGGGAAGAACACCCCCTCATGTCTGAAGTAAAGAACGCCATGAATTGCTGGCAGGCCACCGCCAGAAGCAGAAGAGAGACATGGAACAGATTCTTCTGAAGGGACTTCAGAGGGAGCATATCCCTGAAGACACCTGTTTTGGATTTCTAGCTTCCAGAACTTGAGACAATAAATTTCTGTTGTTTTACATCATCCTGTTGTGGTACTTTAACAGTAGCCCTAGGAAACTAAGACAATCCAAAAGGTTCTTGACTCACCCTGCAGCCTGTTTCATCTCTCAGGGGTTTTCAAGTGCTTTAGGATGAGAAAGGCGTGACTATGATACATAGCACTTGCACCTCCAAAATAGGGAAGTTTGGGTCAACATGGTGATATGAATTTATTTCTAGAATCTTCATCATGATTTCCAAAAACATCACTTTTGTGGGAGTGGAGTACTGTCTTTTTGATGTTGTGCACACTTTGAAATCCCTTTTCCTCATGAGCAGTAATAATGAGCTTGGGTCACCCTTCTGCTTATAGGAGGGCTCTTATATTAGCATTCCTTCCCTGTACTTGCTCTAGTTTATCCCCTCACACCAGCCACTTTCGAATGGTCTAGCAGGACCAGGGTCAGACTAGGGAGAAGTGCTCTAATTATATACACTGGTTTTTCTGTATCCTTCCACCTTTATGATTAAGAGTCAGAAGACCAGGATTTGGTGTATGGGGAGGGGGGTCATTCAAAGAAAAGGCACCAAGGCAGAGGCTGCATGGACTTTCCTTTATCTGAGTAAAAAGAATTCTTAAAGTCTAGCCCTACTGATTAGGGTAAGAGAGCTTGTGTCTAGATTTGTGAACAGTGTCCCAGCTAGGAACAGATGTGGGCATTTGTCTGTAGTGTTCTGTCCTTTAGAACTTTAGAGACAGAGAATGGAGTGGATTCACAGATTCAGTGATACTGAGCTGGGACACATTTTACTAAAATTAAGAGAAGTAATGGTAACTGTGAATGATGGGATCTACCATAGTGTTGATTATAGGAAAGAAATGGGAAGCTATGCATAAAAGCCTCTTATAGACTTTGATTTCAAAAAGTCTAGTGAAAAGCCAAGTATGATTTCCATAGCCCAAGACCCTAGAAAGAAGATAGCCATAGAAAGACTGTAATAAATGAAGCTCTGACCATTCCTGAATGATCATAATAAGCAATTTAAGGGAGGAACATTTTTTAAAGGTAGCTATGAAGTAAACTATCTGATGAACCCAGATACTAGAAAGCCCTGCATAAAGATGAAAGTACCTAATCGAGTTATGTACTAAGTGTCAGAGAGAGTTTAAGAAGAGTGTAAGGAGGAATAAAGCCCAAATTGAGCTGAGACTGTCAAAATAAGACAAAGGGTGGCCAGGTACTTTCCTACAAATGCTGTAATGGAGGAATGCAAGAGATTGGCTTAATTCTTAAGGCGAGTGGTATATGATAAAAGATGAACCAGAAGAGGTAGATTTACTCAATTTTTATTTTACTTGTCTTCTCTTTCAAGAGAAGTGGCCTTCAACAAGTTCACTGATTAATAGTGAGCTCCTTGTTTCATGAGCAGGGGTAGTGATTGCTCTCTGCTCTGCATGCCACAAACACCACCATCCCTCTGCCCCTGGTTAATAGAAGTTATTAAGTACCCCAAGCAGCACTGTATGTACAATGAACTCCGGTGCCATTTGCTGCTAATCTTCTGCTCTCTATCTAGCTGCCACCATTGTTACATTAAGATTTAGTAGTTAAGAGCAGGGACTTTCAGTCAGATAAATCTGGATCCCAGTCTTAGCTTCATCACCTATTCTTTATATGAACTTGGGCTGTTTCTTAACTACAGCAAATATCAGTTTCCTAATCTATCAACATATTACCTACTTCATAATGTTTCTTTGAAAATTGGAGAGAATGTTGTAAAACTTCTAGAAGTGTCTGACTCATAGTAGGCATTCAGTAAACATTAGTTCCCTTTTCTGAGTTAACTCTGTATAGTTAGTCCGTAAGAGATGATACTGTGTCCACACAGTTGCTCTTTGCCTTAATTGCAGGCCCAATGCCTAATAAGAAATTAAGTCTCATGAGTCCTAGCCTGAAAAGTGAAAGCTTAAAAGCTGCTGTTAAAGCAGTTTTTAGCTCATTCATTTTATTGCTACCTAAATTCAAAAGTATGCCAGCTTAGTTTAACAACAGAGCAAAGACTGCCAAATGAACAACCCTTTTTTGGAAACATATTTTTGAAGACTTGATTTAATTTAAAAAATATTGATGGCCCTCTTTATATCTTTCTACATTCCTTGGCATGCCAGAGGAGTTAGCTAACTGTCTACTCCACAGAAAAGCTCTACTTTAAGAAGAAAACCTACTAAATTAAAAATTGGAACTTCTAAAGCAGTAAAAGTATATCTTGCTCCTGGGGTTTTCAGCAGGGGATGCAGGTATAAGATGATCCTCTAGGGCTTTGTCAAACTTCACACACTGCCACATTCTTCCTCTCCTCCTTCACCACCTCTTTAAATATTCTGGCACTAGGTAATATAGACCCTCAGTGACAGGCATAGATAGGTGAAATGGGCCTTAGGTATTTGCCTCACCAAAGTTTTACAAAATTACTTGTTAAGTGATACCATAGGGAAGGTATACATTATAACTCCACTGGGAAAATACAGGTAAATTTGAAGTGACTTAATTCAAACTTTAGAAAGACATCTATTGCATAACACGAGAAATGTGTTGAAGTACAGCTGTCACTTCAAGTCATCTGAAGCGTTCTTTCTTCCAGTCACCACCATTTCCTTTCCTCTCTCAGGAAAAAGTGGGGTGCTGGGGTGTGAGGGAGGCATGAAGGAAGATTTCCAGGAAAAAGGCCTTTGGGTATATATGTTAGTTCTCTCCATCTCCCACCCATTTTCCACCTCTTAAGTATAGCAGTGCCAGAGACTTTTCTTAACCTAGTGCCTCATCATGTCTGTTGCGGGAATAGAGCCAAGGGATGGATGGAGCTATCTCTCTAGACAAGAAGGTCTATGTGGTGGTCTGAAGCTGCACATACCCCCCAAAAAATGTGTTCTTAAATCTAATCTTTCCCTGTGGGTGTGGATCCATTGTAAGTAGGACTTTTTGATGAGGTTTCTTCAGTTAAGGTATGACCCAGGATGGGTCTTAATTCTATTATTGGAGTCCTTTATAAGAGTATGAAATTCAGACACACACACAGAGAAAGCTAAAGGAAGCAAAAAGCTACATCAATAGAACCTGGAAGAGAAGAGAGAGAACAGAAGATGCTGCCATGTGCCCATGTGACAGAGGAACCAAGGATCACCAGCAGCCGGTCCTAGAAAGCCACAGTATTGATAGAAAGAAAGAGAGAGATGGAAGGATAAAGGGCTACTTTTGAGCACTTGCTACTCTGAGGTTTGATGATGTGACAGCAGCAACATTGACTTGATTTCTCAAAAAGCAGCATCATTAACACATCCTGTTTCAATCTATTTAGGTTCCCTGTGGCAAACAAGAGTATGGACTTTTAATCAGCATGCAGGAATGTTCAATACATGTCAAGCTAATTTAACAAAGTGACAAGGGAAAAGGTTCATTTTCATAAATGCTATTGAGATAACTTGAAAATTAAATTAAACCTCCACCTTACAATCAAAGACACATGGTTTGAAGAGTCAAATATTTAGAAAAAATAAAGGAAAAATACAGTAGAAAATAGAAACTTATTCCATCTATGAGGAGAGAGAATGTGTTGATGAAAGGAGAAAAACAAATTACAAAGGAGAAGATGGGTAGCGTGATTTCACAAAAAAATTAATAAAACTAAAACCCTTCTAAATCAAGATAAAAGTTAAGTGGCACAGTAGAAAATTACATTCAGTACAAATGATGGTGGATTTGTATCCAAATATATTGAATTTTTAAAAATAAATTTACATTAAGTTTCCTGTGGACAGTGGTTAAAGAATATGAAGAATGATTACAGAAGATGAAACACCATTAGTAAATTAGCATAGGAAACAGCATTCTGTCTTGCCAACAATAAAAGAACTACAAATTAAAATAACGATTACATGTCACTTTATATGTCTAAAATTAGCAAAAATAAAGGAACATTATTAAAGTTAGTAGTAGAACTATTGGGGAAATGGAAACATTTATACATTTCTAGTGGCATTGTAAACTATTTCAGTCAATTTGATGAACAATCTGGCAGTTTTTAGAATGAGTCATAAAAATGTTCATAACATTTTACAAAATAATCTTTCTCTTGTGTATTTGGTTAAATGGTATATAATTCAGAAGAAGAAGGCATTACATGTTATTTTATGATCATGAAAACCTGGATGTATCCCAATCATCCTTTAATAAAGAGATGGTTATAAAATTGTGTTATTTTAACTTAATGGAATATATCGCAAGCAATGAAAATGATAAATATAAAGATTATTGAAATACATGAGAAAGTATATATGAAAATATGAAATAAAAATGAAATGAAATGAAAATAGATTATACACACTCATGTCAACAGGGTCTGAAGGGGTGGAGCAGCTGTGTATTCCCCATGACCTAATGAAATTCATCCACTAGGACTCCTTCCAGAATGGACAACCATATCGAGGAGAAACCCCTGGAAGTGGAATACAATTTGACCATCTTAAGGCAATAGAGAGGAGGAAAAGAAAAGTTCCAAACTGAAGTGGAAGAGGGAATCAGGAAGTCTCAGAACACAGTACCATATTCAGTGCCACACAAAAACAACAGAAAGGAGACTGGAGTTTTTAAAAATCTGTCTGAATCATGGTGCCTTCTAAAAGTTCTATCAAACTAAATTCACAGGAAAATGAGCAACAGAGAAGTATCAAGGTAAAATCTCACCCAAAGTTATTATTAAAAAAAAGACTAGGGAGCAAAATAATATCACTATGACTATGAGAGCACATTGGAAAGACATGCTCAAAAAAGAGTTCAAAATGAAAGAACAATATAAATGAGAATTAGAAAAATTCACAAATAAGGTGACCAAACTCAAAAAAGAATTAGAAATAAAAGAAAACTTCATTTTAGAAATGCAGAATAGACTAGAAGAAACGCAAGAGTGAATAAGCACAAGAAATAATGCCTTGAGATTAAGAGTAAAAGGAGGAAATTTTTAAAATAAAAATAAGTGATGATAGAGATAAAATAATTTGAGAGAAAATGACAAGCAAGAGAAGCACAGAAAGTCCAAATATAGATAATAGGAGCCCTTGAAGAAGGAAACCAGTGCAAAGGAACAGAACAAATACTAAAAACTATAAACCAAGAAAAATTTCTTCAATTAGATATATGTGCATGTGTGTATAATGTTTAAACTACACACTGAAAAAGCACACTCATTTTATAGTTATAAATAATTACCCAGAATGACCCACACCAAGATATACTCTAGTAAAATTACTGGGCTTTAAAGAAAAAGAAAATAACCTTCCAGCATCTTGGAAAAAAGAACAAGGCTTACAAGGGGAAAGAAAATCAGTTTACCATCAGACTTTTTAGCAGTGATGTATTATGCCGCAAGAAAATTGAGTAGTATTTTTAAGATACTGAAGGAAGGAAAAGAAAGAAAATGTGAGCTAAGGATTTTATATCCAGCAAAACTGGCCTTCCAGTATAAATGGCACAGATGAATTGTTAACAACATGTAGTAGCTAAGAGAATATTGTTCTTACAAGTCCTTCTAGAAGAAAGTATCGGAAAATGAACTTCAGACAAGCAAAATTTCTAGAGAGCTATTGACCTAAGAACTGGGGGTGAGAGCATTAAATATGCAATCACTTGAAGACTTAAGACTAAAGAAGAGGTAAAAGGGGAGAATATAGTATAGCTATATGATAAAGTATTGTAGATATAGCACAGTTATCTAATACATGGGAGGAAAAAAGGGATAGAATATGCAAAATGTTTCAACTTTTTTCAGTAATCATATTGTTGGGGGGCAGTATTATTGTTATGCAAATATTATTTAGTGTGTTATATTGTAAAAGCAAATGAGTAATTGTGGAATATATTAAGCCATATATTAATGGGCTGACATCACCCTCAAAGAGGCAAAAAATGATGCTTGTGGAGTGAAAAAATCTTCCTTTTATTATGTATAAAACATGGATATATATATATATATATATATAGTACATAAATAGCTATATAGCTTATCTGTAATCTGTAGTATTAAAAATTCACAGTGAGGGGGGTGATTAAGATGAAAGAAACGTCTGAAAAGGCTCCTTAGGGGAGTGAGAAGGAAAAAGAAAGATTGAGAAACATGTGTTCTAAGTCTCATCATCTTCTGTATCCTTAAGAATCAGGATTTTCAGTGTGGGAAAAAAAGGAGATACAGATGGCATATAGAAGCAATTAAGTAAAAACCCCATAAGGTGTAATTCTGAATTAGAAATATCAGCACCAGAATATGAGCTACTTTATCTCTGATATATATTCCCTAGATTAGCCCACTGAAAAGGCCTAGAAATAATGAAAAACTTATTAGCCACAACCTCTCTAATGCCCAGATTGTGGTTTCGTAATGCATTGTCCATTAATAGAAACCAGTGCTTCTTGGAGAAATGATTGGCTCCAAGTTTGAGACAGAAAAAGAACATGATGAGCCTGGAACATCCTAACATTAATTGGCTAGGGAAATGTTAAATAATACTAGAACCATGTCAAAAGGACTCAGGAGCCAACTTAAAGAGGTTCCCCTGGCCAATTGTGGTTTAAGCTTCAATAACAGGTTTGCAATGGACTGTGAAATCTGTTAAAAAGGATTACATTCATGAGTTTGTAATGATTTAAAAGAATAACAATTGATGACCTACCAAGGATGACAGGTTCTGGGTAGAAAAAGTAAAGGCTAAAGCATTTATTTTGCCTTTCCTATTTAGGATGAGAGAAAACATTTTCTTAAAAAATCATTCCAGCCATTGGACATCAACAAAAATGGTGGAGTAAAGACCTCCAAAAATTCTCTCCTCCATAAAAGCAATGAGAAAACTGGCAAAAAAATTCTCAGAATAAACTTTTTCAGAAGTTACAAAAGGCTTGCAGCAATTGAGGGAGCGTTTATTTCAGAAAATGTCTGAATTAAGGTACAAATGGTGAACCTTATGGCATTTTCCCATAACTTACTTTCCTCCCACTCTCTCCAGCTCCATGGTAGACTGGAAAACAAACAGCCCACAATCTTAGTGAAAACCATCTGCCTGGCAGCTATCAGAGGGGAGAGACTGGGATTAGAGTTCCTTCAAAGACTCACACCCAGCGAATTATCATTATTTTCATTATTTGATCTGTCTAGTAGATCCCTGGAAGACCTAACTTTCAAGACTATCTTTATTTGACCTAACAAGAAGCTCACGCAGTGTGGAAGGCCTTTTTTTCCCCTGCAGGTATTTTTTGAAAATATTGAAAGACAACTGTTTAACTTTGTGGCTGTCTGAGGTGGTGGAAAACGTTTGATACAAACAATAGGCTAACCAAAAAACATAAAAGAAAAAGCTGGGATATGAGATATGTGGAGGGGCTTTGAAAAACTATGACATATTCCTGGGAACCTAGAAGGCCATGCAGATGCATAGGGCTGTGTGCGTGTTCAGGGCTGTGCACAATCTCAAAAAAGACTTGAGAAGTTCCTAAGTTCTCAGTACTGGCTTAACTGTAGGCTCTGCACAAGGTGAAAGTGAAGGCTGTGGCAGAGTTGGAAAAAACTGCCTGACTGAGTGTTAAAGGCATGTCCTAACTCACACACTGAGCCCCTAAGAAAGAGAGACTGGCTTCAGGTATTTAAGGAAATCTCTATCCAATCATTAGATGATTGCTATGATGGCTTGGGGGTTTTATGGACCCCAGAAAAGATCATGTTCTTAAAACTAATCCATTCCTGTGGTTGTGGACCTATTGTGGATGGGACCATTTGATTAGGTTATTTCAACTGAAGCATGCCCCAGGTGGGTTTTTGGTTTGTTTTTTTTTTCTCCTGAGTTCTATCTACATTTTTATTAGAAAAAGCAATTCAGGATTGCCAGTTGTGATGGTGTAAAAAGCATGAGTAATTGAGGTACACATAGAATCCAAAGTCTTCCCTCTGCCTTGACTTGGAATCATCTTTCTGCCCAGCCCTGCCATATTTGCCAATGCCCGGGCTCTCCCATGCTTCCCTATGGAGCCAGAAAGAACCGAGGAAAGGCTGGAGAATTGGGTCCTATGATAAAAACTGGGGAACAGGCTCACAAGGTGTCTGTGGGAAAGGGAGGATGGGAAAGAAGCACAGGGATTGCTAACCCTCCACCTGGTTCTCCTCTTCCTCTCTTCCTTTCTTTTTTTTAAATTAAGATTTATTCATATACCATACAGTCATCCAAGGTATATAATCCATTGATCACATTTCCATTATATAGTTGTTCCTTCATCAACCCAATCTATTTTTGAACATTTTCCTTGTACCAGAAAAACTGAAAGTAAGAATAAAAAATTAAGAGTAGAGACAGCACACCGAAATTGTCCCCTGCCCCTGCCCTATTTTTCCATTAGTTTTTTGCCCCCGTTTTTCTACTCATCCATCCATACACTGGATAAAGGGAGTGTGATCCACAAGGTTTACACAATCACCGTGTCACCCCTTGTAAGCTACATTGTTATACAATCGTCTTCAAGAGTCAAGGCTACTGGGTTGGAGTTTGGTAGTTTCAGGTATTTATTTCTAGCTATTCCAATACATTAAAACCTAAAAACTGTTATCTGTATAGTACATAAGAATGTCCACTAGAGTGACCTCAACTCCATTTGAATTCTCTCAGCCACTGAAGTTTTATTTCATTTCATTTCGCATCCCCTTTTTGGTCAAGAAGATGTTCTCAATCCCACGAGGCAGGGTCGAGATTCAACTCCAGGAGTCATATCCCGCATTGCCAGGGAGATTTACACCCCTGGGAGTCAGGTCCCACGTAGTGTGGAGGGCAGTGAGTTCACCTGCGAGCTGGCCTAGATAGAGAGAGAGAAGGCCATCTGAGCAACAAAGAGGTGCTCAGGGGGAGACCCTTAGGCACAATTATAAACAGGTTTTGTCTCTCCATTGCAGTAATGAACTTCATGAGGGCAAGTCCCACAATGAAGGGATTGGCATACCAAACTGTCAGTCCTCAATGTTTGTGAGAACATCAGCAGTCATGCAGGTGGGGAAGCCCAACACCTCTGCATTTTCCCCCAGCTCCTCAGGGGGGCTCTGCATATTTTTTTCATTTTTTTTAATTAACTATTACCTATATCAAAAAATTTTAAAAACCCATACAATAAAAAACATTTCAAACAAACCAAAACAAGGGAATAAGAAAAAGACGTCTAACCTAAAATAACTACATTGCTTCCAACATGTTCCTACTCTACCCCAAGAAAATATACAAGCTATAATCCAGCAAAGGAATAAGAAAGACAATAACCTGAGATAACAACATTTCTGTGAACTTGTTCCTACCATACCCAGCAGAAATTAACAAACCATAGTCATTCCTGGGCATTCCCATAATGTTAAATTTACCCACGATAACTTATCTGTTCTTATTAGATTACCATCCCTCCTTCACCAATTGCTATCTATCACTAGGTCTTCTACATTCTATATTGTAAACCATTTATTTTACATTTTCAATGTTCACATCAGTAGTAGCATATAATATTTCTCTTTTTGTGCCTGGCTTATTCGCTCAGCATTATGTCTTCAAGGTTCATACATGTTGTTATATGTTTCACATTGTTCCTTCTTACTGCTGCGTAGTATTCCATCAAGTGTATACACCACATTTTATTTATCCACTCATCTGTTGAAGGACATTTGGGTTGTTTCCATCTCTTGGCAATTGTAAATAATGCTGCTATGAACATTGGCATGCAGATGTCTGTTCATGTCACTGCTTTCCGATCTTCCAGGTATGTACTGAGAAGTGCAATTGCTGGATCAAAGGGTAACTCTATATCTACTTTTCTAAGGAACCACCAGACTGTCTTCCACAGTGGCTGAACCATTATACAGTCCCACCAACAATGAATAAGAGTTCCAATTTCTCCACATCCTCTCCAGCATTTGTAGTTATCTGTTCATTTAATGGCAGCCATTCTAATTGGTGTGAGATGGTGTCTCATGGTATTAATTTGCATCTCTCTAATAGCTAGTGAAGCTGAACATTTTTTAATGTGTTTCTTGGCCATTTCCTCTTCAGAGAACTGTCTTTTCATATCTTTCACCCATTTTATAATTGGGCTGTCTGTACTGTTGTCATTGAGTTGGAGGCTTTTTTTATATATGTAAGATATCAGTCTTTTGGCAGGTACATGGTTTCCAAAAATTTTTTCCCATTAAGTTGGCTGCCTCTTCACCTTTTTGACAAATTCCATTGAGGTGCAGAAACTTTTAAGTTTGTGGGGTTCCTATTTATCTATTTTTTCTTTTGTTGCGTGTTCTTTGGGTGTAAGTTCTCAGAAGTGACTGCCTAATAGAAGGTTTTGAAGATGTTTCCTTACATTATCTTCTAGGAGTTTTACAGTACTGTCTCTTATGTTGAGGTCTTTAACTCATTTTGAGTTAAGTTTTGTGTAGCGTGTGAGGTAGGGGTCCTCTTTCATTCTTTTGGATATGGATATCCAACTCTCCCAGCTCCATTTGTTGAAAAGACTGTTATGTCCCAGTTCAGTGGCTTTGGGGGCCTTATCAAAGAGCAGTCAACTGTAGATCTGGGGGTCGATCTCAAAATTCTCAATTCGATTCCCTTGATCAATATGCCTATCTTTGTGCCAGTACCATGCTGTTTTGACTACTGTGGCTTTATAAGTAAGCTTCAAAGTCAGGGAGTGTAAGTCCTCTCGCTTTGTTTTTCTTTTTTAGAGTGTTTTTAGCAATTCAAGGCATCTTCCCTTTCCAAATAAATTTGATAACTAGCTTTTCCAAATCTGCAAAGTAGGTTGTTGGAATTTTGATTGGGATTGCATTGAATCTGTGGATAAGTTTGGGTAGAATTGATATCTTAATGACATTTAGCCTTCCTATCCATAAACATGGAATATTTTTCCATCTTTTAAGGTCCCCTTCTATTTCTTTTAGTAGAGTTATGTAGTTTTCTTTGTATAGGTCTTTTACATCTTTGGTGAAGTTTATTCCTAGGTACTTGAATTTTTTAGTTGCTATTGAAAATGGTATCTTTTTCTTGAGTGTCTCTTCAGTTTGTTCATTTCTAGCATATAGAAACATTACTGACTTATGTGCATTAATCTTGTATCCCGCTACTTTGCTAAATTTGTTTATTAGCTCTAGTAGCTGTATCGTCGATTTCTCAGGGTTTTCTAGATATCAGATCATATCGTCTGCAAACAATGACAGTTTTACTTCTTCTTTTCCAATTTGGATGCCTTTTATTTCTTTGTCTTGCCAGATTGCCCTGGCTAGCACTTCCAGCACAATGTTGAATAACAGTGGTGACAGCGGGCATCCTTGTCTTGTTCCTGATCTTAGAGGGAAGGCTTTCAGTCTCTCGCCATTGAGTTTTTCATATATGCTCTTGATCATATTCATATATGCTCTTTATCATATTGAGGAAGATTCCTTCAATTCCTGCTTTTTGAAGTGTTTTTATGAAGAAGTGATGTTGGATTTTGTCTAATGCTTTTTCAGCATCTATTGAGATGATCATTTGATTTTTCTCTTTTGATTTGTTAATGTGTTCTACCACATTGATTGATTTTCTTTTGTTGAACCATCCTTGTATGCCTGGAATGAACCTCACTTGGTATGATTTTTTAATGTGTCTTTGGATTCGATTTGCAAGTATTTTGTTGAGTATTTTTGCATCTATATTCATTAGGGCAATTGGCCTGTAGTTTTCCTTTCTTGTAGCATCTTTGCCTGGCTTTGGTATTAGAATGATGTTAGCTTCATATAATGTGATAGGTAGTGTTCCATTTTCTTCAACGCTTTCAAAGAGTTAAAGTAAGATTTGTGTCAGTTCTATTTGGAATGTTTTGTAAAATTTTTTTAATGCAATTTTTTGAGATATATTCATGTACCATAAAATCATCCAAAGTATACAATAAGTTGTTCACAGTATCATCATATAGTTGTGCATTCACCATCACAACTTTTTTAACATTTCCATTACTCTAAAAAATAAAAATAAAAGTAAAAATAAAAGTAAAAGTAAAAAAGAACACCCAAAATATCTCAGACTCCCCCCCCCATGATTCATTTACTGTTTGTCCCCCCTTTGTTTACTCACCTGTCCACACAATGGATACAGTGAGTGTGGGCCATAAGGTTTTCACAATCACACAGTCTTCCTGTATAAGCTATATAGTTATACGATCATCAAGAATCAAGGATACTGGATTGCAGCTCAATGGTTTCAGGTATTCCCTTCTAGCTATTCTAATACATTAAAACTGAAAAGGGATATTTACATAATGCATAAGAATAACCTCCAGAATGACCTCTCAACTCCATTTGAAATCTCTCAGCCACTGAAACTTTATTTTGTTTCATTTCTCTTCCCCCTTTTGGTCAAGAAGGCTTTCTCAATCCCACAATGCTGGGCCCAGGCTCATCCCTGGGAGTCATATCCCACATTGCCAGGGATATTTACACCCCTGGGAGTCATGTCCCATGTCAGGGGGAGGGCAGTGAGTTTACCTGCAGTGTTGGCTTAGAGAGAGAGGCCACCTCTGAGCAATGAAAGAGGTTCTCTGGGTGTGAGTCTTAGGCACATTATATGTAGGTTTAGCTTCTCCTTTGCAGTAACAAGCTTCATAAGGGCAAGCCCCAAGATCGAGGGATTAGCCTACTACGGTGTTATAGTCCCCATGCTTATGAGAGTATCAGGAATTCCCCAAATGGGGAAGTTTAATATTTCCAATTTTTTCCCAGTCCCTCAAGGGGATTTTGCAAATACTTTTTATTCTCTGCTCAAATGTATCAGAGTTTCATGCTAATCTGTACAAACCAAGCATATCACACTCCCTATACAAGGCATCATGTAGTTATGGAGTTTGAGTAAGCTGACCATACAAGTTTTATTATATAACATGCTACAGAAAATATAGATTTTCCACCAAATAAACTTCTCTTTCTTTTTTTCTCACAAAGATGTCGAAGTTTTGAAACACAGTCAATATCATCCTTTTCCCTTTGTTTGCTTTACCTTAGTCCTAACCAAGTCCATTTTGTTCATGTCTCTAGTTAAAGTCTGATCTCTTTTTCATCTTCTTTAACATTTGCTGTATGGGGTAATGCTGGCATTCATAGTACCAAACTCTGGCTCTGAGTCTCAGGTGTCACACAGATACCTGAAGTTCCAGAGACTGGCCAGGTTATACACAAACAGCTTATCACCTCAGAATTTAGAGATAACCATTAGAACTCATGAATAGATGTGACTGCTGTAAGAGCTTACGGTCTAGGAACTTTTACCATAAGTCTTCCCCTGATAACCTATGCTCTCAGGTACAATTCTCAGAGTTTGCACAGTACAGTTAGTCCATATTGGTGAGTTGTTATAATGTTTGTCTTTTCAATTCTGGCTTATTTCACTCAACCTACTGTCTTCAAGTTCCATTCACCTAGTTGCATGCCTCACAGCTTCATTCTTGCCCCTGCTCAATATTCCATTGTATGTATACAGCACAGTTCACCATTCTGTTCATCAGTCAATGTACCCTCAGGCTACCTCCATCCCTTGCAAATCATGAATACTGCCACCATAAACACCAGTGTGCAATGTCCATTCATGTCCCTGCTCTCAGTTCCTCTAAGTATATTCCCAATAATGGGTTGCAGGACCATATGGTAACCCCATAGATAGCTTGCTGTGGAACCACCCCGCTGCCCTCGAGATTGTTTGCCCCATTCTGCTTCCCTACCAACAGTGCATAGGTACATCCCTGTCTCCCTATTTTCTCCAGCACTTGTATCTCCCTGTTTATTTTATTTTTTTAATTTTTATTTTGAAATAAATTCAAACTTACAGTAACAGTTGCAAAAATAATATGAACCCCATACACAGAACTCCAGCATACCCCACCCCCTCCACTGATACCCCGATCTACCAACTTTAATATTTTGTCACTTTACCATTTCTTTCCCTCCCTCCATCCCTCCCTCCCTATCTATCATCCATCATCTATTGCTCTGTCCTCTGAACATACGAGAACAAGTTGCACACATCCTTGAACAAATAATATAATTCACATATACATTTCCTATGAACAAGAATATTCATTTATGTAATCACATTAAGTGTATTAAGAAGTCCAAGAAATCTAACATTGATCTAAAGCTTACATTCTATGTTTCATTTTTTTCTTATGTCCCAATTGTGTCCTTTTGAGCCTTTTCTCCTATATTCTTAGATCTCATCCAGGATCACCTATGGTATTTAATTGTCATTTTCTATTTAGACTGTCTTTTTTTTTTCAATTGTGGAAACATATATACAGCCTAAATCTTCCCATTCCAACCTCTCCCTAGCATTCCATTAGTGGGATTAATCACATTTAGAATGTTGCAATGCCATCACCTTCCCACCATCCATGACTAGAAATTTCTCTTCACCCCAAACAGAAACCCTACACTCATTTCTTAACTCCCCATTGCCCCTTCCCCTACTTCTCATAACCCATACTCTACTTTTCATCTCTATGATCATATTCTCTGATACTTTCTTTGCATTTACTGTGGGGCTTAAATTTAACATCTGAAGTCTATAACAATCTTGTTTTCTTAGATACCAACTTAACTTCAATAGGACACATAAACTATGTTCCTATACTCCTCCATTCCCCCACCTTTATGTAGTTCTTGTCAAAAATTACATATTTTACATTGAGTCCAAAACCATTGATTTATCATTACAGTTTATGTATTTTAGATCCTGTAGGAAGTAAATAGTGGAGTTACAAATCAAAAATGCAGTAGTATTGGTGTTTATATTTACCATGTGATCTTTACTGGAAATCTTTATTTCTTCATGTGGCTTCAGTCAATTGTTTAGTGTCCCTTCCTTTCAGCCTGCACAATTCCCTTTAGCATTTCTTATAGTACTCATCTACTGGTGATGAAGTCCCTCAGCTTTTGATTATCCGGGAATGTTTTCATCTCCCCCTCATTTTTAACCTCCAGGTGTTTGTGAATTTTCTGAGTCTCTGATGATTATTGACTTCTATTTGTCTTCCATTGTGGTCAATGTGCTTTGAATAATTTCAGTTTTTTTAAATTTATTGAGGCTTGTTTTATGTCTCAGCCTATGGTCTATTCTGGAGAAAGTTCCGTGATCACTAGAGAAAAATGTGTCTCCTGGTGATTTGGGATGTAATGTTCTATATATATCTGTTAAATTTCTCTATCTCTCTCTCTCCTTTCTTTGTTTCTCTGTTGGTAGGGCTCCCTTTAATATGTGAAGTAGGGCAGGTCTTTTATTAGGAAAATCTCTCAGCATTTGTTTGTCTGTGAAAAATTTGAGCTCTCCCTCAAATTTAAAGGAGAGTTTTGCTGGATAAAGTATTCTTGGTTGGAAATTTTTCTCTCTCAGAATTTTAAATATGTCATGCCACTACCTTCTTGCCTCCATGGTGGCCGCTGAGTAGTCAGTACTTAATCTCATGTTGTTTCCTTTGTATGTAGTGAATTGCTTTTCTTTGCTGCTTTCAGAACTTGTTCCTTCTCTTCAGTATTTGACAGTCTGATCAGAATATGTCTTGGGGTAGGTTTATTTGGATTTATTCTATTTGGAGTTCACTGGGCATTTATGCTTTGTATTTATATTGTTAGAAGGTTTGGGGAGTTTTCCCCAACAATTTCTTTGAATACTCTTTCTAGACCTTGACCCTTCTCTTCCCCTTCTGGGACACCAATGAGTCTTAAATTTGGAAGTTTTTTTTTTATCTATCGTATCGCTGAGATCCATTTTGATTTTTTCAATTTTTTCCCCATTCTTTCTTTTGTTCTTTCATTTTCCACTCTGTGGTTCTTGAGGTCGCTGAGTCATTGTTCAGCTTCCTCTAGTCTTGTCCTGTGAGTATCCAGAATCTTTTTAATTTGGTCAACAGTTTCTTTTATTTCCATAAGATCATCTATTTTTTTATTTACTCCTGCAATGTCTTCTTTATGCTCTTCTAGGGTCTTCTTCATGTCCTTTATATCCTGTCAGATCTACAGCTTGGTGGCATACACTTTCTATAACCAACCAACAGATGGAAACTGTGAGCCACCTATTCCCCTCAAGTCAGTTATTCCTCAACTTTGTCTTTGTGGTGTTTGGGGGTCTGGTTCTTGTGGGGTCCAATTCTGCACAAGTTTGGGTATATTGTTGGTGCTGTCCACACTGAATGTGGAGCATGTGTCTGGGTGGTTAGGGAGGCAGGGCAGCTTTAATAATCAAACCTCCCTGGTGTTCCAGGAAATATAAGGCTGTTGCAACAGTCTAAACCTTCATTTCAGTCTCTCTGCTGCTGACCCACAAGTCCTTGGTATTGGCGTAGGGTCTCTGGGTTTTCTGGGTGGGTTCCTCTTCCAAGCCATGCCCTTCTAGGGCCTTTGCTGAGGGAAAGTTGTGCTATATCACAAGTTCATGCTGTCCCTCAAGGGAAGCCTTGGGCTACCAGGCCATGCAGGGGCTTTCCCAGCCTGCCGTAAAGATGACTGAATGGGGCATGTTAATTTCCCCCCTTTTGCACAGCTCTGTCTTTTCAGCTCCAGGACAATTAGCTGTGGGTGCACAAAAGGCCATTGCCCATGCCCAATATTGTGGTGTGTGCTCAGTGTTGCTGGAAACACTTTCCATCACACTGGGTCCCTTGGTGTGGCTCTGGGCTGTGGCTCCAGCACCAGGCAATAGCATTCCGAGCCCGCTGAGAAGATGGCTGCAAGGGGCATGGTTTTTTTCCCCTTTTAGCTCTCCTCTGCCCTCTGCGCTCCGAGACAACTAACAGTGGGTGCGTGAATGGCTATCTTCCATGCCAGATATTGAGGTGTTCACACAGCACTTCCCTGCTGCACCTCACTGTGTGGTTCTCACTGCCATATCTGCAGCTGTTTTTTTTTTTTTTTTAAAAAGAACTAGTCAGCTTCCAAATACCAACCCATGGTTACCCCACACTGCAGCATGGCTGCCAGACTTTCAGCAGGCTTACTCCCTCATTTCAGAATGCAGACTCCCGGTTTCACCAAGTGCAAGGTCCCTGTGGATTTAGCAGACCTTGTCCAGCTAGTGCATTGCTGTAACTGGTGTTCTTGGTCACTTTTTGGCTTCTATCCAGTATTTTTCATGGAGGTGTTTTTTGCCCTGTCTCTCCTAGCCACCATCTTAGTTTCTCCCTTCCTGTTTGTTTTTAAAACAGTTGTATTCACACACCATACAATCCACTCTAAGTAAACAATCAATGATTCCTGGCATAATCACATAGTTATGCAAACTCCACCACAGTGTATATGAGGACATTTCTATTTCTTCCAGAAAGAAAGAGGAAGAGGCAGAAAAAGAAAAAGAAAGAAAAAATGACAACAAAAATCCACAAAAAATAAAATAAAAATAAAATGCAATAAAAAGGTCAGACAACACCACCAACACCAAGAATCTCATACCCTTTCCTGATATCCACCTCTTACAGACATTTAGCTTTGGTATATTGCTTTTGTTACAATTAATGGAAGCATTTACAATGTTAGTGTTAACTATAGACTCTAGTTTGTATTGATTTTTTCCCCTATACCATTCAGTTTTCAACACCTTGCAATATTAACATTCATTTGTTCTCCCTCTTTTAAAAACATTCTTATATTTGTACATTTAATCACCATCATTGACCACTCTAGGTTTTGCTAAGTTATATAGTCCCTGTCTTTATCTTCTATCTTTCCTTCTGGTGTCATACATGCCCCTAGCCTTCCACTTTCAACCATATTCACATTCATCTTTTTTCAGAATACTTACAATATTTTGCTACTATCACACAATATTATGCTATTCATTTCTGGATCTATGCAATCAATCCTGTTGAACCTTATATATTCCTTCAGCATCAAATGCCCATTTTCTAAATTCTTACTATCTCCTGACATCCTGTGTTCTCAAATTCAACTCTCAAATTCACCCATCAGTATTAGTTTATATTAGTGAGTCCATAGAGCATCTGTCCTTTTTTTCCTGGCTTATGTCACCCAATGTAATGTCTACTGTCTACCATTTTGTCTTTTGATTTTATATGTCATATCTTATGTTTATCTTCCTCTCTCTCCCTCTCTCTCTTTCTTTCTCTCTTCTTACTTGTAATTTTAATTTCTGCTCTCTTCTTCAAACCTTAGTCTTTTTCTAGCTGCCTGTAGTGCTCCCTTTAGTATTCCTGTACAGCAGGTTCACAAAGTCTTTCAGTGTCTGTTTGTCTGAAAATATTGTAAATTCTCTCTCATTTTTGAAGGACAGTTTTTCTGGATATAGAATTCTTGGTTGGCAGTTTTTCTCTGTCAATTTCTTAAATATATCATGTCACTGCCTTCTTGCCTCCATGTTTTCTACTGAGAAATCTACACATAGTCTCATCAAACTTCCTTGTATGTGATGGATCGCTTTTCTCTTGCAGCTTTCAGTATTCTCTCTTTGTCTTTGATATATGATAATCGGATTATTATATGCCTTAAAGTAGGTTTATTTTGATATGTTCTGTTTGGGGTTTGCTGCACTTCTTGGATCTGCAATTTTCCGTCTTTCATAAGAGAATGGAAATTTTCAATGATTATTTCCTCCTTTATTGTTTCTGCCCCTTTCCCCTCCTCTTCTCCTTCTGGGACACCCAAGACACATATATTCATGAGCTTCATGTTGTCATTCACTTCCCTGAGCCACTGCTCATATTTTTCCATTCTTTTCCCTATCTATTTTTTTGTGTGTAGGATTTTAGATGTCCTGTCCTCTAGTTTCTGAATTCTTTCTTCTGCCTCTCCAAGTCTGCTGTTGTGTGTATCCATTGTGTTTTTCATCTCTTCTGTTGTGCCTTTCCTTCCCATAAGTTCTGCCAGTTGTTTTTTCCAACTTTCAAGTTCTTCATTTTGTTCGCCCAGTGTCTTCTTTATATTCGTCATCTCTTCTGCCATATCTTCCCTCAACTCATTGATTTGATTTTTGAATTGATTTAGCATATTTGAATATCTTTAATTACTTGTTTCAACTCCTGTATATCATTTGAAGTGTAAGTTTTTTTCCTCTGACTGGGCCATATCTTTGTGTATTCTAATGTGATTCATAATTTTTTGTTGTCTAGGAATCTAGTTGCCTTGATTACCCCAATCATATTTTCCCAGACTAGATGGGCCCAGGTCTCAGGAGGAGGGTGTAATCAGTATCAGGCTTCCCTGAGGATGAGACCCAGCAGGTTGTCAGACTTTCCTATGAGGCCTCTAGACTCTGTGCTTTTCCTATCCTGCCCAGCAGGTTGTGCTTGTCAGCCTGCAGCTCCCCACTGGTGTAAAGAGGTGCGTTGCCTTTAATTCTCTGTAGGCCCTGTCCCTGCCAGAGGCTGAGAGTGTCAGAAGCCATGCTTAAGCTGTTTTAGTTTTTTTTTTTTCCCCAGGCCCTGGGGTCTGAGTCCTCTGAGGGAGGGCAGTCACTTGAGCTGTGCCCTACCTCCCCCTGATCTTAGGGAAGATAAGCCCTTTTGAAATTTATTTCCTACACTTGATTCTTCCTTTGACTCTCTGACTATCTTAACTCACCCTTGCCCAGGTCCACACCGACAATTCAAAATGCCTGAGTCTTTTCTCTAATGAGCTTTTTGGATTGAGAGGGAAAAAGGAAAAAAGAAAGAAATCCCTTTTTCAGAGCCAGTCTGTAGCCCCCCAGCTACCAGTCAAGAACTGGAAGTGGTGCCCAGTTCTATGTGCCCCTTTCTTGGGACACAGCCCTTTTCCAGTATTCTGAGCTCAGCCAATTCCAAAAGACTCTGTTTTTATTTATTTGTGTATTTTTTTTTCTGTCAGCCCCATCTTCTCTCTGCCAGAAGGAACCTCTGGGTTCCTTTCCTGCTTGCTTCAGGTTTATCTGTGCTCATAGCTTATATTCAGTAGTCCAAATTTGTTAATTAAAACCACTACTGGATCTTGGTTGAGCTATCTTCCCTTTCTCTTAGTAGACTGCTTCTTTTTCCCACAGGAAAGTCTTCCAACTCAGCCTGATGTGTCAGTGGGGGAGCGGTGCCATCTCCATGGTTTGGGGGACTTTACTTACAGTTCTTATGCTGCACTATCAACCATTCCCCCCCCTTCCAGACTGGTGTTCAATGTTTGTCCCATCACAGATGTCCCTCTACAGTTGTTCCAGACTATTGAGTTGTTTTTCCTGGCTATATGCTAGTTGTTCCAGGGGACTAACTAAATTCCACACCTCCCTATGCCACTATCCTTCTCCGCCTTCAAATCTTTGTGCTCACATAGTGTCTTTATCCCTTTAGCTGTATTTTCCTTCATCTCCTTGAATTGATTTAGGAGTTTTTTTGAACATCTTTGATTAAGTGTTCCAAATTTTGTGTTTCTTTTGAAGTTTTAATTTGTTCCTTTGACTGGTCCATATCTTCCTGTTTCTTAGTATGGCTTGTAAATTTTTGCTTATTATCTTCATGAGTTTACCCTGCAGGTCAGTTTCTCTGTCTTGCTTAGGGTACTTTTGTTGATTGGTTTTGTGCTAAGGAACTACTTTGACACTTGGTTCAACTTATTATAGGCCTTTAGAATAGCTCATGTTTAACCGATTGAATTTTTCAGCTCTTATTCCCATCTGTTTCTTGCCTTGGATATACAGTATAATTTTTGAAATTGTACTATTTGTGTAATTGTTTCACCCCCTAGAGAAAGCTTCCTTTCTCCTGTTCATTTTCGTGGAATGTTGATCTATTCCATTTATTTTTTTATCTGCCTTTGTAGTTTTTTATAACACTCCTTTCATTGTCTCTAGCTGCTTTTACCTGGATGGCAAATTCTAGGAGGAGTGTCATCCTGTAGAGGACTTTCACAAATCAGTATTTACCAGTCAAACAGGGCCAGCAACTCACAAACAGGGGGTTGATTGGTTCCAAATTGCCCTGGGGAGGAGACCCAGATAGATGCCAAACTTCTCTTTTACAGCTCCATAAATCTGTGTTTTCCTGGTCTGCCCAGCAGATGGCACTCTTCTGAAAATTATTCCCTGCAGTCCTAAGGTGTTACTGTGCCTTTAAGTCTCAACTGACTCTGCCCCTGTCAGGGGCGGGGTTGAAACAGCAGCTGCCAGCTGCTTTTGTTGGGAGCAGGTTCAAACCCCACACAGAGCCAGGACCCAGCAATCTGAATTTGTTAATCAAATCCCATCAATGGTGTTAGGTCATGCCACTTCCTCCTTTTATTGAGAAAGAACCACCCTTCAGAAATCTCCTGCAGCCCCAAGAAGGCACTGTGTCTCTAAATCACCCCCACTTCCACTCCTGTCCTGGGTGGGGATGAAACAGAGGCTACCAGCTGCTTTATATCCCAGGATGGTTGAAACTGTAGCTGCCCTCAGAGCCTGGACCCAGCATTCTGAATTTGCTAATCAAAAACCATGACAGGTGCTCAGCTGTGCCCCACTCCCAACACCTGTTCTTGGGGAAGAAGACTTTTATCTCCAGTCACGGACTGGATTCCAGGGCAGCCTGCTGCAAGAGTGGGGGCTGGTCACCAGCCTCCACAGCATGGAACAATTTATTCACAGCCTTTCACCACAGTTTATCAGTCTCTTCCTGCCTCCTTTCCTTGGATGGTGTACAGCTCCTGGCTGTTTCCAGCTGCCCCAAAGGACACACTGAGTCTTGACTTTCCCTACTCTGCCATTGTATCCAGAAACTCTCTGGTCAATTGATTTTTGCCAATACATTTCAATGAGGGAAAAATGGTCTTTTCAACAAATGGTGCTCAGACAACTGGATAGCCACATGTAATGGAATGAAGTTGGACTCCTACCTCACTCCTTACACAGACATATATTTAAAAGAGGTCAAAGACCAAAATGTAATATGTATAACTGTATGAGTTTTAGGATTAAAACACAGGTGTGGATTAGGCAACAGTTTCTTAGATATGACACCTAAAGCACACATAACAAAAGAACAAATAGAGAAATTTGGATCATCAAAATTAAAAACTTTTCTACATCAAAGGGTGCTATCAAGAAAGTGAAAAGATGTCCTGAAGACTGGGAGAAAATACTTGTAAATTGTATGTCTCAAAAGGGTCTAGTATCCAAAATCTATAAATATCTCATCAAACTCAATAATAAAAACACAAACAACCCAATTAAAAGTGGGCATGGGATTTGAATAATCATTTTTCCAAAGAGGATTTACAAGTGACCAGTAAGCACATAAAAACATGCTTAGCATCATTAGTCATCAAGGAAATGCAAATCAAAACCATGATGTGATACTGCTTTATACCCACTAGGATGTTTAGAATCAAGAAGACAGACAATGACAAGTCTTGGCTAGGATGTGAAGAAATTGGAACCCTCATACATTGCTGATGAGAATATAAATGGTACAGTTGCATTGGAACATTGTCTGGTAGTTCCTCAAAAAGTTAAACATAGTGTTAACATATGACCTCACAATTCCACTCCTAGGTATATTCCCATGATACTGAAAACATATGTCCACAAAATACCTGTGCATGAATGTTCATTACAGCATTAGTCATAATAGCCAAAAACTGGAAACAACCCAAATATCCATCAACTAATGAATGGTTAAACAACATGTGTTATATTTATGCAGAAAGGATTTTATTCAGCCAATAAAAGGTATGAAGTACTGCTAAATGCCACAACGTGGATGAACCTTGAAAACCATTATGCTGAGTGAAAGAAGCCAAGTACAAAGGCCACATATAGTATGATTCCATTTATATGAAATGTCCAGAATAGGCAAATTCATGAAGACAGAAAGTAGCTTATGGGTTGTACAGTACTGGGGAGATGAGAAAATTGGGAGTGATTGCTAATGAGTACTGGGTTTATTTTAGGGTGATGAAAATATTCTGGAATTAGATAGTGGTGATGATCATAATACACTGACTATACTAATCACTCAACTATATATTTTAAAATGGTGAATTTTCTTACATTAATAAAAATGTTGTTCCAGCCAATTAAAATAAAATGGCAGAATTAGACCATTTTGCAATTCACCATCAGTAGCTGATGGTATTAAATAAGGAAAGTGAAAATTGGGCCTAATAAATGAACACGACACCACCAAGGGTCTTACCAAAGAGATCCAACCTGAGACTACTCAAACCTCAAGACTGAACGAAATACACAGAGGAACATGCTAAACTGTGCCATGCATATGCAATCAGAAACATTCAGGCTGTGGGAAACTCCACGGGTGAAACAGCACACATTCTTTAAAATATAAATTGTGGGGAAAATTAATGGATAGAGGGGAAGCCTATAGATTAAGATAAGCTTGAAAGGCATACTAAGATTTTTTTTTAAATGGAGCAATTCACCTCTGGGTGACGAAATGATACAGAATGCAAGGAAATGCTAATTATAAAATTCAGGATAGTGATTACATTTGGAGGGAGACAGTGGGCTGTGTTTGGGATTGGGCATTTCGAGGGGCCTTGAGATGACTGAAAAGTTGTATTTTTTTCCTGGCTGATGGTTACGATGTTGTTACAAGGGTGTGTTATCCTTATAATAATAACTCATGAAGCTCTACCTTTTTTTTTTTTTTTAACTTTTTATGGTAGTAACATATATACAATTCAAAATTTCCCATTTTAACCACTTTCAAGTATACACTTCAGTAATATTAATTACATTCACAATATTGTGCTACCATTGGTTTTCTGTGTCTGTGCTTTGTTTTAACATAAAAAGGTCAAAAAATTGACCTATTTAAAGCTAAATGTTGGAAGCGGTCAGAAGAACAAAAATAAGAGTTATGAGTATTTTTCTTTTAACAAAATATTAATGATAAAGAAGGCTCATCGTTAGGAATTGACTTTCATCCCCTCCTAATATTATTAACAGAGGAATTGCAAAGGGGAAGCATTCCACACTAAATCTAGAATGGCTATGTTCCTAAGAGGATTTGGGTACTAAATGTGCTGTAAATAGGGTTTGTATAAGTGGGCCGCTGTACACAAAGAACATCCATCTTATACCTATAAATTGCCCAAGATGAATTTTTAATTTAGTCAGCCTCTACAGTCAGTTTTCAAAATCCCCAAACAATAGGACCTTTATTTGAGGATGTCCTGTTAATTCAGGCTCCTTGATGCAGAGTTTCAATCTTGCCAATACCCAAGGGAGTTCCTGGCACCAGTTATTCCATATTTCCTCTTTGCTCCTTAAGCCTCTACCCACCTCCAACCTGGACAGATGACCTTTCCTCCTAATGAGACCGAGTCATTTGTATATCCTCTTATCCCCACCTCAACTCATCTCTGCCTCTCTGTACATTGTCTCATTCTTCTCTTCAGTCTCAATGGAATAGCCAGACCCTTCCTTTCTAAAATTAGCCCTTTGTTACTTTAGTTTTGAGGTATAAGTTTGAAAATATATCTTATTTTCATCAAAGACACAACTAAAGACTGGACGATTCTTTGTGTCATTGATGCTAAAGGCAAACATAAAGGGGATAGAGGAGGGGCTGGTTTTGGTAAATGAAGAATTCCATTTGGAATATGATCTGTTTGGAGGAAAGGCAAACCAGCACAAACTAAAGATCCATGGCAGTCATTTATCTGGTGTTAACCTGCCACTGTTTTTTTGTGCTTTATTTTAGAAATATTTAAGCCAAGCAATGAGAAACTGATGAGATTTTAAGAGCAATAATAAAAGCTTGTCATAAAAGCTGTGCTTTAGCAAGATTAATCTGGAAAGAATTTGGGGCATGGATGACAGGGAGGATGGTGGTGATGTTTACAGAAACAAGGAGCACAACATGGGAAACAGGTGGAGATGGCGAGAAGAAAGCTGGAAATTCAGTACTAGAACTCAGGAAAGAGATGGGGACTTGGAATAGGTTTGGGAAGTCATACACAGAAAGGAGGGTCATTCCTGAGTTCACAGGAAGCTGTGGTCCCCGTTTTCTCCTTAGCTTCCTGTTCCAACCCAGCTCTTGAAGGGCTTGGGGTGGCACTGCTCTACAACCAAAGAACAAACCAGGCAGGGAGTCAGACATGGGTTTATTGGTACTTACAAACAGGAGACAGTTCTTCCCGGCCGCCACTGGCTGGAAAATGGAAGTCAGTGCTCCACAAAGGTGGGGGATGCAAAGGGCAGCTTATAAGAATTTAGGACAAAGACATTCCATAGGGTCTGAGAACAGAGTTTCAGTAGGGTCTTGTGACACAGAGGTGTGAGAATTTGTTACCAACAGTGCTCAGGGCAGGAGAGTTTTAATGTTTTGTTTATGATACCATCTGTACATACTTTCTTCGCTGAGGAGCTCTGATGACCTTCAACTTCTGTCCCTGTTTGGCAGGCTGCTACATGCTATGGGGCTTCATTCCCCACACTTCCTGAGAACATTCAGAAATGTTAGGCAGAGATAAGAAAATCTGTAATGGAGGACATGCGGACTACTTTCAGAATCAGCTCAGAAGCCAGAACAAAATAGTGATTTATTTCCCATGAACCCTGATTACCCTAATCACAGTCACCCTATCAAAGACAAATAGTGACCTAAAAGATACACAGCAGGAAGACAGAGTATAGAATGTCGAATTGGTCAAGTTCCTAAGATTGTGAGTTGACTAACACTGGTTTTTAAACTCTGAGAGCCGAGGTTGTGTCTGCATCACTCTGTCTTCATGCCCTTGCACAAGGCTTGGTCCATATCAAAGGCTCAATAAATATTTGTTGGACAAAAGACTATTGAGTCAGTGTAGACCCATCAGTCCTGATGATTCTGTTTTGGGAATGTCTGTCCATCTTCTTCCCATAGCCATTACCCAAGTTCCAGCTTATGGTATTTCTCATCTGGACTCTGGAGTCAAACAGGCCTGGGGTCTTGGTCCTGTCTCCATCACTTCAGCTCCCTGACTCGATGGAGCATTTTTTTTTTTATTTCTCTCCTTCCTCATGAAACAAGTACTAAACATTTCCCAACTAAGGAAAATGTGGCCAGCAAGGCCCTGTGAATTTGGTCAAATTTGGTCAAATTCATGATTGACACTGATGTCCTTGACAGAATGCCACTTCTCTTTTAGTGTCCTCGTAATGCACTTGATAAGAAGAGAGAACAATTTTTTTGAAATCTTTCATCAAAGAAGAATGTAAATAGCTCTTAGTACTTTGTAGATTGTTGAGAGTATGTATCAAATAAAGGGAAACCTGGAAGTAACTCAGCCACCAAAACCAGGTCCTTTGGAGACTTGAAAGTAAGAGAATGCAGATATATTTGGTCCTTGTGTAAATGGCCCTCAGATGTGTATTTGGAGCTAGGGCAAGTGGTTTATAGTCAGTCAGGGAGCAGCCATTCTAGAAAGCTGGTTGAGGAAGACACATATGCTTTGTTCACATACGTGTCCCCAACACGTAGCACCATGCCAGGCACATAATAGGTGCTTAATCAGTACTGGTTGCCTGAATGAGACAAGAGCAGGGGGTGCTCCTCAGTACTGACTGCTGAACTGAGAGTAAGAGACTATGCTTCTAGTCCTGGTTCTGCCACTTTTAGCAACTGCATCACCTTAGGAAAATCCCTTCAGCTCTCAGGATCTCAGTTGCCTCATCTGACAAAAAATGACTTTTAATGTTGTGTTCTCAAGTTCAGTAGCTTGGGATGATGTGTGTTATTTTTCACAAGGATTCCAAAGAAAGGATCTCTTATTCAAATGAACTCATATATGATAAAACAAGGGAGAGGAACAGACTCCTTCAGGCTGACAGTGCAGAGCATAATCCTGGCTGTTTGTTTCTTTCTAAAATGACCTTCTTCTCTGTTTCCAGAATGTTGGATGTTTGATGCGCTTTCTTAGAACAATGACTATTCCCTTATTATGACACAGACAAGCTTTTCTGCAAATCCTTATTATCACACACAGTCGCCAACCACCAGGCATTTATTCACAAGGCCATGACATCAACACATTCTACTGGTGAAGTGTTCTGTCCTTAGCATAAAGCTTGTTCCAAGTGGTAATTAGAAAAGAGGCTCCTAAATATTAGAGCCATTCAATGTCAGCCTCGGGGGGTACTCATGTTGAAAATGCTTTGGCTGCTTTTCATCATGAACTAAGCTGCATGAACTTTTTATTTTTTAATTGCTCCTTCAGTACAGAAAGAGTAATGCAAATGTTGGCACTTTAACATGACCTTCAGCTCCACAAAGCATCATGGGAAGCTTTTTCCCAAAGGCCCAGAAGAGGCATCCCCCAATTTATTAGGAAGGTCTTGTGTATCTTGAAGCCTTATCTAATCGGTGTTCAAACCTGTTGCTGCCTCTTTCTCCTTTTTCCTTATCTCTGAAGAGTCCCAGTAGAGAGGAAAGAGCATCCATTAATCACTCCCCCTACTTGACCCCTACACGTGTGCATGTTCTCACCTGAAGACACACAGTTTTCTCATCCCCAAGCCACTCCAAGCACTACACATGCTCAGGGCCTTGGGGTTTAATTGTTTTAGAGTTGGAAGGGACAGTAAACATCATTTGGAACTACTCCCTTATTTTATAAATGGAAAAGCCAAGGCTCAAAGAAAGGTTGCATCTGTGATCACACGGCAGAGGCAGGGCTCAAACCCATTCTTCTGGCACTTTCAGCACCATGTCTCTGTATTTCCTCATCATGAACTCAAGGTTTCAAAGAAGTGCAAAAGCTGTTCAGTTAAGCTCTTAAATACACCCTACACCCTTTTTGTGTATCAAATGTCGTACTAAGTCCCTGAGGTGTTTCATAGAGCAACAGAACATAATCCTGGTCCCATGAGGGCTAACTGAACATGAACATAAATATGTCTAGAATGAGAAGATTGTTAAGTGTTCTCATAGAGTCACACTGAGTGAATTGGAGATTAAAGTCAGAAGAGATTTGTTCAACTTCAATTATTGGTTCGATTTGCCTCTTCTGGGTTTAATGGAGAGATTTCCCGTGATGCTTTGAGAAGCTAGATCATATTAAAGGGTTGGCAATGTTCTTTCTGCACTTCTTTGTAGAAAACTTAAAAATTCTTCTAATTAAAACCAATACTATTTTTTTTTTGCCTCTGAAAACAGCAAAAAAAATACAGATATTCGGTGTTGGTGAAGGGTGTAAGGAAATGGGTATGGGCATGCATTACTGCTGGCAATGATGTACTTTGGTCTGTCCGTTCTAGAGAAAAATTAACACTATGTATTGAGAGCTTTAAAATGTGCATATCTTGTAGCCCAGTATATTTGACTTCTAGAAATATATCCTAAAGAAATGTGTTAATGTGTTGGCATATATAGTTACATATATATTTTATATGTGTGTATGTGTGTGTATAAAGGATAAAAACAAGTAATGTTTATCAGATTGGTAAGTGAAAAAAAAGTGAGGAGCAAGACAGTATGTTCTGGGATATTTATTTATGTTATAAACCCACATATCATGCATAGTACAAATGTAGACCCTCCTTTCTCTCACTATGTGTCTGCCAGGAATTCAGTAACACTTTAAAACACATGCCCACAAACTGAAGCCTAAACGTAGACAAATGATACAGGTATTATTGAAGATCTCATGAGAAGATGGAGCAGAGATGGAGTTATTTCATTAGCAAACAGCAAAACCTCCTAGAATGCATTCCCTTTGAACATTTCTCACTTTTGTCAAAGTTCAGCTGCCTTCTGCAGCTGCTTTTGTCTCCTTCCTTTTCTCTCAGACCTCCTCAGTGACCACCTTCCCCCCTTTCTATAGGCAGCATATCCTTTTCTTCCTCTTCCTCTTCCTCTTCCTCCTTCATCACCACCACCCTCACCTCTGCCACCACCCAGCCTTTCTGTGTCTCTCTTAGTTTAGCAATAGAACTTTTTGCAATGATGGAAATGTTCTGTATTGTAAATTTTATTTAATTTTAATGGATTTAACTCAAATAAACTACATGTGGGTATTGAGCACTTGAAATATGGCTAGTGTAACTGAGGAAATATGTTTTTAAATTTATTTAATTGTAGGAGATCTAAATTAAATTAGCCATATGTGACTAGTAGCAACCATATTGAACAGCTCTAGCCCTTCCTTAAAGCGGAACAATTTAGGCCTCCTCTGGATCTTCAACTTTGCTTTGTTGAGCACAGGTGATAGAGGGGTGATAGTGACCCACTGTTCCTTCCTTACTATCTGTCTTAGAAATTACTGGAAAGGGAGAAGAGAACTGTAAATAACTGATAATTTCCTTTATCTTCAAAGGTATGCACCAAAACAAAAAGAACTCAAAAAGCATAAATGAAAATAATCACTGTAGTTCATTGTGGCTGTGGGACCATGTATGACTTCTTTCTGCACTGTTTTGCTGTGTTTCCAAAATGATCTGGAGTGGGCATTTATCATGTTTGTATTTAGAAAAAATGCACAATAAATATTATTTAAATGCCTCCTGTGTGTGATTTTTTTTTTTTTTTTTAGAAAAAGCAAATTAGGGAGGACATCCTTTCTAAGGGTCCTGTAACAGGTTCCCAGAGCAGTCTTACTTGGCAAATGGGGTGAAGCCAATGGCAGACCCCACCCCCACCCCTACCCTGGAGCGCAGCCCAGGAATGGCATGTGGGTCTATTCCCTCAGCTGCTGCCTCACATCAACTAACAAACCAGTGCTCCAAAGCCAAGCCAGTTCCTGCTGTCATCATCGATGAAGCCTCTACACAGATGGAGGTGTAAACAAAAGGGAGAGATGGTGAGTTTGCTATATTTGACCCAGTTACTATTTTTGCCACATAAGGAGAGAAAAGCTTGGGATTTCAAACAAGAAGAAATACAGCCTGAATTCATGAGCGAAATCTTGCTGCTCTTTTCCAGCTCTTTCCAGATATCAGTTTCCTTCTTGGAATCAGGGCAGAAATTGGAAGAATCCTTATGGACTTAGAGTTGTGACCTCCTAGCCCAGCCTGGAACAAAGGGACTGTTTGAGATAGGTACAGAATTGGGAATCTAAAGGAGCTATCTGACCTGGAGAGTCACAGGATGGGCATGGGGCCAAACTTTCGGTTTGATATTTAGATTTGTTGTTACCCAGCCTCCGTATTTGGACTTCAAGCCAGCTTAAGAAAAGTCCTTCCCCAGCCCCAAAAATGGCAAACACCAATAGAATCACTGATGTCTTTTATGTTACTTTATCTGGCTCGGCACACATGGGCTAGCCCAAGGATCAATGGCACGTCTTAGGCCATACCCTGCCCCTCCCCTTAATACCTCCTCACCAGAATACGGTGACAGAAAATTTCTCTTGAGCCTCCTTTTGCCCCCTCACAGGTAGATGATAACTGGATGGGTTCATGCTGTGACCCCTTCCAAGACTTCTCTTGGTTATGTCATAGAGGGCTCTAGAAGGCTGAAAAGCTTTATAGGACTATGAAGAATGAAGGAAGAATGGTAAAATATCAGGCATGGCAAATGTGGGATGGGTATTGGAGAAGGGGACAAATGGGGTCCTTCCGGGGCCTTCTTGCCATCACACAAGCAGTTGTTTTGGTTTATTTTCACTGCTTATTTTTAGGTGGCTTAAGTGTAGGAATATTTAAAAATCACTCCTTCCTGAAATAGCTTCAATTCCCTGAAACTGAACGACTAGGATGCTTTCAATCATCATGGCATTGATGATTATAAGACTTTTTTTCTATTACACAGCCAGAGATTAAGTGAGCAGGAAATGGCATCTCTACTCAGCTTAATCGTGTTGCTCTTGAACAATGCCCATGGATCAGTTTCTGAAAAGTCTCCTCTGACAGATTTGAAGTAGCTCTATAGTAGTGATGCACATGTTCCGTATTTATTATCCACAATATGGGTACCAATGAGTTCCTGACACCATCCATTTTCCAAAGGACTGTCTTCCTTCTAATATAGAAGTGCCTTGAAGGCCTTATTTTTAGAAACCCACACTGGGCTAGTCAGGTCACAGTTGACTAGGACTCAGCACTGATGAAACCAGGGTCATAGATTTAATCCCAAATGGGCCATTTGGCTTTAAACAGAATATGAAAGCTCTTTTTCTTTTTTGTGGCTCCGGACTGCAGCTCTCCGTCTGCCTGCCATGTTGCAGCTGCAGCCAATTCATAAAGATGATGGTAAACTGGTGTCCAGACTGTCTGAGGGTTGGTATGAGCTTTTCATTTTGAAATAATTTCAAATTTACAGGACAGTAGCAGAAATAATACAAATCCTACACAGAATAGATAATTCCAACCCCTTGCAATACCCAGGTACACCAATTTTAACATTTTATCCCTTTGCCTTTCTCTCTCCCTTTCTTTCCATCCGTCCTTCCTTCCTTCCTCTATCCATCCATCCATCTACCCACCAATCCATCCATCCATTCATCTAGCCATCTATTTCCTGAACATTTGAGAGCAGGTTGTACACATTATACTCTTCAAACTTATAATACTTCCATGTACATTTCCAACAAACAAGCATATTCACTTATGTAATTGCCTTAAGAGCATTATCAAGTTCAAGAAATTTAACATTGATATAAAGCTTACATTCTATATTCCAATTTTTTTCTGATGTCCCTAACAATGTGCTTTTGCACCTTTTATCCTCCATTCTTAGATCACACCCAGTATCATGTATTGCATTTAAATATCATTATCTCTTTAGTTTCTTTCTTTCTTTTTTTTTAAATTATGGAAACATATACAACATAGGTCTTCCAATCCCAAAACCTCCCAAGCAAACTATTTAATGGGATTAATCGCATTCATGAAGTTGCAGTACCCTCACGACTGTCCATTTTTAGAACTTTCCATTCACCCAGAACAGAAACCCAACACCCATTTTTCATTCTCTCTCCACTGCCCTTGACCCCAACCCCTGGTAACCTGTATTCTATTTTCTGTCTCTATGAGTTCGTATATTCTCTGATATTATTTTTTGTGGTTACCATGGGACTTAAATGTAACATACTAAATCTCTAACAATCTTGCTTGCTTGGATAACTCCTTAACAACTTCAAGAGCATACATAAACTATGTTCCTATACCCCTCTGTCCCCCACCTTTATGTAGTTCTAGTCACAAATTACACTATTTATACATTGTGAGTCCCAGACGATTTATCATCATGTTTTGCATTTGCCTCTTAGACCCTGTAGGAAGTAAACAGTGGAGTTACAAATCAAATATACTTTAGTACTGCTATTTAAATTTACCCATTTCATTATCTTTATTGGATGTCTTCATTTCTTCATGTCAGTACAGTCAGTTGTCTAATGTCCTTTCCTTTCAACTTGTAGAACACTGTTGAATATTTCTTGTAGGTCCCGTCTTGTGGCAATGAAGTCCCTCAGCTTTTGTTTATCTGGCAATGTTTTAATCACTCCCTCACTTTTCAAAGAAAGTTTTGCCAGATACAGAATTCTTGATTGGCAGTTTTTTTTTTTTTTTTTTTTTTTTTTTTTGTTTTTGCTTTCAGCTCTTTAAGTATTTTTTTTGCAAGCAACAGAAGTAAACTTTAATTCAGACTAAAAGTAATTTATGGGTTCCTTATCAGGAAGCTCATAAACTTAGTTACAGGCTGAAGGATCACACTAGGAGGTGACCAAGAGCCAAAGGACTGGGAGAAAAAGGCAGCAGAACCAAAGGAGTAGTCTTGAGCATAAACAGAGTGATAATCATTCCACTGCTACTCCAACCACTCTTCCCCTCCCTGCATTGCTTGACTAAGTTTCAAAGTTCTTCAGGTTTTCAATTCACCTGGTTTAGGTTCATGGGCCCATTACCTTTCAGAAACTCACTGGCTTGGAGGAATTAGTTGCTATGTGTTCACACTATCATTTTACCCAGTGTGTAGGCAGGGTTAACTGAGAATAACCAACTGCCTTTTTGCCCCCATGGATTCTGATGAGAACTCAGTACTTAATTTTATTGAGGCTCCTTTGTATGTTGACATGTTGCTTCTCTCTTGCATTTCTCAGAATTCTCTATCATTGGCGTTCAACAGCATGATTATAACATGATACGGTGTGGGTCTGTTTGGGTTTATCCTGTTGGAGTTTGTTGAGTATCTTGGGCATGTATATTCATGTCTTTTGTTAAATTTGGGAAGTTTTCAGCCATTATATCTTTGAATATGTTCTCTGCCCCTTTCTTCCTTTCTTCTCTTCCTGGGACTCATGGCGTCCCACAGGTTTCTCAGGCTCTGTCAACTTTTCTTCATTCTTTCCTCTTTCTGCTCCTCAGACTGAATGGTGTCAATTGTGTTATCTTCAAGTTCACTGAGTCTTTCTTCTGCCAGCTCCAATTTGTTGTTAAACTCTTCTAGGAAATTTCTTAATGCAATTTTATTGAAATATATTCACATACCATACAATCATCCAAAGTGTACAACAGTTGTTCGCAGTATCATCATATAGTTGTGCATTCATCACCACAGCCAATTTTTCATTGACTCCAAAAAATAAAAATAAGAATGAAAATAGAAGTAAAAAAGAAGACCCAAAACATTCCATACCCCTCCTCCCCCCTGTTATTAATTTACTCTTTGTCCCTATTTTTCTACTCATTTGTCCATATACTGGGTAAAGGGGGTGTGAACCATAAGATTTTCACAATCACATGTTCACACCATATAAGCTATATAATTGTACAGTCATCTTTAAGAATCAAGTATAATGGATTGCAGTTCAAGAGAGTCAGATATTTCCTTCTAGCTATTCTAATAAACCAAAAACTAAAAAGGGAAATCTGTATAATGTATAAGAGATACCTCCAGAATGACCTCTCAACTACATTTTTTTTGTGTGTGTGTGTGTAAGCCTTCTTTTAATCAGCATGTTTTTTTTTTCTTTTTTCACTTGAAGGATATTTTTATTAAAGCCACAAATAAAAATACACTTTACTTCTTTTTCATATTAAAAAAAATCAGGTATTTACTGTTTTGATTGGTGTCATCTGCCACAATGATTGCTTTAATCAAGGCTGAGAGAGTTCTTCTTTTATTGTATGGTACATTTTTTCAGGATTTCCAGGCCTTGGAATTATATTACCTCTCCTAATTTATTTATTTATTTATTTATTTATTTTAATCTTCATTTTATTGAGATATATTCACATACCACGCAGTCATACAAAACAAATCGTACTTTTGATTTTTTACAGTACCATTACATAGTGGTACATTCATCACCCAAATCAATCCCTGACACCTTCATTAGCACACATACAAAAATAACAAGAATAATAATTAGAGTAAAAAAGAGCAATTGAAGTAAAAAAGAACACTGGGTACCTTTGTCTGTTTGTTTCCTTCCCCTATTTTTCTACTCATCCATCCATAAACTAGACAAAGTGGAGTGTGGTCCTTATGGCTTTCAACTACATTTTAAATCTCTCAGCCACTGAAACTTTATTTTGTTTCAATTCTCTTCACCCTTTTGGTCCAGAAGGCTTTCTCAATCTTATAAAACCGGGTGCAGGCTCATCCCTGGGCATCATGTCCCATGTTGCCAGGGTGATTTACACCCCTGGGAGTCATGGCCCACACAGGGAGGAAGGCATTGAGTTTACCTGCCAAATTGGCTTACAGAGAAAGGCCACATTCTTCTAGGGAATCTTAAATTTGTTATTATGGTCTTAAGCTCTGTTTGACTCCTTTTCATAATTTCCATATTTCTGTTGATATACTCTGTGTTCATCTGTAATTTTCCTGATTTCCTTTGGTTTTTGTCCATGTTCTCCTTTAGCTCTTTGAGCATATTAAAGACCAATTTTTAAAAATGTTTGTCTGGTATGTCCCAGGTCTGACACTTCTCATTGATGGTTTCTAATTCTTTAGTTTTTTTCTTTTGCCTAGGCCATAACTTCTTTCTTTGTATATTTCCTAAGCTTTTGTTGAAACTTGGACACTTTGATATCTTAGTGTGTTATCACTGGAATTTAGACTCTGAGGCATCTGTTCCTTAAGCTTGTGTCCACTTAGTTATGACAGACCTTTCCTTAAATGCCAGGAGCTAACAAAAAAACAAAAGGAAAAAAAGAGAACATCTTTTCTAGTCTTTACAGATTGTCCTGTGCAGATGCTATCCTTTAGGGCTTATCCATAAAATGAGTTTAGAGAACAACTCCAAGTCAAAATGTAGAGGCCTCTCTGATTTCTTCTGCACATGTCTCTTGTCTTGGGCATGTATATGTGGCCCTAGGAATTCCCCTGTTTACATGGATATGAATATCCCCTCTTTCCCAGGAAACAGTTTCCTCACAGTGCCAAGCACTGCACTGTATGTCCTACAGATAGCAGTCCCTTACCCCGGGCATAGGAGGATGTTTCTGCCAGTTCTTGCTGATTATTAAAAGCTTCTGTGGAGGTTGGAATCCTGAAGCACCTTACTCTGCCATTTCTATCCTATAAGAGCTTTTGTCCGTAGGAAAAGAGGGCCCTAAGTTTTCAGACCCCTACACCATGGATGAAGAGCCAAGTTAGGAAGATGGTGGAGCTGGTGACTAGACATTAACCCCAGACTAGTGTGGGTGTTTGGTGGGGCAGACTCAGGGTCTTGAGTAGGAGAGGGCTCTCCAAGCTGATTGAGTATGACAGCCGTACAACAGTGGGCCAAGGAATGGTGAGCTTAGACAATAGAAGTGCCACTCCAGAGTTCAGTATGCCTTGACTCAGCTTCTATAGGATCCTGTGCTTGCCTCTGTTATATCACTTACCACATTGTGTTTTAAGCTTTCGTTTGTATTTCAATGTCTCCCACTAGACTAGAGCTTCTTTATCTTTGTGTCCCCAGCACCTAGCAACTATGGGCTTAATGCATGCCATATGGAATGAATCATCAAGTATATGGAAGAATGGAGAAACAGGGAAGAAAATGTCAGACACACGGTACTTTGTGGACTCTTAAAGGATGATTAAATGTTTTACAGGAAGAGCATGCTATGTTCTGGAGAGAGGGAGATGTTTTAGTGTACCTGGTGCCTTGGGTAACTGGAGGGAAGTAAAGAGATATGAGGCTGGGAAGGGAAGTGGAGATTGGGCGGTGAAGGGCCATAATGATACTTCATGTCTCTGGATATCAGTCATTTCACATCCTCTGTCCTTAAAATGCGTGGGTATTCTGTTTTCCCCTGTGTAACTTTACCTGAGTAAATGGCTGCTATAGGTCTCTTTGGGAAAGGACCAAGGGAATCATTGCTGTGTGTTGCAAGGGCTTTCCTCCTGCAGACTCAGCCCTATAGTCAATGGGCTCTAGGTCAGAAAACTAGCTCAGGTTTAGAAATTGGGCAGGGAATCATGAATTTTATTGGGGTGACTACCCTTAGTGGCCCAGTCATTCATCCTTGATTTTTTTTTAAAGATCAGATTTATTTGGAGAAAACAAAAAACGCACAACTCAAAGAATGGGGATTATACATCTCAAGACATCTCCCAGGTATTAAGTCTACAGATTACAAATCATTTTCATAGAAGATATTTTTGTATAAATTTTACATGTATTCAGGAGCAGGGCATAAATCAATCCCTGTTTCTGTTTTAACAGGGTAGGGGAATGGGAAGGAACAGTTTTGGATAAAACTATTTGGAAGAAGGGTAGACATGAAGAGGGCAAACCCTACCTGTTCATCATCTACAGCAAATGGTTAAAAAAAACAAACCAAAAACATTTCACCCTTGGGTATCTTTCTCTAAAAGCCCGCTTCCTGGCTACTAGTCAATCCATGCCAATTATTTAAAATGAATTCACTTGGAATATCTGTTATGTCTACTGGATAAATGATGTGTTTTATCTTATCTTCCCTGGATAGAGGTTTGATTTGCTTTTGAGTGTTCCAGGATGGAGTGAGACTAGGAGAAAGCACAGGATGTAGAGGTTTATTCGGTGTATTCTTCCCTGTCATTTTCATCTTCATCAATTGAGAGAGCAACATACTTGCTTGCAGAACTGAACTGGATTTTCTTCAGTTTCCTTTGGCTCAGGTGCAGATCTTGATCCTTTTTGCCATCTTTCCTATCAGATTCCTTCCAGTGGTCTTTGCTCCCTCCATCTCCTGCACCGTGGATGAAGTTCTCACTTTGGCCTTTTGGGACACTCGTCCCATCTACTTTGTTTTCATCTTTTCTTGCTGGTCCTTCCTCAGATGCTTGAGCAGAAGCTACTTTTCCACCACTTGTAGGACACTGCTGCTCTGTTTCTGAGCTTTGAGGTCAAGCAGGAAGATTAGAACTTCACTTCACCCAAGCATTCTCCTTTGGTGGAGGGTCTGGCATTACCTTTAGAGGCTGATCAGATTTGGGAGGCTTAGAATTTGGAGAGTGACAGTCTTCCTTACTAAGTCTTTCATTTTCCAGAGACTTCTCACTTTCTCTCCTTCGTGCATACTGATCTGACTTACTTCTGCCTTATGCGGCGGAGGTCCCAGTCTGTGATGACTCACTTCCTGTCCTCGACCGTTCCCGTTCCTGAGTTTCTTCACTTCGCCAACTTGGGTGTCTTTCCCGAGGCTGTAGTTCTAGTTTTGGCTCATCCAGCTGATGCTGCAATTTCTCTTGTTCCTTCTGTAGCCATTCTTCTGCTTCCCGTTCTCTAGCAGCCATGTCAACAGATTGCCCTTCCAAAGATGGAAGCTCATTGACTGGACTGGGAAGTGCTGGCAGAGGAATCATCTTCCTTAGGAGTACTCCAAGACTTTAGATTCAGTTTGAGTCTTTGGAGAGAACCTCTATCATCATGCCTATAATCATCTCAAGAGTAATCATCTCTGGAGATCCATGACTGATCATCCCATCTGTGGTATTGGTCTTCATAAAGGTCCCCGCCTCCTCTGTAGTCATCATCCCTGTGGTTCTCACTACCAAATGCTCTTCTGCCACTGCCTATCCTGGAGTCATAGCCCGTATCATAGTCTCTGCTGCCTCCGTCATCATAGCGATACCAGCCTCCATATCGATCCATATCCTTGCATGGGCTGTCACGATAACCGTCACGATAACCGTCACGATATCCCTCACGATACCCAACTGACTCACAACAATCACAATACTTGTCTCCAAAACTATCATCACCTCTTCTAGGTGGGTAGTCATCAAAGCTGTCTGTTGCAGGATGGGCCCCCCAGTCTGTACCAGTTTTGTCAGAATCCCAATTTCTATCTTAGCCAAAAGAATGATCATCCCTGTCTTTATCCTGTGCTTGATCAGCAACATCCATTCAAATTCTCCAGTTACCTGGAGACTCTTCACTCAGGGTACTGAACAGGGAATCCAGGTCCTCAGATTCAGCATAACCAGAATCTTTTAACCTCTCTGGATTGCTGGGTTCACGTGGTAAATGCATTGCATTGATATTCAATCTTCCAAAGAATTCCTTAATGGAGTTGTCTGTCACATTGTAGGGGCAGGTTCCCTAGAAAAGTATTACAGAGTGGAGGTCTGGGAAGATGGCTCCGTTTGATATTGGGTTCCTGAGCAGCCCATGGAGCAGTGGGAAGGTTGGAACAGTCAACTGGAGGTGTCATCATTACTATGCCACGTGGTTCAAACATTTCCTTCCAGGTAGTCTGTTTCATCAGCCCAGCTGACTGGCTTGGAAACATGGGTGCTTCCTCCACCAGTCCCTCCATTCTCAGCCAGGGAGTCTGTTAGGGAGATAGTCTTCCCCCCTTTTTTCCTTCTTTTTCACTGAGGCCACCATGTTGGCAGAGGGAGAGAGAACGCAAAGGTCATCCTTGATTTTTCCTCCTGGTACAAGTGGAATAGTACCCTTGTTCTTTGCCGATCCAGTTTGCCTGTAATGATCTTATGTCCTTTTGACCATCTGTATCATACACTCTTATGGGTCAGACCCCCTTGGCTGCCACTCTGACCTTGTCAGTCTTTACGGTAATTGTGACATTGTGGCTTCTGGCTTCTATAGTTTTAGAATCTTCTCAGACACATTCCTATCACCAAGCCTAGCACTGTGACCACCTCTGTTTTGTTTTACTAAAATTGATGAAATGCAATATACCAGAAATGGGTTGGCTTTTACAGCACATGGGAAGGCACATGGGAGCATCTGCTGGTCCTTCTCTCCCGGGTTTCGTTACTTTCAGCTTCTGGCTGCTCCGTCTCTCAGCTTCTTTGGCTTCTTTCTCTCAGCTTCTTGTGGGCTTTTTTTTCTGTCTTCTCTCTGTCTTTTACCTTATTACAAAGGACTTTGGTAAGAGGATTAAGACCCACCCTGAATGCTTTGGGTCACATCTTGAGTTAAGATCCTACTCACCAAAAGATCCTACTTACAATGGGTCCACATAGGAATGGATTAGCTTTAAGAACATGATATTTTCTGGGATACATACAGCTTCAAAACATCACAACATTTCTACCATCAGCCATAGTCTCCCTTGGGAAAGGCATTGCCACTGACCAGGGAGTCCTCTGTGGCTGAGGCCAACCCCAAAGGCACTATCGGCTGGAGCCTGGGTGCTGGCACACTTCATGTAGCTGGGCAGCCAATGCTTCCTCAAAGGGGGATCTGGGTAGTACAACTTCATGTCTACCACATCTCTCCATCATCCTGGTCACCTCAATTTGTGAACCTTCTCATTAATCAAAAGATTCATATCAGAGCACGCTATTGCTCCAGGGATTCTGCAACTAGCACACAGTGAACTAGGACTGGCACCTCCTTTGAGCAGGATTCACTACATGGTTTATGCCCTCAAGATATCATTTCCTTTAGTTTTTTCCCCAACCATCTCGCAATATGCAAATCTGTGAAGCTGCTGTAGGAGAAGAGAAGGTAAATAGCAGTTATTGGAGGAGAACCCAGTGTGAAGAATGTGAAGAATGTGGATATTGGGTTTAGGATGAGACTTGTGGGAATCTCTGCCTGCCACTTATTTGCTATGTGCCCAGCACATAGTGGGTTGTCCATAAACGTTGGTGAAAATGATTTTGAAGCAATTTGAAATTATTTAATTCTCTCTCTCTGTAGAATGGGTGTAATAAATACCTACTACACAGGCTTATGTTGAGATGATATCAAATACCATAATTATGGAAAGTTGTTGTTGTTCACTGCTGTATCCCCAGCTCCAAGAACAGTATCTGGCACTTGGGTAGCACTCATATTTGAAAGGATGAATGCATGAATGAATCAATGAATTTGATGCTCAAGAAACCGTCATCTTTGTGGTTAGTAGGCACTAAAGACTTCACACATAGAACTCATGTAATCCTTGCAAGAATCCTATGAGGCAGGTATTACTATCACCATTTTACATATGAGAAAGCTGAGGCACAGAAATGGTAAATCATGTCACCGGTAAGTAGGTGAGCTGGAACTGGAGCCCAGATCTCTGTGATTTGAAAACCCTGTGCTCTTTCCACCATGCAACTTACTGTTTTCTATCATCTATAGCATCATACTGAAGTAACAACTAGGTGGTGGGTTTTCTGATAGAAGGAAGAGAGATAGTCAGCCTTTTCAGAGTAGAGCACCTCTCCCTTTTAGAGGCTGAGGCTACTGCTGACAATTTGATCATTCTTTAGGATCTGTTAAGAATAGATGCCTTGCCCTCCAGGATCAATCCCTCTCCCTTCGTTTCAAAAAGCAGTCTCCCTAGATGTAGACTTTTGACAATGGGGCAAGCATCAGTAGAAGGCTAAGGAAGAGTGGAAGAAGAAATTGTAGCAGTAAAGATATGAAAAAGCACCCACATGAGCCACCAGCTGGTAGCTTGATGACTGCATTGTGTTGGTGAAATTGGTGGAATTGGGGTAATCCCTTTTGGAGGTCCCATACTCAATCCACTAAAATACCTTCCAATAGAAGAATGATTTCAAGAAAACCAAAGAACCAGTTTGGGGCTGTCTGAGTCCTCAGAAGCCTAAATCCAGCAAACTGGCTGATTCTCTTTCTGACCAAGAGAAACTAGGCCACAGTTAGTCTTGCCCAGGGCTCTTGAATGTATAGTCAGCCCTGGATCTTCATCTTTAATCTAGGGACCAGGCTCTCGTGTGCTTTTTAAAGTGTGAAAATCATATTATATAATACTCATTTTAGTGTTGGCTCACAGCTGAGATCAAACCTTGACTGATGAATGAAACTTTCAAATCCAAAGGCAATAGCTAAGTATTAATATCCGTGAACTGGTAGCAGTATGAAAGCACACATGTTAGGAGAGAGTGTAAGGAGCTTTAAAAACAAGCATTTTCTGCTCATTTTAGCTTTCCAGCAGTGTAAGAAGACTCGCCAGCTCTACAGTTCCTTTCTTAAGGAATAACGACAATGGGTCAGTTAGAGGTGGAGGTATTTGTGATATGTTTCACTTTCTCCCCTGAGTATTCACTTTCTCCAGTGGCTACTGTCAGATCATTACCTCACTATCTACAAATTTTATTCATCATCATCATCATCATCATCATCATCATCATAGAACATGATCATACCCCAGACTGAATATTTCCCCCTTCAAACCCATTTTCTTCAGGATCTCTTGTCTAAACCATTTCAAAATTCCTCACTCTCATAGTTAACTGCCTTAATTCACTGAAAATCAAGTGATATTACATTCTTTAGTTCTACTGTATGTCTCCTTTCTTCAATTCTAACTCTCACAAAGAAGGAGGATATTTCTGTGACATCCAAGAGCAAATCCAGTTGCCTCTACCTTCAAAATATATCCAGAATGGTGTGTGTCTCTCTCCCTCTCCCTCTCCTTTATATAATGTGTAATGTGTGTGTGTATGCATGTGTGTGAATGTGTGTGTATATACATATATATATAAAATGTATGCAAATGGTTATAGCATTTATGATTATATAGTGTATGTATAAGATTTTACAAAATATGTATGATTATATATATAGCATTGTATATGATTTTTTTTTTCTTTTTAAACTTTTTATTTTGAAATAATTTCAAACTTACTGGGAAGTTGCAAAAATAATACAAACCCATTCAGAGGA